>NC_081544.1:21629899-21707972 GCF_901000735.1 Corylus avellana
TATTGGGAAAATGGTTGTGGAGATTTACTCATGAGAAAGAGGCTTGGTGGAGAAAGATTCTGGTAGCAAAGTATGGTGCGGTTTGGGGTGGTTGGTGCTCCACGATACCCAGAGGATCGCATGGGGTAGGGTTATGGAAGCACATATGTAGGGGGTGGAGGTCATTCCAATGCCACATTAGATTTGTCCCTGGTCTTGGGTCCAATATCAGGTTTTGGGAAGATATTTGGTGCGGTGACATGCCTCTCAAGAAAGCTTTTCTTGGACTTTTCCATATTGCCACCAATAAGGATGCGTCTATTGCAGACAATAGGGAATGCTTAAATGGCTCTGTTCAGTGGAATGTTTTCTTCACTCGCAGGGTACATGATTGGGAAGTGGAGGTCTTGGCCTCTTTTTACACGCTATTGTATTAGCATCAAATAGACAGGGAAGGGGAGGATAGAATAAGGTGGATCTCTTCTCGTAAAGGCAAATTCGAAGTAAGATCTTTTTATAGGATCCTTGCATCTAAAGACCCCATTCCTTTCCCTTGGAAAAGTATTTGGCGCACCAAGGCTCCTTCGAGAGTGGCTTTTTTCGTTTGGACGGCCGTGCTTGGAAAGATTCTAACTTTGGACAATGTTCAGAAGAGAGGTATTATGGTGATAAATCGTTGTTGCATGTGTGAATTAGATGGGGAGTCTATTGACCATCTCTTTCTCCACTGTGGGGTGGTGCATTCCTTGTGGAATGCCATTTTCATTCGGTTTGGCTTGTGTTGGGTTATGCCGGGTAACGTTAAGGAGATGTTCGCTTCTTGGTGGACAGGTGGTAAAACTAGCAACACCGTTGTGTAGAAGATGGTCCCTCTCTGCCTTATGTGGTGCATTTGGAACGAGAGAAATGCTAAAAGTTTTGAGGACTTGACTAGGAATTTAGAGGACCTCATTCATTTTTTCTTGTACACCCTTTTCACTTGGACTGCTGGTTGGCTAGCGCCTATAGTAATCAGCTTCCAAGATTTTCTTTTTATGCTCTCTTCTTCTTTTTCTTCTTCTTAGTCGCTCTCTTGTATACTCCTAGTGTACTAGGGTTGCGCCCCTCTGTGCTTTTAATCTATATATCTTTACTTATAAAAAAAAAAAAGTTCTTTTCTAGTGGATTCTAGAGCCCTTTTGGAGTTATCATGAATAACCCTTTATCCCCAACCTTCCACTGTGTCAAGTGACATACTTAGAGGCCAGCCACTCTCTCTAGGCATTGACACAACATGGTATTAGGCCTTAGCTAGACTGAAAAAGAAAATCAGGCCTTAGTCTCTGCTTAAGGCAAAGCTTCTCATGGTTGTGAAGTGACAAGAAGAGGATTTGGAGCCTAGCCTGGACTGATTGATGTGATGACAGACATCAAGGTTGAGAACAAGGCCAAAAGCAATCTCATTGTGGAGGTAATGGCCATGATATTGAAACTTTGTTGCAAATGCAGAGTCACCAGGTAATATATTCGTCTAGAAGCCATTCCCAAACTTAAGAGATTTCCAGTTACAATACCACTACTTCCAGCTTCTGATGATTTCATCAATCTTACTGAAGTAAATTACAAAGCCATTTTTGAAGAGATGAACAAGTGCCTATACAGAGGTAGAAACAGGTAAAGCACTTGGCTCTTTTTAAAGAGCTCAATAAGTGCTTATTGCAGAGGTAGGTAGACTTGCCCAAACAGGTGACACTACCTTTTTAGCACCATCTAGATCCTCTTTATGGGTCATTGACTCAAGGGCATCAACTCACATGACTAGTACAGTTTCTCTATATTCTAACTTAGGTGTTCGTCTATCCTAGATCTTCAGTGACTCTGGATTTGGTAGTCCTCAATCAATTGTTGGTTGTGGTTCTCTGTCCTCTTTCTTCCACATCTTTATCTATTCTAGATCATGATCTATAGATCCATAGTTTTCATTTAATCTCCATCCTCTTTCTTCTACATCTTTATCAATTCTAGATCATGATCTATAGATCCATAGTTTTCATTTAATTTTCATCTTTAGAAAGTCAAGTGGAGTCTCAACTTGATCAATAACATCCTATTCATCTTCCTCCATCTTAAGACGAAGACAATTAGTGAAGTTTATTGTATAATAAATGGAATTTGTTTAGTGACAAGCCTATCAAGATATTACAATCAAGATGACATGTACTTCACTAGTAATCCTGTGTATCATGGAAGGAATGAACACGTTGAGTTAGAGTATTACAGCTTCCAAAATATAATTATGAAAATGCAAATTGTTTCCTCATGTATCAAGTATAGTGATCACTTGGGAGATATATCTATGAAGGCCATCCATAAAGGTCACTATTTCAATCTCTATTTCTTCCATGTGTGCTTGTGTGTGTGCGTGCATGTGTGTCTGGGTTGAGATCCAATATTGTTTGTATTTTCCTCTTTCTCTCTAGCCATCAACACCACATCTAGCTATTACCATCTCTTAACAATTAAAGACCTATATGACAACAATATATACTGCAACATACCTTTTGGAGTACTGAAAGCATGTATACTCATCATGAACAGTCTGAACTTTTAAATCTGGCTGTTGAGAGATTATCTAACAAAGATATTAAAATGAGTAAGTGGGCAACTTGAAATCAGAAAGTCAACAAGATATAGCTTTAATATATCATGCACCCTATAATGGCTCATATATATCACATACCTTACTTACTAATGGCTCATAAACCATTTCTGGTAGATAGGCCAAGGTTGTACCACTGTCTATTATTGTCCCTTTTCTGTCTCCAACCTCAAACACCTCATTTGAAAGATTTAGAAAAACATGACCAACTTGAACAGCTGTCATATTGACATTGTAATGCGGCCTATAAATTTAACAAGAAGAAATAGCTTACTTGCCAAATTCCATAGGACAAGACATAACATGACTGAGAAGAAAAAGTACAAGTGCTTAGTAATAAAAGACTCATGAATGCAGAAAGCAAAAGGAACATATTACATGAGCATGTATATTCAAAGAAGCAACACTTGACATACTCAAGAGATCAACATTATATTTTAGTAATTCAATTCTATTTGAAATATTTAAAATTTAGTCCAGATGGTTGAAAGTGGCTGCTTATTGAATGCATTATAATAAACATAGATTTGCCAGTCAATCTTTAGTATATATAACAGGTCCACCATCTCTGTATATTCAGTACAGCTTTTTCTAGGCTCTATATATTTAATACATATCAAGAAACAAACCATTCTACTTGACTACATGTGACTCTGCTATCTTCTTATTTTTACAATGTAATGGCTTGGTTCCCTTGTAATTAAAAAAATCCAATACTACAAAATTCCTTTAACCTCTTTCTCTCCTCAGAGAACTTCAGAATACCAAACCAATCAACACACTCAAGCAACTTGTATCTTAATTATCATATCAGTGGACTCAACAGATATTTGCTTTACAGCACATGCACTCCAAAGAG
This sequence comes from Corylus avellana, assembly GCF_901000735.1. Taxonomy (NCBI): domain Eukaryota; kingdom Viridiplantae; phylum Streptophyta; class Magnoliopsida; order Fagales; family Betulaceae; genus Corylus; species Corylus avellana. The sequence goes on from NC_081544.1 coordinate 21,633,376, forward strand.
CATAAACAATGAAGCAATCTATTAAAAGCAACACAAGCAAGTCCCGCTTGCTAAACTTTGAGTTTTAGAGCTTGCTAAAGTAAACTGTTATATGAGACGATTAGGTGCAATAATTACAGGAATGAACTATACATTCTTTTCAAGTACAATTAAGTTTAGCTGCATTATAAGTACAGCAGTAGAAAGCTCATTTTAGGGGTCGGCTTCACTTGATCATCCATCATCAAAGCTTTCCCCACTAAATTAGTTGACTTCCTTTAATCCTTGTATATAAGTATTCCTATTTGAAACAAATGACTGCAAGCTAAAATGAAAAAAATGAGCATCAATTAGTAAATGTCGCCCATTGATGAAATCAAAGAAAGCTATGACCTCTCTTCCAAAGTCAAGTAGCACATTTAATCTAAAATAACAATTAATTTATTACAATATTATAGCATTACAAGCAAAATAAACACAAATGACTACTGAGATTCTATATAGGACAAACAAGGGACAACCATAACACCTATAAAAGACATCACATACTGGTTCGGTACCAATGGAGTCACGTTAACTTTTGGTTGCACAACATGCCCAATAGCAAAGATACCTCCCCCATTTATTCCATCTAAGCAGTGAGCAAACATCTTTTTCACTCCTCCAGATGAAGCTAGCTGTGAAATTATTGACGAATTTGATTTTCCAAAACCAAGTATACCATCAAGTGCATCTTCATTAGAACCTAGATCCCCAGATTGTCTAGCTCCACACCTATGCCAAAAACATCAAAACCACCACATAAACACCCCCAAAAGAGAAAAAAGTACAGGCTAATAACAACAAAAAGAATAGGACCTTCTAACATTATGAAACAGAAATGATATTGAGATAGGTATCAACAAGTTTATACCATTGAGAATTTCTAGAACAAAATAGAAAGCATCAAAGGGGACTTCATGATATTCAATAAACTAAAATTAAGAAAATAAGGAAAAAAAAAAAAACTTCGAAGTGCAGAATAACATAGCATAATAAGAAAACATTTAACTTTAAGTTACAACAAACATTCTATGGATAGTCAAATTCAGTCTACCACTGCATAAAAAAGAGAAAAGAAAAGAAAAAATGATCATCCTGCCATACCATACTCATTTATTATTCTACTTAAATATAATTGCCGAGCTCGGTAGTGCAAGCTTGTAACCCAATATGGGGGCATTAAAGGTGGCTTTACTTATCAAAAAATAATTTACACAATGTACCTTTTAATGGTTAATCGATCCTGTCAAGGGAAAGTCTCCCCCCATTATGATCATGTCTACAACCAATTTAGGTTTCAACCTGCTATATGCCAATATCTAAATTGGCAATGACAAACATGTCAGCCATGAGCAGATAAAGCACACAGTAAATCCCATACATTACTGCAACCTTTGTATTAAACTTTTTATGGGCAACCTTTGCATTAAACTGAGAGAACTAACTTATAGAAGAATTGTTTGGGCAATTTTCAAGCATTTCACACAGAGTTCATCTCTGTAACCATACTGTAATTGTAGGTTGTAGAAAGCATAACACATAACTGATCTTAGTTGTCAACCTAAAGCTTGAATACAATTCAACTGCTTCCTCATCAGGGACGGATACACACACACGTGGAGAGATATAAAGAGAAAGAGAACAAACATTATAAAGAGATTTTTTTTTGATAAGTTTTTAAATGATTAGGTGTACCTGTGAGATATTAACATTATAAAGAGATTTATCATGGTTAGTTTTTATAAATATGTCTACAACAAGGTATTTCAACTCATTTCAATGTGTTGTAATAATGTTAGTGAAATAAATTGAACCATTTTTTTTTTTTTTGGATAAATAAGTAATTCATTGAAAATGGCAGAGGGGCGCAACCCTAGTACATAGGATGTATACAAAGAGAGGCCCCACTATAGACAAAAAGAAGAACAAAAAGCCAAAAATTGAGGCAGATTAGAAATCTGAGACACATTAAAAGCTTTAGCCAAATGGAACAGAGTCTTGATAAACATCTTTTTGAGCTCATCCGTTTTTTCTTGATCGTCAAAACATCGTGCATTCCACTCTCTCCAAATAACCCACATTAGACACAGTGAGGCAGTTCTCCACACCTCCCTTACGGAACTATTACCTCTCTAACCGTACCGACAAGCTAGCAAATATGCCACCCTTCCATGCATGACCCATGTGACATCCAAAAGAGTAAATAGCACACTCCATAGGGCTCGTGCCACTTCACAGTGAAGAAGAAGATGGTTAAATTGAACCATTTTGATGCATCTCATGTCAATTGGTTCATAAAATTCTCTAGCTTTTGTATCTAGCAATTGTCGTCTCAACAAAACCCTCTAATAATCATCCTATCTAGTCATACTCAAAGCTTCTGTAGTCGATACCCAATCAATATGTTGGTTGTGATACCACTTGTTTAGCTTCAAAAATACAACCACATTGAGATAAAATAAATAATAAATTTAATTACATAAAAACAAGATTTTGAGATGGTTCATGTAAAGCTACTTCCATCCACTGATGAGAGAAATCCATCATAAGCATAGATAGTTATAAAGGGATGAGAATACCAGACATTGAAATTGGCACCTTACACCAGAGCCATACACAACCACGAGTTCCTATACATGCCATGTCCGAAGTCATAGAACGGAGCCTTGATCCCATGTTTCATGTGTTCCCAGTCTCCCTTACAAACCCTTTCCCTCATAGTTATGGTTTAAAAAAAATTGATAAGTAATTGAATATCAATAAAAATGAAAGCATAACCGAGGTGCACAGGAAGTACACAAGAGAAACACTTAGCTAGAAGAAGAAAAACGAACAAAAAAATCATGAAAACTAATCTCCAAAGAAGCTACAAACGCAGCTATCCAAATAAAAAGATAAAAAAAGGACTTAAGCTCCTTTAATGTCCTCTTGCGATCCTCAAAGATTCGATCATTCATTTCCCTCCACAAGCACCAAAGAAGGCAAGAATGCACCATCTTCCACACAACCACACTCCGAATACAACAAATTGAAGAACAAAGCAAAGACATCCATCTCCTAGTCATGAGCCGCTCTAATGGTTTTAAAAAATTAACCGCTGAGAGAACCGAAAAAGTGAAAAGTTCAAGGTGAAAATATCTAACTGGGGTTTCAGCCACCATGTAGTCATCAATGACTTCTACCTTTCATGTTTTTATTATCTTTTTTCTTCTTCTAACTAAGTGTATCTCTTGTGCACTTCTTGTGTTGTGTACTTGGGTTGGGCTTTGGCGCTTTTTAATAAACTATGACTACTTATCAAAAAGATAATTAACTAAATTCCAAATAATGGACATATTTAGTTTCTGTTCCATGGCCCTTGTGTGTTCTACTTTGAGTAATACAAATAAGCCAAAGGTTTGATCATTCATTTTCAGAATAAAAGCTTAACACCCTCGTCTCCCACAGGAATAAAAATAAGATTCTACTTCACACCTTCCATCTTTTTTTAGCACATTTCTAATTTCCAAAATCCAAGCCAAATGCCACTTAAACCTCCATTCGAGCCATCAAAAATATCACAATTCACAACACAAGAAAGTCAAATCCCTTTCTGATTAGGAAGCCATCAACCCACATTGCCACTGTTCATTCCGTCAAATCACAACTGCCACAGTAATATTCCATCACCTAATCCAGTCCAGTTCACCATGTATAGAGAATGTAAAGAACCCCACCCACCTCTCTTTGCTGCCAATAAATGCAACCCAACCAAAACCCACATTGAATTTTCGGTCAACTACCTTCAGAGTTCTAAGACAAAAGGCATAACATTATTACTCAAAAATATTCTCTCTCCTATTCAAATTTCCATTGACTTTATTTCTTTTTATTTTCCCCTCTTTGCCTATGAAGTATTTGGGTCTTCCTTTGGGGGCTCCGTACATGCCTAAGTCAATATGAGATGGTCTTGTTGAAAAAATATCGTTTGCCTGATTGGAAAAGGCTTTATTTGTCAAAGGGTGGTAGACTTCGATTAAAAGTACTCTTTCTAATTTACCCACATATTAGCTATCCCTTTTCCCCATTCTTGTAGGTGCTGTAGGTGTTGCTAATCAGATTGAAAAACTTCAAAAGGATTTTCTATGGGTGGAGTTGGCGATGAGTTCAAATTCCATCTAGTCAGTTGGGCTAAAAATTGTTTTTCATAGTGCTTTGGCGGTAAGAAATTTGACCCAGATTAACCGAGCTCTATTGGGGAAATGGCTCTAGCATTTTGCCACAGAAAGTTGGAAGATGGCGCAATTTGAGTGTGGTACATTTGGAGAGAGCAGAATGCGAGGAGGTTCGAAGAATTGTGAGAGTTCGGTATTAGAGTTCAAAGATATTATATTCAAATCTCTTTATGCTTGGATGGCAGTATATAATAATCATCATTTTTTTAACCCCAAGGGGTTGGCTCAAGTGGTAAGAGCCTTGGTCTTTGTGAAAATTGCCAAAACCCCCTTGTATTTTCCCTAGCTTTTTTTTTTTTTTTCTAATTCACTTTTTTAAAAAAAATAAAAAATTAATTGTAATTTGAGGGTAATTTTATAATTTCATAAAGTTTACATGGGTATAATGGTCATTTCATCTTTTGACCGTCTAATTTAACCACAAACCTTAATCAGAGGGGTGAGATTGCAAATGTTTTAAAGTTCAATACACTAAATTGATAGTTTTTGAACTTTGGGGGGTTAAGTAAAGTTTTTCCAAAACAAAAAAAAAAAACTTCATAACAGAACGCCACTGCAAGCAAGTCAAATAGGAATTTTAGACATGTTCACATAAATCTCATTTGAATCAAATTAGATCATGTAAATCCTTCATTTTCTAGGCAAGAAGTGTGTTACTTCACATTTACTCATTTCAGTACAACATATTGAAGAAGATCGTCTGACTCCATATGTCATGCCAATCCCCTCATTTTTTTTATAAGTAATTTCATATCATTAATAAAGCGCAGAAGGGTGCAACCCTAGTACACAGGGAGTAGTACACAAGAGAACCCCTAATAGGAAGAAGAATACAAACATTCTACTTACCAAGGAGAACAAGATACTAGAATTCTTACTACTTTTCAGTTGAATTGCTTTTGAGAAAAGGACTAATATAACTACAGAGATTTGAAATATATAACAAAATTGAACCACATGCGAGAGATAAGAATTTAACATGGTTAGACAACACTTTTACCCTCACAATATGCTATTATAATGTGGTTTGACCACACTTTTCCCCTCAAAATATTACTAGCTATTACCATAATACTTCCCAAAAAGGATTACCAAGATTTTTAATTAATCAAAATCTGACACTACAAGTCCAACTGCTACATTTAGCCAAAAAAAATTTGGCCAAACAACACACAAATCTTGGGCGAATTATAAAATAAATATGAGGCCAAAAAATAGACAAAACAACATAGCCACCATAGAAGTGATTGACATAATTCACTCATTGGGCTACTTCCACGGGGAAGCTAACATAGGAAGCTAACTTTTACAACAGAAATGCAGAATCTGAAAGCAAGAACTTACATCTCCACCACTTTGTGGTATTCAACGAGAATCTCAAAACTCCACCAAAGCCCTACAAAGAGTTTCTTTATGAAGAAAGCAAATTCACACGATCAACACAAACCTGAACTGCCAAAAAGGATTCACCATTAAGAACATTCGGATTCTAGGTCTTAGGCATGAGATACGGAGAAAGCTAGAGAACATTCTGAATTAGAATACATATTCACACTCAGAAAGCTCATCTTTGGTGGCCGATAACGTTGTACCAAGTCCTTATCTCTAAACCATATGAAACATTACCCTCATTCTAACCTGAAGAAGTATCTATAAAATCTAAGTCAAAAAGTATTCCTTTTATAATTTTATATCACTGAACCTATCATCAATATAACACACACAGAATTGTTTGTAATTGTACCATACATTAGATTGCATAAAGAGTACAATAAGAAATCATGGTCATACTTGCAGACAAATATTCATATCTACTGGTTCACTAACGGAAGACGTATGAATTGTAAACTCACCCGAATATAACACTTCCATTGGCCGAAGTAGTTTGGAGGTCTCCAGACACCCGATCATACTGCACAACATCCTTCACAAAGTATCCAGCGGTGGAACTGCCATCTCCATATATCTGAAGATACGGACAGGACATATTAGCCATGCAGCCGGATAAAGGACCCCCGTTTATCTCTAAGCAGAACTCTTGATTGCAAGGAACCAATTTCCCACTGGCCGAGTCCTCTATATTGTATAAGGTCAGCTCAATCTGTTGGAAGACGAACACTGAATCAGAGAAAAGCAATCAAATGCGTATCAACATGTGGTCTCCATATCCCAATGCAGATAGGCCAAAAATAAATAAATAAATAACTATAAAAGAGGAACAAGCAAAAAATTGAGGTAGAGAAGTGAGGCAGCATACACCAAGGGAGCTTCTTCTGGGGCACTCGGTGCACTGAATGCAGTTGACCCACATAATGTCGCTTCCTGTATCTACCTGCACATAGTAGTCCTTTGGAGGTGTTCCAATCCCTATTTTAGCATAGTAAAGCCTACAACATCCCGGAAATGAAATAAATTTATCACTGGCTTCTTGCAATACTAGTAATTCCAAAAGAACAATCACATGCACAAGAACAAGGAAGCCGTTGGCAATTTTCACAAATTTAACACAACGATATCTATCGTGTTTCAAATAATAGCAATTAAATTTGAAGAATCCTGCTGGTAAAATCAGTTGGAGAGAAAGAACAACAACAATACTAAGCATGTATTTGCCTGTGTGCGTGCGTTAAAATCACAACCAATAATGTACGGAAATGGAAATTGAAACAAGGAGAAGAAATGCAAGAAATTTAAAAAGAGTGGAAGGCGAACCCGACGGCATCGGGACGACCAGAGCCGCCCAAGGGGAGATCGACGCCGGCGAGAATTCGAAGCTGGCGGCGGCTATCGTGAGCTTTGAGTTGAATAAGCGAGCGCTCGCGTCCCGCATATCTGTACTTGACGTTGAGTACGCCGTTGTAGCCGAAGACTCCAGCAAAACCAACACTCGTAGTAATCAGAAGCGAGAATAGCAGCGCAACTGACGCGCCGAAGCTGCAACACCTCCGGACTATGGCCATCACGCTCGTCGTCGTCATCCTTGGGATTCAATCAAGTCTTTTAAAGCGACTTACACAAGTCCATGGAAGCCGAAGCGCCGAAGCAAATGCCATTGGTCGATTAGACGAGAAGTCAAGCCCCCCCAGACTTTACTCGGAGCACTAGAGGGTGGGCCCCACTGCCACTATATATATTTCATTTTTTTTCTTCTTTTTTTTTTTTTTTTTTTTTCATGCGCAATTGTAAATAGAAGATAATACAGGATCAAGGTCCCTCCAATTCCCCCAAATGCTCTACAATTTGAAGACCACTCCAACTACCAAGGTCCCCTCCAATTCTCTCAAATGTTGGGGCTACAATTTGAAGAATCTGGACGGCTATAAGCATGCCATGTAAGAGGGGTTGGTGGAGGTTTCAGCAATTCTTTAAATTCTTTTTTTTTTTTTTTTTTTTTAAGTAATTGATATTGTTTGTTAGGATGAATGGTTTTGATTGTTCCCAATGGGTAACTTAATCGGTTGGGGATCATGTTTTATGAAGCGGAGGTCACTAGTTCAAATCTCTCTCCTCTTTTCCTCTCCTTGTGCGGATATGTCAACAAAAAAATAATGGTTTTGATAAAAAAAATTTCGAAATTTTGGACGATACTACCATCCAAAATTTAAAAATTTAAAACAAGGTTGGCCTTTCTTTCAGCCAAAAATCTAATTGCCTATGTCCATCAATTAAGAATTTAGGTAATAGCGTCCTCAAGAGGTAGCTCAATCGGCTAGGACCACGCCTAATGAAGCGGAGGTCACTAGTTCGAATCCTCCTCCCCCCTCTTGTGCGGACATGTCAAACAATTAAAAAAAAAAAAAAAATCTAGGTAATAGCAAGGATTATAAGGAGCCGCCATGAATTGTAATACTCTAAAAAATACTCTAAAAAATAATTAATTTAAATTGTTATTTATAGTAATTCCACACTAATTAACTTGTAATTAGCTAGATTCACTACACAAACACTAACTATCAAAGTAAACTATAGCGAAAATCGGGAGAAAAAAAAAAAAGATCTAAGACAGTTATGATTATCTTCAAAGGCCATTAATTATCATTAAACAAACTCAGAGCTTTCAAAGAGAAATACTACAAAATTAACAACTTCTATCTATCTATGTAAACTTGACAATACAAGTCATTCACTCGGCATCTTCATCCCAATGAAATGCTCAAATCTAATTATGGCAAACTTGCTAATATACAAAACATCGTTAATCTGTAAAATATCAAGGTGTTTTATAGGTAGAAAAGTAGCAAATACGTAAATTAACAACTTAATAAGTAAATTATCACAAAATCTATTATACAATGATCCTTAGGTAGCAATTCGAAATTCTCAACTTTGGAAACCAAAATGTTATTAGTTTTTGCAAAGCTAATAAGTGTTGCCTCCATCATTATGCCAATGAGTAATGTTAGAAGTTCATGTATCCTTCTTATGTCACTACAAAAATAATGTAACTTTTAAAATCACCACCGGTCCACTGGTCTTGTGATAGATACCATATGTTCAATTATAAATCATTTAATAAACAAATATCCATTTTGAAGCATTTATAACATTTGATAAAATCATTAGGCTCATGACTCTTAAAATAAATTAAAAGTCTGCTTAGTTCATGAAACATATAGTATAGTAAAATAAAAAATGTATGTGTAAGTATTTAGTTACCTTAATTGATCATCTTCATTTTGACAAGTCTTAACCTTCATGTCATTGTAATACATACCTTAATATTAAACATGCAGCACACTAAAACCTTTACCTATAAGCAGAACCCTAATCATGCATATAAACCCTAATTATTGGTTTATGTTTTGAGTCGATCATTTAATGCTCAAGGGTCAAATGTTTGATGCTTTGTAATAAAGATAGTTAGCAGAATCTAAATTGTAAACCTATTCTCAAACTTAAAGCACAACTCATATTGGTCCTAGAAGTCCTAACAATCATCATTTACCATATTACAACATGTTAAACACATGTATAATCATAAGCATCTAATAAAGATGTAAAGGATTCCAACATACTTCTTGATATTATTAATCCTTGCTAATAATCTGAGATAAGTGCATCAAAACAAAGTGTAATATGTATTAAAACATGGTTTATGAAGTAAGGAAATCATATCTTTAAATCTACAACTTTCATGCATGGATTCTCCCCCTCTGTAGAAATATCAATTTTAATAGTTATAAAAGTGGTTGAGCATATTATAATACAAGTTGTACAATAATAAATCATGCTTAAAAACGAGCTTAGAGGATGGGTTAAGCTTCTAGCCACAATGGTAGGAGCTTCTCCAAGCTTTGAGGAGAAATCTTCCAAGCAAATGTGTGTGTGTGTGTGCGCGCGTGCGCGGGGGGGGGGGTGGTTAATGAAGCAAATGAGTATAAAAAATGAAGCAAGGGGCGAAAAGAATGAATATATAAGCTCAATGCACGTTTTTGGAATTGGTGTCCAAAAATAAACGATGTAGTTATTCTTGAACATTCCAAGTTGGATCCAACAGTCGCATCTCGATTGTCCAAGATTCCTAATTTCCTTTATAACATTTGAATTACCCTTGACCATTTTATTTTAGAGTATAATATTTTGAGTATTTGTTTGGAAATTTATTTTCTCACAAATAAATATTTATGGGTTTTAGGTTTTGGAATTTACCACTACTATTTTTAAATAAATTAATGTCATGTCTTGGTTGGGTGTTACACCGACGACATCAAACTGACTGACCACCGATGACGTCTATAGCACCCCCAATATTTCCACAATTTATAAATTACCTTACAGCTCTACCACTGTACCATGATAATAAACACGTAGTAGAATTTGCTATAAATGCACCAAAGCTCTCAGGCTTAAACACCATGGCATTCCTCTATGACTATATACATTATAAGCATCACCATTTACAAATTGTTTATATATCATATTCTATCATCATAATTATACAAGTTATAATTACATAATCAAAAGGCAACAATGTCATCTAACTGAACTTGTAGTCACTTCATGGCATTATTCCATTTTGGACCCAAACTATATACTTAAAATACGAAGGACCATGTCTAACATCTATTATTGCCCATCCTCTCTTTCAACTTTGTCGTCTGTAAAAGTATAATGCCCTTCAAATTAATTAACTCAAAGTATTACTCGTAGTACTCCTAATATAATTATCTAGTAATTAAATAAAAGTGATTCATGTAACGACAAATACCATAACAAAATGCAACGAAGAATGAAATATTGATCTAAGTTGAAAGACTAAATACCTTTAGCGTCATTTTCTATCATCAATACAAACTAGAGTCTCAAAGGACCAAAAAAATAAATAAAAATTACAAGTATACAATACCATCTCAAGTACATATACACACAAATAATATACATAAATCTGCTTCTATAAGACTTCACTCAGCGTATCAAGCCTTGCGAACAACCCCAATCCACCCTAATGGGGTAACACTGCTAAACTATACAACAAAGATGTTTTACAAGTTAAAAAGTAGTTGTGTAAGTACATGACATAATAACTAAATCGTGACTGGAGCCTAGCCCATGTAGTGAGCCGGGTTTAATTGGAAAGAAGTATAAGGAAATGGGCATTTTAGAATTGTTTTGAGATTTGAGTAAATTATGCTCATGATCATTATCTCCATAATTACACCAAAAAAAATAGTACATTTGTAATGCAATTAAGGCATAATTATGGGGACAACACATATAGCAATTTAATTGTGAAAATCATGCTAATGGAGTGTGCAATATACTATTCATATTGACTCACAATCCAATATTGTTCCATCGTGGCCTACTTGCTACTCTTATATTGTTAAAAGGACAAAATATTAGTCATTTAATAATAATACTAGACTAATAGACTAGCAAAAATAAATACGATAATATTGCAGTGAGTACTTGAGTTATGAATCATCCCAACAATTTATGGAAGCTTTAACTATAATACTGATAAAGACCTTCCTATTTATTTGAAAAAAAAAAAAAAACTAAGCCTTGCTATTTTATAAGAATATGATTATACTTTTGATATTTTGAACATGTGTTAAAAAAAAAGAAGATGTTTATGAAAATTTAAGAGTTAATGAGTAAACCCTAGTTATGTGAGTGGCATTGGCGATGAATCTAAATTCCATTTAGTAAATTGGGTGAAAATTTACACTCCAATAAACTTAGGTCCATTGTAAGTTATAAATTTGATTCAGTTCCATCCAGCCCTTTTGGGAAAACTGTTGTTGAGATATGCGGTGAAATGAGAGGCATTATGGAGATTGGCGATCGAAACTAAATATGATTGTACAAGGGCTAGTTAATGTTCTAAGGAGGTGATGGAGTATGGTGACATTTGGAGTGGGAGTTTGGAAACATATTAGATAAGAATGGAACAAATTTTCTAAATTTGTTTGTTTTGAAGTGGGAGTTGGGTCAAGAGTTAGTTTATGGCATGGTATTTTGTCCAGTTAAGATATGGAGATAATGCTAAATTAGGTAAAATGGGCCAGTTTGATGTGAAGTTGTTCTTTAAAGTGTTAAGTAGCCCAGATGGTTTTTCTTTCCCATGAGGAGTATTTGGCGAGTAAAGGCTCATTCGAGGGTGGCTTTTTTTAAAAAAAAAAATAATAAAAAAAATAAAAAAAATTGGCATGGACAACAGTTTAGAGAAAATTTCTACGCTTAGTAATTTGGGAAAGAGGAATGTTGTAGTGGTTGAGTAAGGTTGCATGTGTAGGAAGAGTGAGGAGTCAATGGACCACTTATTGTTTCATTGTGAATTCGCGAGAGATCTATGAAATTTTATTCTTAAATTGTTTGGTGTAAAGTGGGTTATGCCGAGACAGGTCATAGATTTCATGAGTAGTTGGGGTGGTATGGTTGGGTGTGGTACCGTAAAGGAAGCATGGAGGCTAGTTCTATTGTGTTTAATGTGGTGTTTTTGACATGAGAGAAATGCTAGACACTTTGAAGATGTAGAGACATCGATGATGAATTGCGAGCTATTGTGGTAAACACGTTACAAATTTGGATATTGGCACATCATAATGTATTTGGTTTTACTTTTGTATATTTTTTTTACTTTATGTTCTTCTCTGTCTTCATCTTTAGGGTTCTCTTGTATACTCTTAGTGTCGTAAGGTTATGCCCCTTAGCAATATTATTTATGATATGATATTATTTATACTTGGTTCATAGATTAGTTTGTCTAGATTTTTTGATTTGTATATAGGTTTCATGTAGATGGAGTGTTTAGACAGAAAATAGAGTAAGAGTTGATATGCATTTCAATTCTGTTGTTAAAAGAGTTTGGTTTGTAAGCTGTTTTTTGCAGCTTTTGATCCAGTTTTGTTAAACTGCGAGTGTTTTTGAAAATTTTGTGTTTCAGTTAGTAAAAAATCATCATCGAAAAAAAAGAAGAGCCATGTTCAACAAATACTGAGATGTACATTCAACAAATTTTTCACATGATCATCAAAGGATAGAACAAAGTTCAAAAGAGCTAACAAAATAGTTTTCTTTAGGTGTGCTACACCCTTTGGTTATTCCAAACACTTTAGAGTAGTGAACTGCATAGAATAAACATGTATGTGTCATAACTTGAGTGTTGAGTACAAAAAATTGGGCGTTACAAATAAGATAGTATCGGAGATCTCAGGTAGTAACAAAAAGTATAAGCAGCTTTCAGGAATCTTTGCAAATAAAAAGAATGAACCATGAGGCTTAAACTAAATCTTTAAACCAACCCCAGCAAGCAACTTGGCAATGTTATTACAACGAATCATGAAACTAAATCTTTTTTCAATTCATAATCCTGAGCACAGCAGAGATATCATTACAATGAATCATAACAAATGGCATAGTTATGATATTACATTTCAATTCCATGATGTAAATGAGTAAGGTAAGGCTGTCAAATTCACAAAGCTAGATAACAGATAAATGGTCAAAATTGCTTTCTCCTACTCTTCTCAATGATTCCTGTTAAGGTAGCTTCCTGTAATGATAACAGATAAGGTATTCTGGGAGGCTTCTCAAAGCAGTCAAGGCAGCTTCCTGTAAAGGCGCTGGAGCATAATCTGTAAATTTTACCATGAATGTTTCTGATTGCAGTATGCAGAGGCAATGAAAACCAGAGCAATTGCCCATCCAACCCGCTAACCTGAGAGTAGCATACAAACATCGTAACAAAGCGGTTCTAAACAACAACAAGCAATAATTCAGCACCAATTGTTAAAAGGAGAAATATAAGATATAGAAACTATGAGGATGTAGATACTAATTGCAAAAAATATGAAGAAAGAACGGCATTTCCAGCATGAGCAAATCTATATTAAAACCATTTTGGGTAGGATGTCACTTTAACATGTAACATTAAAAGTTTTAGATAAGCAAGATGTAATAATTTTCTACTCTAGCACTCTTGTAAATGAGGCCAGGGATATGTGTTTCTCATTGTCAAATTTTGTATGTACATATACCTGCAAAGACATTGAGAAAGTCAAACAGCTAATTTCTTTAGACATTAGAGAAATTGGACATCATCTCTCTTGTTTGTCAGCAGTTTTAGCCAAAAAAGAATTCAAGTACATATTGAAAGCAAAGAATGAATGGGGATTTCACTTTGCTGAAAAAGAATTAAAAATAAAAAAAACAGTCAAAAAACAAAATAAAATAAAATCTCAGTAAAGCTACTCAGGTTGTAAGTTTGATCCGGTTGTTGTGCACATTGCTTCTAACCCAGTGTTCCATAAGAGAACAAAGCACATTGAAGTTGCTTGTATTTCATTCAGGATAAAATATTGAGTTGAGATATTTTTACATTTTTTGTAAAATATGGAGATCAACTTGTTGATGTGTTTGCCAGGTCTCTTTGTCAGGTGACTAGAATTTATCTGTTTCAAGCTGGACTTATATGATATTTTTGCTCCGGTTAAAGGGGGACTGTTAAAAGTAAATTGTGAAATAACATGTAATTTCCAAAAAATATAGGAAGTGATGTGTAAACCTTCAAGTAGAGGTCATGTGTCCTAGTGAGTTGTCCCAATGGCTGTCATAGAATATTCTTACATTTTGGTTCTATTAATGAACGAAGGAAGAGGAATGAGCTACATAGAATTAGTAGCTCCATCATAGTTTTCCTTCAATTACAGTCACATTCGATTAAATTATTTTCAGCTTAGATCCCAAAAACATTTGTCTTAAAATCCCTACCCTAGGAATAATCAAAGGGGCCTAGCTAATCAAGTCTAGGTCTTAGCACACTAAACCAAGTTCATTAGAGATATGTTGACTAAATTGTCTGCATTTATTAGTCTTTCTGGGAAGCAAATTGTTCATATCAATAGAAGTAAAAAAAAAAGCACCACCCACCATCAAGGAGGTACTGGTGTTTGTGCTTTGACTTAGTTGTTCATGGTTCATTGCATTTAGAGTATCATTCATCATCCTAGGGCATGTCATGTACACATGCATGTTCATTCATTTTGAATGTTTTTTATTTGTTATTGCATTTCATCTTAGTGTATTTTTCATTTTTATTTTGGATTGTTTTCAAATTCTAAAAAAAAAAAGTGTCTTTCTTGAATGCTCAAAACTCTTTTTTTAAACTTAATGTGAATAATGTAAGAGGAGTTTTTTTTTTTGGAGTCATTTTACACAATTGTGTATAAGTAGTGCAAAAGAGTAGCTATTGCTTGTATCTATTTGTGCACACCTTTCAAAATGAATTTGAGTTTGGTTGCACGTGTGAGTGTTTAGTAGATAACCATTAGTGATGATAATATAATCTTGAGGGTTAAATCGACCATAAACTAGCTGACCTTCGGACTTGTTCAAAATTGAGCTACCCCTATCATTAATGCACACATGAACTATAGAAAAAGTTGAACATTAGCATGACCAAAAATAGAGATTCATATGTTTCTATAGAAAAATATGATGTTCATGCTGATGCAAAAGGCAAACATTCAAACAAGAAAAATAATGTTTAGACCCCAAACGCTATGACCAACAAATACAATGCAGTAATATATCTCAAAATAAAAATTCTGCAATGTTTAAGATAATCAAACCACCAAAAACAAATAAAACACCGAACACCAATGTTTTAGTTGATAAAGAGGGAAAGCTTTGACCCTTTAAAGGAAAAACCTCTCTAGGATGGCCAAATCCAAAAAATACTAAGAAGAATAACTATACAGACAAGACACTTACAACCCCTGTAGTTCTAGACTATGCGCACAAATGAGCTCTTCATTCACCTCTCTGGTTTCTCAGCACTCTCCTGTTCCTCACTGGTCAAACTTCTTATACTTTCCTTATTGACCTACTAGTAGACTTTCGTTGATGAATAGTTGATACAACAACACCATGGTTTGATCAAACTCCAAGAGTCTTCACTTGAAGTGAACAACCTCTTGTAACACAACCCTAAGCATCCCATGTATGAGTACAAAAAATAGCAGTGCTTGGTAACACCAAATTCTCTGAACTCCTATGGAGCTTCGTGAAAAAAATGTAAGAGAGATACATCAAAGAATGAGCAGAACAACCTTTAAAAAAGACTTAGGTCCCGTTTAGTTTGAAGAATAGACTGAGGAATTGAATGGTTATTCTATAAAAATAGTCATTATTTCATTTAGTAAGGATCTATTCCTAGGAATAACTATTCATTTTCAAAGAATAATAATTATTCCTCCTAAAAATTAGAGGAATAGTTATTCCTAAGGGAATAGACCAAGTTTTCTAAAAAGATAAAACCTTATATCTGGATGAGGCGTATAACATGGGTTTTACAACCTCCAATAATATGGTGACATCTCAGATAAAGCATAAAAATTGCACAAAAATATCATAGAACAAATACAACAGATTTTGGACTCAACAGAGAGAGAAAGAAGAGAAATAGTCGTGGGTCTGGCTTGGAAGAAGAGAGACAGCCAAAGAGACTGGATAGAGAGAAAGAAGAGAGACTGGCTAGACCCACGGCCAATGGGTCTGGCGTGACCCAGTCGTGGGTCACCCTCTCCGGCCTTAGGGTGATAGAATCCCTAAATGGTTAACCTTTCAACTCTAGGTTTTAGGTTTAAATCAAGAAACGGGTTTTAAGTCATTAGAAATGGGTTTTAGGGGTGGTGGTCGGTTGGGTGATGGGTTTTCTGTTTGGGTTCTAGTGGGGGTGGGTTTTTTGGCTTTTCTGGTTGGGTTTTGGTGGAGGTGGGTTTTCTGGGATTGGTTGGTTGGGTGATGGGGTCCAGCGGCATCTACCTTTCTCTTTCCAGCGGTGACTCCATGGATTCTGGCGGTTGCGTTTCGCCGGAGAGGTGAGGTGGTCTATGGGTGGGTGGGTTTGAAGGAGATGTAATCATGTGTGGTTAATCTTATTGTATTTTGGTGTTTTAAGTGAGGTGTCAAAGTTTGATTTGATGCTGTAGAAGATGTGCTTTAAGGAACGACCTGATAGTAAGGGCTCCCTTCCAAGAAAACTAATTTTTAATTATTATTTTTTTCTTTCAAACTTAAAAAATAAATAATAAATTAAAAAATTGTTGAACGTGTGGGTGGGCACGCCACCCCCGATTCACACTAGGTGTGGCTGTGGCCACCCCTGACGACACTTGGGGGTGGCGACAACCAACTTTGGAGGGCTTTGGGGGTGGTTGTGGCCACCTCGGATTCTTACTAGGGGCGGAATGGCAGCACCACCCCCAAGGTTTGCTGTGGGTGGTTGGTGGCCACAGAATGTTCAAGTTTTATTTATTTATTTTTATTTTTAATTTGAGTTTTGGAAAAATAAAAATCATATGAGTTTTTTAGAAATTTTAGTCAAATTTCAATTATTAAATATGTGTGGCTACCAAACTAAAGAATATGAATAATTATTTTATTCCATCATCCTCCACTCTCAGTAATGACTATTCATTTTCCTAATGAAATACACATTTCGCAAATAAAACGAAGCCTTAGAAAATCGATTTTACATGGTGACGTCTGGACAAGTAAAAAACATGTCCGGCCATGATTAGGTTTTCAAGCCTAACATGCCTTCATCTCTAGAGAGCGACGCACAGTTTAGGGAACATGCACTCTTGGATCTCCATCATGTTCGAATATTTGACGGCCATGTTCGGACATCACTTCCAATGATGCTTTTTGACCTAGGCATGTTCTCTAGCATGTCCAAACATGTTAGACAACATGTACTCTCAGGTTTAGCCCATGTTCGAACACAAGTCTTCAATAATTGAGTATGATCGAATACTAGGGAACATGGCAAAGACCAAGCCCTCTCAGGTCTGGACAATGTCCGGACACCAACTGCAGTACTTATCTTCTTGAAGCATTCTTCACCATCTTCAACACAAACCCAAGTGTAGCAACTACCCGTGTCCCAATAAACACATGTATTGGACACCGAATGAGACAACCAAAGAACTTAACAAATTTTCTTTTTGACCATTCAGCGACAGAATTATGAGTTACAAATTTCCCACAAAACTCAAAAACTAACCTATCAAACCACAAATAGGTATGACGTAATCTTGACTGAAATTCTTGAAACACTGAACAAACTTATTAAGCGAATAGGAATAAAGCAAGTATTGAAATAGTTCAAAAAGTAAAAATTCAAAACATGCAGCAAAATTTCAATACCAACAAAAAAAATTGATAAACAAAATATTTCATACATAGATACACCATAATATAAAACATATAAATCTATCCTGTCATCCATAATAAATACACCAAATTGAATAATGTAAAATAACATTAAAACAATCAATCATGACAGATACACCAAAGAACAATTCAGATGAATAGCAGTTTGCACACACCAAGAAAGATATATCATACTCCATACTCCATCAGACGCCTTGCAAGTATGAAAACATTACCCACATGAGACTCATTATGTGAGATCTATTCAAGAAAATCAATTAGGAACTGATGAATAAAACATGTCATCTTATCACTAAGAACTTCAAAAGGGAGGTGTTTCAAAAAAAAAAAAAAAAAAAAAAAAACTTCAAAAGGGAGGAGCACAAAAACAACAACACAAATTAGGATGCAACTGAATTGGGAAAATGCAGCAAACAACACAACACAAAAACATGCCAAAGGACAACCAACGCAACATGGCAACCATTCCTAGACATATATGGTGAACTCTAACTAAGTTCACAGACCCCAATGGCTTGCTTAAGAGACCCAAAGCGATGACCATCCAATGTTTGGGTAAATAGCTCAGCCAATTAGTCGCCAGTGGACACAAACTCCAATGCAATTAATTTATTCTCAACCAAACCATGAATAACATGATACCTAAGATCGATGTGCTTGGTCCGAGAGTGTTGCACATGATTCTTAGAGATGTCATAGCAAATCATCATAGTGTCTTGATCAAGTCCATAGTCCACCAACAGTTTCTTCATCCACATATATACTCTACTTCAACAATGGAAATAGAGACAAAGTTTTGCTTTTTGCTCATCCATGCCATAAGATTTGTCCATGCACAAAAGCATCAGCGAGAGTTGCTTTTCTTATCAGCAGCATTGCTAGCCTAATCAGCTTCTACATAGCCAACCATAATCAGATTGGTATCTCTAGATTACCATACCCCATAATTCACTGTGCCACTCACATACCAGATGATTCTTTTCACTGCAGCCATGTGAGATTCCTTGGTGAAAATTATAGTCCAAAACTCCAATAACACCTAGAAAGGGAGTTGAATGGGTGTTTATAAAAATAACATGAAATTTAAAAATAAGCACCCAAACAAACTTTCACCAAATATAATGAAAGAAATAAATCAATCAAAACAAGTAATTTGATAACGAAGTGGAAACTTTTTGAAAAACTTTTCAAAAGTAAAACCACTACAGGACAGTCAAACTCATGAAATAAATCCACCATATAAGATTGAAAATATAAGTTCACAATTACGAAATCTTTGAAGCTGACACTTTCTTGCATTAGACAAATGATCCACTTGTCTACTACCACAGTAGTTTCCCTAGAATGTTCAAAAAATTCTTCTACTTCCTCTCCTTTACCGAAACTCCGAAAGTCATCAATTATTATTGATGAACAGTTGTGGTTTACAACAAAGACTGTAAGATAGGTGCAATTCAAAGCAAAAAAAACCTAAATTTTCTCTCTTCGCATGTGAAAAAAAGAAAAGAAAAAAGGTTCTTTGTTCTTTGGAAATACTGCGTCCAATCCCTATAAAAATCATGCTCCAAAAGCCTTTAAATAGACTTGACAAAGTAGCCATAAAATCTTAAAGTTGGTTACCTTGTATATTTTTTGCTCCCTTTCAAAATGTTTAATGCCCAGATTGAACAGGAACAAGTTATCTGTGATCCAACTTTCAGTCTTCTCTTTACAGCCGTTTTGGCCCCTTCATCTCAGGAATTGGAAACTTTTCATGAAAAACAAACTTTTAGCATTTTGAATTAGCTTTCCAACACCACCAAGTTTACGTTCATCGGATTTCAAAATAAAAAGTTATGACTATTTTCCTCTAGCAGGGTCAGTGTTGGAACTACCAATTCGAACTGAAATAGGGTGCCGAATAGAACGGCCAAACTACATCAAAGTATTTTTGGCTCTAAATTAGCCAACACTAAAAACATAACACTTGGGATATTCCTAAAACCTCACACAAACTCTAACATATCTGGTCTACTAGCTGTGATAGAAAAGACTCCTAATCATATTTGATGAAGTGTTTAATCAACACTTTTATGTGCTAGTTTTGCACCAAGTTCAGTACTTGTTCTCGTCGGAGTGCGTGCATGGCTCATTGCATTCAATTTAAATCTCTTCACAAGATCCTTAGCCTACTTGGATTGGGATTTTTTATTTTTTTTTATAAGTAATGTTGTATAGATAAAAAAAAGCGCAATGCGCCTCTAAGTACACAGAAAGTATACCAAGAAAAACTTGCAAAAACCCACCAAAAGAAGACCATATACAAACCCTAAAAACCAAAGAATCCTCCAAAACCCACAAAAACCCAAAATACAATTGACCATACTAGAGCCACGACCTTTAGCCTCAAAATTAATGGAGCATTCCAAATTTTTGAACTCACTCTTCCCCTTAGCCTTTTGAACAGAAATGTCATTTTTAGGCTCCCACTCCTCTTCAATGATTGAAAAAATATCCAAAAGACTTTTCTCGTCACCTCCACAAGACAAACCAACAGTGGAAGTGAACTTCATCGCATTGAGCATCACCTTGGAATAGCCCTCCACCCCCACCACCTTGGATTGGGATATGAACATGCCTTCTTTAGATTGCTTGACTTGAAGGCCCAAAAAGTAAGTCAGCTCTCCAATCATACTCATTTCAAATTCTTTCTTCCTTTCTAAAGCAAAATCATGAGCATGAGAATCGATCATGGCCCCAAACACAATGTCATCCAAGTATATTTGGGCAATCAACAGATGATTCCCCTTTTTTTCTGGGAAAGAGAGTTCGGTCAGCATGTCCTCTAAAAATCCCATGGTCCAAGAGAGGCCATGAACCTCACATACTAAGCTCGAGGCGCTTGCTTTAACCCATAAAGTGTTTTTTAACTTGATGGTGTGATCTGGAGGGTAAGGGTCAATAAATCCCTTTGGCTAAGCCACATGTAATTCTTCTTACAGAAGTCCATTAAGGAATGCGCTATTCGAATCCATCTGATACAACTTGGACTTCTAAAAGCAACTGGATAAACTCGAGCCGAGCAACTGGGGAAAACATCTTGTCAAAATCAATACCCTCTACTTTGAATGTATCCTTGCGCAGCCAAACGAGCCCTGTTTCTCACAATCGTACCATGTTCATCAGATTTGTTCTTGAAGATCCACTTGGTACCAATGATGTTGTGGTCGGTAAGCCTAGGTTCTAGGCTCCAAACAAGGAACCCCTTCAAGGCGAGGGCCGTTTCGTGTACCCATTCACGTCGGATCAACCTCAAACCCTTGCTAAGTGCCCCCTCCACACAGATTGGGTAATACTCGAGCTTCACTAGCAGGCTGGCCCCTAAAAAATTATTCACACTCAAGGGGATTCAAACCTTAGACCTAATGGGATTGGGAAAGATACCAAGACCAAAGCGCTTAACACTTGATCCAAC
Source organism: Corylus avellana (assembly GCF_901000735.1). Taxonomy (NCBI): domain Eukaryota; kingdom Viridiplantae; phylum Streptophyta; class Magnoliopsida; order Fagales; family Betulaceae; genus Corylus; species Corylus avellana. The sequence goes on from NC_081544.1 coordinate 21,654,748, forward strand.
CCCTTGGGGTTTTCAAATGAACACTTAAGAGTCTATTGACAAAATCCTTAGTTTCACTTAATTCCTTCTCAAGAATTGTGACCTTGTTGTTCATCAACAAAATGTTCACTTTGCAATGCATCACAAATCTCATGAGTTTTTTTTTTTAATCAGAGATCTAGCGTTCTCTCTCATGCCAATCTTTATGAGTTTTGTAAAAACTCTTTTGCTCATCTTTGATAATTTCACAAATAGATTGTTTTTGTAAAACTGCACACCATTAACCTCTTTAGAGTCATCCTTCGACAATTATCCAGAGTGAGAGTCACGAGACTCTAAGAGGTTTTTCAATGTTCTCCTTTTCATGCCATCGCTCACACCTAACACAACTTGCAAGGTTGATTCCATGACAACAAAAGGCACACTCAGAAAATTAATTTCAACAGAGTGCACTAACTCTGATGGCAATTGAAAAATATTGTTTAGATCCCGAACACTATGAGCAACAAACACAATGAAATAATATATCTCAAATAAAAATCCTGTAATGTTAAAGATAATCAAAGCACCAAAATCAAATAAAACATGAACACCAATTTTTTTTTTGACAAAGACGAAAACCATCGACACTTCAAGAAAAAACCTCTCCAAGGCAACCAAACCCAAAAAATTACTAAGAAGAATAATTACACAGACAAGCCACTTACAACCCTTGTAGTTCTAGACTCTGTGCATAGATAAGCTCCTCACTCACCTCCATGCTTCCTTAGTAGGCTTTAGTTCCTTACTGGTCAGACTTGTTATGATTTTCTTACCGACCTGCAGGTAGACTTTCGTTGATGAATAGTTGATGTAGTAACACCATAGTTTAATCAAACTCCAAGAGTGTTCACTTCACGCAAACAACCTCTTGGCACACAATCCTAAGCACCATATGTATGAGTAGTAGTGCTTGATACCACCAAGTACCTTGTCGATTATGCACGGCAATGTCTTGACATAATTAGGGTTTCATGCCTTCACGTCGCACATGATTGGGAACATGCACTCTAGGATCTCCACCATGTTCGGACATCACTTCAAGTGATGCATTCTGACATAGGCATGTTCTCTAGCATGTCTGGACATGTTAGAGAACATGTACTCTCGAGTCTAGCCCATGTCTGGACATCATCGGCCTTGTCCGAACATCAGTCTTCAATAACTGAGCATGTCCCAAACACGAGGAAACATGGCAAAGAACATGTGCTCTCAAGTCTGCACCATGTCCGGACATGTTTCCTCCATGTTCGGACACCACCTCCTATACTTGTCATCTGAAATCATTTTTCACCATCTTCAATACAAACCTAAGTATATTTTTGTGCTCAATGATAGGGGGAGTGATTTTATGTGTGTCCCTAGCTCTTAGTATTTTCGTTTGACTGTTGACCTTTGGGAAGTACTTATGTGACACAAATGATTTCATACATTAATATATGCAACTTGACCCGCACAAAAAATAAAGCTTTCAGCTCGCTCTTCGAAAGCGAAACACACTTCACACAAGCATTAGTTATGATTTGTAAACTTTGAATGTCACCGGCGTGAAAATTGAACCATACTCACTCCTTGAGCATTTAAAACATAGGGGAAACTTCACTTTCCCTCCCTAAACTTACGCGCTTTTTGCAAACTCCCTCCAATCTTTAAAGTCTCTCACTTTGGTGTATCGAACTTTCGTTTCAATTACCCCCCTCCGTTAGAATTTTTGTTAAATCCTAACGGAGGGGTTTGAAATTTCTAAAATGCCCTTATTTTTTTAAAACAACCTCTTGACTCGTGGGTTCACCGGTGGATCTAACCCACCTATATTGTAACCCACGGGTCATATTATTATTATTATTAAAAAAAAAAAAACAAAAACAAAAACAAAAACAAAAATGATGGTGTGTCACCTTGGTGACTAATCATGGGTCACCAAGAGACCCGCCGTGGGCCACAAAGTGACCCACGATGGGTCATTTTTTTTTTTTTTTTTTAACATAATAGTTATAATAACAATTTTTTTATTTATAAATAAGGGTAAATTTGAAATTTTTAAAATTTTAGGAGTATAAAGGTCTTTTAGGTGTGGGAGTAAGGAGGAGATGCTTTCATAAAATTTGAGCATATTGTACATCTTTATCTTAGACCTTGTATTCCAAATCATGTTATGTTCATGCATTTTTCTTTTTTTTTTTTTATTTTTTTATTTTATTTTTTTTGTGAATCTAGGTCTTCCCATGTACACTTAGTTGTGTTTCAGCCTAAGTCATTCTTAGTTGTGCTTAGGATTTGCATAGCTAGCTCCTTGCACTTTTTCACCACACATCCTGCACTCTGTTTCCTTTATGTTTCTTGGTGTGTTGTTCTTCTTCCCTTTTTGTTACTGTTACAACTTTCACCTCTTGATGTCTATCTCACCAACAATTAGTATTAGAGCCCATGGTTAGCTTCATCTGCTGCTCATACGAGTGTCTTGGTTTAACGCGTTTAGTTAGACTCCAATAAAGAGACTGTTGTTTGTCTTGGAGTGCTCGTGACACTCTTGTGCGAGGGGGAGTTGAGTCAATATGTAAGAGACATACAAGTGATGAGAGATTTGTTGTGCATGCACTTGTGAGTTTTGTGTCCCACATTGATAAAGTATAAAGAAAAAGAGTACTTAATATACCTAAGTGCACCCATGCACGTTAGCTTAGGCTTTTGGGCAAGAAGTGGTGTCTTAATATGTATATTAATTTACTTTTGTTTGACTCCCATGATGTCTATCTCCCCAACAAGTCCAATTTTAGCTCTTTTGTAAGATTGCTTTGTATTCCAGTGAGTTGTAATTTTTTTGTTTGTATTACGTGACAAAATTGATAAGGGGAGAGATTGTTGCGTTTTACATTAGTGTGGCAAATTCAAGCGTCAAAACATGGGGGTTTCAAGTTGTATTTTGTAGTAGTTGAGTTAGGGTCGAATCTGGTTCAACAATTCAACTTTATGAATGCAATCAACGAAATTGATAATCCTGAACCCAGCAGAACAGTTAGATTAAAATTGATTTAAAGGGATAGATTTTGTATTTCACAAAAAAATTTCAATTCCAATGTTTACTAGGTCAAAAAGAATTGTCAATCGAAACTTGAAAATCTGGTGTAGAGACTTCAACCGACTCCCAATCGATCAAACTTGTGCATCAAGTGTAACACTAAAACTTGAGAGTACGATCAACCACCGCTCTAGAAACATGCAGCAAATTGTTTCTCTCATAGCACGACTTTCCTTGTTTATCCCAAGTTTTACCCTACGTATATAAGCCTTGTTTATCACGATTTTCCTATACGGATGTGCAGCCATTCCATACCCTTTTGAGAGTGTAGCTATTCCGACCCTTTTGAGTGTTCTAAGCCTCATGAGCCAAAACAGAGATATCAATCTCACCTTGTTAGACTTAATCAAACAACAGAAAACCATCAGTTATCGGAGTTCCATGTTGTAGCGAGCAAGTTCATTCGTAGAAGAGGTTCCAAGAACCACTGCAGTGGGAGGCAAATCAGTCATTTGCTAGGGTTGCAAGCCTATGTCTAATTACAAAGGTTTTGTAAGAATAGACAGGCTGTAACAATTGTTCTTCTATAGTGGAATTCTTTTAGGGTTGGCTAACCTTTTTCGATTTTGGTTGTATACGTTTTGAGACGAATGAGATAGGCTTTATATAGTCTTCTCCATAAAGCGTCATTTAGGTGATACAATACGACACCTTTGTAAATGAATTTTTTAATTTTCTTTTTTCTTTTTTACTATGAAGCCAGGTCGGGTTGAAAGGCGGAACTTTTTCCCCTCTTCCACCTTCTGACCCAAAGTGGTCGGAAATTAGTAATCCCTTCAGCCTCTTGATCCGGCCTTGTCGAATCCAACCCACGCAGGTCGAATGCGGGTGTGGGACAGAATTTGGCTAAAATACACACCCCTAATCCCATGCATGTCCATGTAAATTGTCAAAAGTATCATGGCACGCAATTATGCTGAAGATAATAACAATTTATCACTAAAATAAAATGGTATAGCTTATTCAAGCCAACCTTTACTAATTCCATACACATACAACACATTCTGCTAGAAATATATAGAGAAACCATCCACCCTGGATCAAAGCATTGGGGCTCTAAATAATATGTAAATGATCTTCAGAAAAAAAAATGTACTAGATACTAAACATTTTACTGAGGAGAATTAGACTTCCCTGGCCCTAATGTAGAGCAGCTCACCAACGCAATTGATTAGGTGAAAACAAAATTTAAAAAAGAAATAAAACGTGAGAGACAGGTCACTGAAAGCTTCAATGATCAATAATTATTTTATAACATTATAATTGCATTTTTACAAAAGTTATGCCATTGGCATAAACAAATGTATGCCTATGGTAGAAGTTTAAGATAAACCAAAGTACTTCTTGAATCATGGAAATTAAAATTTTGTTAGAATTTTTTCTGACACCATTCTCAAGTTAGTTCAGACCAAAAAAGATCAGAGCACTACAACCCTATCTGCATTGATCAAATTACAGATGATGAGCAGATTGTTGGGAGGAAACGATCTGTCTTCAGAAGGATCTCAGATGAGCCTATTTTTATAATGAGAAACTTCTGCAAAAGGAAAAGGGAAGAAGCATCAGTACAGAGAACATGGTGAGCTAGTCAAGAGATATCAGCCATGGAAAAGCAGGAAGGACCAGGACTAGACACATAGGGAAAGGGTTGCAGCCATCCCTACGTAGACAAGATAAATGACATGAACCAATATGTTAAGCTGGAAAATGTGTTTTGGGAGGTGTGACGTAAAGGTGAAAAATATTTTGTATTTTGAGTTGTTTGTCAATGTATTTGTCTTAAAAATAAATTACAATCCTATGTAATTTATTATTTTGAAAAATGTGTCACTATCTTATGCAATTGTGACACATCATTTGGGGAGTAAATTTTGGAAAAAAAAAAAAAAAAATCGGAAGTGTAGAACTCCTAAAAAAAATTTGGGAAGTGTAACACTTCTAAATTGAACTTTCTATTGAATTGAGATATTCACTTATTAATTCAAGATTGGGGCCAATCACAATTTTCAAAGTGTAATAGTTTCAAAGCTCTTCATACATGTCCCAAGTGATGATGCCAAAATGTGCATTACCAACTGCCGCATTCTTTCCCTCCGAATCCTTCCACTTTTGGGAGAAAAAAAGTGGCCAAGTGGCTTCTCACTTCCTGCTTTAACAATTTTAGCTCCCAACTGAGGAACTGCACCTACGTTTTCCCTCTTCCTATCACTCAATCCCTCCATCTCACATCAATTATGGCCTTTACTTGGTGCCTAAACTAAATGGGTGCCACGACAGAACCTTGTAAAAAATATATAGGCTCTAACATGTATGTAGATGCATCTGTTCAATATATGAACCATTAGCAATGTATGTGCCTTCAGATTTTGATATGCCCAATATCCATTTGTAATGTACAGGTTATTGTTTGTGGGTGACAACCAGCTAAATTGGTAGCAGCCTCTTGTCAAGAGGCTGGGGATTGAATCCCTCCTACACCAAGGGAGGTAGATTTTAAGAGGACTGTCTCTTGTTGCATAGTCCATACAATGGACCGAAAAAGGAAAAACGTATGGGCTTGTGTTTTGATACACTTAGTGATTCGATTTCTTAACAAGGATCAAAATTGGAATATATTCCTTGGATAAGTACAACGTAGACTGACCCTGTTCACAAGGGTCATTTAGGGTTCTCGACAAAAAGAAGCAATGACTGCAAAGTCCCATTTCATCCCACATTGTGTGCAGCTTAATGATTTTCACTTCTCATTGCATCTAAAACTTTGGATTATTTCTTAGTATTTCACCACTCCACAACATATTCTCTTTTAACAAAACATATTTTTCCAATTAAAAAAAATGACCTATAACTATGACTACAGGTGAGAGGTGTTAGTCTTCATTATACACTAATAAATGTAGTTATCTTTCACAGCCACAGTTATTCTCTCTCCCAATTGTTTACATAATCAATTAAGAATCTAGATGCAGCATAAATCAATTACTGTTATTCTGACAAAGCAGGACATAATGTACAAGGTATAAACTTATTTCATGACTTGTATACCCAAACTAGAATCAAGCAAATCTTAAGGAAATTCCATAAACAAAGAGACATGAGAGGACAAAAAGATCTGATATAATGTTTGCTTACCTCTCTCATTCTCCTCTCCAATCTATTAATTCAGTGCGAGGTTCATATAGCTTTGCTGCTCGCTCTTCTGATTCAATGTCATTAACTACACCTCGGCATCTTGGGAAGCCACAATAACATGCTCATCAATTGCAAAAAATCTGTAATACAAAGATAAAAAAGTTCAGCACCTAAAGAAAAAACGAAAGAAAACAGCATTTGGACATGAAAAAAACCTATAATCATATATATGTGAGTTCCTCCCATCTCTTAATCTCTCTCTTTTCAAATATAATTATATGCTCGTCACCGTTGACACTTATAACTCTTGAATAGCAATTTGGCAGCACAGAAGAAAAAATACAATAGGTAAGCCAGTAACAATCTAAAATCCAGATCCCCCTACCAAAAAATATATATTAATTTGTGTGGCATTGCTTCCACTAAAAACTCAGTATACATGTAACATTAGAGCACCATAAAGTTCTTCATGACAAGTGAATGGCCAGACAAAAGTAAAGAATGAAAGCAAAGAATGAATGGGGATTTCACTTTGCTGAAAAAGAATTTTTTAAAAAAAAAACCAGCCAAAACACAAAATAAAATAAAATCTCAATGAAGCTATTAAGGTTGTAAGTTTGATCAGGTTGTTGTTCAAATTGCATCTAACCCAGTGTTCCACAAGAGAACAAAGCACATTGAAGTTGCTTGTATTTCATTCAGGATAAAATATTGAGTTGAGATATTTCTATATTTTTTGTACAATATGGAGATCAACTTGTTGATGTGTTTGCCAAGTCTCTTTGTCATGGTGACTAGAAATTGTCTGTTTCAAGCTGGGCTGATATGATATATTTGCTCCAGTTAAGGGGGAGTGTTAAGAATAAATGGTGAAATAATATGTAATTTCCAAAATAGAATAGGGAGTGATGTGTAAACCTTCTAGAAGAAGGTCATGTGTCCTAGTGAGTTGTCCCTATGGCTGTCATAAAATATTCTTGTATTTTGGCTTTATTAATGAATGAAGGAAGAGGAATGAGCTACATAAAATCAGTAGCTCCATCATAGTTTTCCATCAATTACAGTCGCATTCGACCAAATTATTTTCAGCTTAGATCCCAAAAACATTTGTCTTAAAATCCCTACCCTAGGAATAATCAAAGGGGCCTAGCTAATCAAGTCCAAGTCTTAGCACACTAAACCAAGTTCATTAGAGGTATGTTGACTAAATTGTCTACATTTACTAGTCTTTCTGGGAAACAAACTGTTCATATCAGTAGAAGTAAAAAAGCACCACCCACCATCAAGGAGGTACTGGTGTTTGTGCTTTGACTTAGGTGTTCATGGTTCATTGCATTTAGAGTTTCATTCATCATCCTAGGGCATGTCATGTACACATGCATGTTCATTCATTTTGTATGTTTTTTATTTGTTTTTGCATTTCATCTTAGTGTATTTTTCATTTTTATTTTGGATTAATTTCAAATTCTAAAAAAAAAAAAAGTGTCTTTCTTGAATGCTCAAAACTCCTTTTTTGAACTTAAAGCTTAGATATCAATAAGTGAATTCCTTGCATGTGAATAATGTAAGAGGAGTTTTTTTTCTTGGAGTCATTTTACACAATGGTGTATAAGTAGTGCATAAAGAGTAGCTAATGCTTGTATCTATTTATGCACACCTTTCAAAATGAATTTCAGTTTGGTTGCACGTGTGAGTGTTTAGTACCATTCGTGAGGATAGTATAATCTTGAGGGTTAAATTGACCATAAACTAGATGACCTTCGGACTTGTTCTAAATTGAGCTACCCTTATCATTAATGCACACATGCACTATAGAAAAAGTTGAACATTATTAGCATGACCAAAAATAGAGATTCTTATGTTTCTATAGAAAAATATGATGTTCATGCTGATGCAAAAGGCGAACATTCAAACTAGAAAAATAATGTTTAGACCCCAAACACTATAACCAACAAACACAACGCAGTAATATATCTCAAAATAAAAATTCCGCAAAGTTTAAGATAATCTAACCACCAAAAACAAATCAAACATCAAATACCAATGTTTTAGTTGATAAAGAGGAAAAGCTTTGACACTTTAAAGGAAAACCTCTCTAGGACAGCCAAACCCAAAAAATACTAAGAAGAATAATTATACAGACAAGACACTTACGACCCTTATAGTTCTAGACTCTGAGCACAAATGAGCTCTTCATTCACCTCTCACTGGTTAGACTTCTTATACTTTCCTTATTGACCTACCTGTAGACTTTCGTTGATGAATAGTTGATACAACAACACCATGGTTTGATCAAACTCCAAGAGTCTTCACTTCAAGTGAACAACCTCTTGGAACACAATCCTAAGATACCCATGTATGAGTACAAAAAATATAAGTGCTTGGTAACACCAAATTCTCTGAACTCCTATGAAGCTTCTTGAAAAACGTGCAAGAGATACATCAAAGAATGTCCAGAACAACCTTTAAAAAAGACTTAGGTCCCATTTGGTTTGTAGAATAGACCCCAAGAAGCCATTCTTTCATTTTGTAAAGATCCATTCCTAGGAATAACTATTCCTTTACAAAGAAGAATAACTATTCCTCTAAAAAATTAGAATAGCTATTCCTAAGGGAATAGACCGAGTTTTCCAAAAAAACTATTTTGTTTTTTTTTTTAAGTTTTCTTTCAAACTTAAAAATTAAATAATAAATAATAAATTAAGAAAAATGTTAAAGGTGTGGGTGGCCGCGCCACCCCCGATTCACACTAGCGGTGGCTGTGGCCACCCTTGACGGCACCTAGGGGTGGCGCCAACCACCCTTGGAGGGCTCTAGGAGTGGTTGTGGCCAACCTGGATTCTTAACAGGGGTGGGATGGCAGTGCCACCCCAAGGTTTGCTGTGGATGGTTGGTGGCTACCCAACGTTCAAGTTTTTTTTTTTTTGGAAAAATCAAAAATCATATGAACTTTTTAGTAATTTTAGTCAAATTTCAATTATGAAATATGTGTGGCCACCAAACTGAAGAATATGAATAAGTATTTCATTCCATCATCCTCCATTTTCAGTAATGACAACATGATTAGGGTTTCAAGCCTAACATGCCTTCATCTCTGGAGAGCGACGCACATGGTAGGGAACATGCACTCTCGAATCTCCATCATGTTCGAATATGTGACATCCATGTTCGAACATCACTTCCAGTGATGCTTGCTGACTTAGGCATGTTCCCTAGCATGTCCAGACATGTTAGAGAACATGTACTCTCATGTTTAGCCCATGTTCGAACACTAGTCTTCAATAATTGAGTATGTCCGAACACTAGGGAACATGACAAAGATCATGCGCTCTCAGGTCTGGACAATGTCCGGACACCAACTGCAGTACATATCTTCTTGAAGCATTCTCCACCATCTTCAATACAAACCCAAGTGTAGCAACTACCCATGTCCCAATAAACACAACATGTATTGGACACCGAATGAGCCAACCAAAGCACCTAACAAATTTTCTTTTTGACCATTTAGCGACAAAATTATGAATTACAAATTTCCCCCCAAAACTCAAAAACTAACCTACCAAACCACAAATAGGTATGACATAGTCTTGATTGAAATTCCTGAAACACTGAACAAACTCATTAAGCGCATAGGAATAAAGCAAGTATTGAAATAGTCCAAAAATTCAAAATTCAAAACATGCTGCAAAATTTCAATACCAACAAAAAAAATTGATAGACAAAATATTTCATACATTGATACGCCATGATATGAAACATATAAATCTATCCCATCATCCATAATAAATACACCAAATTGAATAATGTAAAAAAACATTAAATCAATCAATCATGATAGATACACCAAAGAACAATTCAGATGAATATCAATTTGCACACACCAAGAAAGATATATCATACTCCATCAGACGCCTTGTAAGTATGAAAACATTACCCACATCAGACTCATTGTGTGAGATATATTCAAGAAATATCAATTAGGAATTGATGAATGCAACATGTCATCTTATGACTAAGAACTTCAAAAGGGAGGAGCACAAAAACAACAATACAAATTAGGATGCAACAAAAAACACAACACAAAAACATGCCAAAGGACAACCAACGCAACATGGCAACCCTTCCTAGACATGTATGGTGAACTTTAACTAAGTTCACAGACCCCAATGGCTTGCTTCAGAGACCCAAAGCGATGACCATCCAATGCTTTGATAAATAGCTCAGCCAATTAGTCGCCGGTGGACACAAACTCCAATGCAATTGATTTATTCTCAACCAAACCACGAATAACATGACACCTAACATCAATGCGCTTGGTCCAAGAGTGCGCACATGATTCTTTGAGATGTTGATTGCACTTTTGTTGTCACAACAAATCATCACAGTGTCTTGATCAAATCCATAGTCCGCCAACAGTTTCTTCATCCACATATATACTCTACTTCAACAATGGAAATAGAGACAAAGTTTTGTTTTTTGCTCATCCATGCCACAAGATTTGCCCATGCACAAAAGCATCAGCGAGAGTTGCTTTTCTTATCAGCAACATTGCTAGCCTAATCAACATCTACATAGCCAACCAGATCCATATTGGTATCTCTAGAATACCATACGCCATAATTCACTGTAGCCATGTGAGATTCCTTGCTGAAAATTATAGCTCAAAACTCCAATAACACCTAGAAGGGGAGTTGAATGGGTGTTTATAAAAATAACGCAAAATTTAAAAATAAGCACCCAAACAAACTTTCACCAAATATAATGAAAGCAATAAATCAATCAACACAAGTAATTTAATAACAAAATGGAAACCTTTTGAAGAACTCTTCAAAAGTAAAACCACTCCAAGATAGTCAAACTCATGAAATCAATTCGCTATAGAAGAATGAAAATATAAGTTCACAATTACGAAATCTTTGAAGTTTACACTTTCTTGCATTAGACAAATGATTCGCTTGTCTATTACCGTAGTAGTTTCCTTAAAATGTCTGGAAAATTCTTCTACTTGACCTCCGAGAAACTTCAATTATTATTGATGAACGGTTGTGGTTTACAACAAAGACTCTAAGATAGGAGCAATTCAAAGCAAAAAAAAAAACCGAAATTTTCTTTCTTAGCATGTGAAAAAAAAAAAAAAAAAAGGCTCTTTGTTCTTTGGAAATATTGCCTCCAATCCCCATAAAAATCATGCTCCAAAAGCCTTTACATAGACTTGACAAAGTTGCCATAAAATCTTAAAGTTGGTTACCTTGTAGATTTTTGGCTCCTGCTCAAAATGGTTAATGCCCAGTTCAAACTGGAACAAGTTTTCTGTGATCCAACTTTCAGTCTTCTCTTTACAGCCCGTTCTGACCCCTTAATCTTTGGAATTGGAAACTTTTCATGAAAAACAAAATTTTAGCATTTTGAATTAGCTTTCTAATGCCACCAAGTTTACGTACATCGGATTTCAAAATAAAAAGTTATGATTGTTCTCCTCTAGCAAGGTCAATGTTGGAACTACCAATTCAAATTGAAATAGGACGGGGAATAGAACTGCCAAAATACATCAAAGTATTTTGGGCACCGAATTAGCCAACGCTAAAAACATAACACTAGGGATTTGCCTGAAACCTCGCACAAACTCTAACATATCTGGTCTACTAGCAATGATAGAAAAGACTCCTAATCATACTTTGATAAAGTGTTTGATCAACACTTTTATGTGCTAGATCTGCACCAAGTTCGGTACTTGTGCTCATGGGAGTGCGTGCATGGCTCCTTCCATTCAATTTAAATCTCTTGACAAGATCCTTAGCATACTTGGATAGGGATATGAACATGCCTTCTTTAGATTGCTTGACTTGAAGGCCCAAAAAGTAAGTAAGCTCTCCAATCATACTCATTTCTGAAGCAAAATCATGAGCATGAGAATCGATCGTGGCCCCAAACACAATGTCATCCAAGTATATTTGGTCAATCAACAGATGATTCCCCTTTTTTCTGGGAAAGAGGGTTCGGTCAGTATGTCCTCAAAAAAACCCACGGTCCAAGAGAGGCCATGAGCATCTCATACTATGCTTAAGGCGCTTGCTTTAACCCATAAAGTGCCTTTTTTAACTTGATGGCATGATCTAGATGATAATGGTCAATAAATGATTTTGGCTAAGCCACATATACTTCTTCTTGCAGAAGTCCTTTCAGGAATGCGCTCTTCGAATCCATCTGATACAACTTGAACTTCATGTGACAAAAAATTGCAAAAAGAAACTGTATAGACTCAAGGCGAGCAACTGGGGAAAACATCTTGTCAAAATCAATACCCTCTACTCGAGTATATCCTTGTGCAACCAAACAAGCCCTGTTTCTCACAATCGTACCATGTTCATCAGATTTGTTCTTGAAGATCCACTTGGTACCAATGATGTTGTGGTCAGCCTAGGTCCTAGGCTCCAAACGAGGAACCTCTTCAAGGCGAGGGCCGTTTCGTGTACCCACTCACGTTGGATCAACCTCAAACCCATGCAAAGTACCCCCTTCACACAAATCAAGTAATACTCGAGCTTCAATAGCAGGCTGGCCCCTAAAACATTGTTCGCACTCAAGGGGATTCAAACCTTAGACCTAATGAGAATGACACCAAGACCAAGGTGCTTAACACTTGATCCAACCCCTTGGGATTTTTCAAATGAACACTTGAGAGTCTATTGACAGAATCCTTAGTTTCACTCAATTCCTTCTCAAGAATTGTGACCTTGTTCTTCAACAAAATGTTCACTTTGCAATGCATCACAAATCTCATGAGTTTTTTTGAAAAATCAGAGATCTAGCGTTCTCTCTCATGTCAATCTTTATGAGTTTTTTAAAACCTCTTTTGCTCATCTTTGATAATTTCTCAAATAGATTGTTGTTGTAAAACTACCCACCATTAACCTCTTTAGAGTCATCCTTAGGCAACTATACAGAGTAAGAGTCAAGAGACTCTTAGAGGTTTTTCAATGTTCTCACTTTTCATGCCATCGCTCACACCTAACACAACTTGCAAGGTTGATTCCATGATAGCAAAAGTCACACTCAGAAAATTAATTTCAACAGAGTGCACTAGCTCTGATTCCAATTCAAAAATATTGTTTAGACCCCAAACACTATGAGCAACAAACACAATGCAATAATATATCTCAAATAAAAATCCTGCAACGTTAAAGAATATCAAAGCACCAAAAACAAATAAAACATCAACACCAATTTCTTTGTTGACAAAGACGAAAACCTTCGACACTTCAAAGGAAAAATCTCTCTAGGGCAACCAAACCCAAGAAATTACTAAGAAGAATAATTACACAGACAAGCCACGTACAGCCCTTGTAGTTCTAGACTCTGTGCGAAGATAAGCTCCTCACTCACCTCCTTGCTTCCTCAGTAGGCTCTGGTTCCTTACTGGTCAGACTTGTTATGATTTCCTTACCGACCTTCAGGTAGACTTCCGTTGATGAATAATTGATGCAGCAACACCATGGTTTAATCAAACTCCAAGATTCTTCACTTCACACAAACAACCTCTTGCCACGCAACCCTAAGCACCATGTGTATGAGTACACAAAATAGCAGTGCTTAATACCACCAAGCACCGCATCGATTATGCACGGCAACGTCTAGACATAATTAGGGTTTCGTGCCTTCACGTCGCAAATGATTGGGAACATGCACTCTAGGATCTCCGCCACGTTCAGACATCACTTCAAGTGATGCATTCTGACATAGGCATGTTCTCTAACATGTCCAGACATGTTAGAGAACATGCCTTCTGACAGTCAGAATGCATCACTTGAAGTGATGTCCGAACGTGGACATGTTAGAGAACATGTACTCTCGGTCTAGCCCATGTCCGAACATCAGCCTTCAATAACTTAGCATGTCCAAACACGAGGAAACATGGCAAAGAACATGTGCTCTCAGGTCTGCACCATGTCTGGACACCACCTCCTGTTCTTGTCATCTTAAATCATTCTTCACCATCTTCAATACAAAACCTAAGTATATTTTTTTGAACAATGATAGGGGGAGTGATTTTATGTCCCTAGATCCTAGTATTTTGGTTTGACTGTTGACCTTTGGGAAGTACTTATTTGACACAAATGAGTTCATACACTAATACATGCAGCTTGACCCGCACACAAAATAAAGCTTTAAGCTCGCTCTTTTAAGTTGAAATAGATGTTGAAGGAGGAGATGCTTTCATAAAATTTAAGCATATTTACATCTTTATCTTAAGCCTTGTATTCCAAATCATGTTCTGTTCATGCATTTTTTTTTTTTTTTTGAGTGAAGCCAGGTCTTCCCATGTACACTTAACATGTCCATACAAGGGAAGGGGGAAGAGATTCAAACTAGTGACCTCCACTTCATGAGGTATGGTTCACAGCCGATTGAGCTACCCCTTGGGGACTATGTACACTTGGTTGTGTTTCAGCCTAAGTCATTCTTAGTTGTGCTTAGGTTTGCATAGCTAGCTCCATGCACTTTTTCACCACACACCCTACACTCTGTTTCCTTTATGTTTCTTGGTGTGTTGTTCTTCCCTTTTTATTACTGTTACTATTTTCACCTTTGTCATTTTGTGACAAAAGGAGGAAGTATTCATATGAGGAATAGGCTTAGGGGAAGATTTCTAGCTCATGTTTTATATGCATATTATTGATGTTATATTGTTTCTCCTCTGCATCTGTTCTTTATGCATTTAATGGTTGTGTGCATGTCTCAGGAAGATACGTTTGGTTCACCAACGTAATAGAAAGTAGTTCTGTTGTGCATGCACTTGTGAGGTTTGTGTCCCATATTTATAAAGTATAAAGAAAAATAGTACTTAATATACCTAAGTGGACCCAAGCCCATTAGCTTAGGCTTTTGGACTAGAAGTGGTGTCCTAATATGTATATCAATTTACTGTTGTTTCACTCCCTTGACGTCTATCTCGCCAACAATTGGTATTAGAGCCCATGGTTAGCTTCCTTTGCTGCAAATACAAATGTCTTGGTTTAACGCGTTTGGTTAGACTCCGTTAAAAAGACTATTGTTTCTCTTGGAGTGCTCATGACACTCTTGTGCGAGGGGGAGTTCAGTCAATGTGGAAGAGACATAGAAGTGATGGAAGATTTGTTGTGCACGCACTTGTGAGGTTTGTGTCCCACATTAATAAAGTATAAAGAAAAATAGTACTTAATATACCTAAGTGCACCCAACCCCATTAGCTTAGACATTTGGGCTAGAAGTGGTGTCTTAATATGAACATTAATTTACTCTTGTTTGGCAAATTCAAGTGTCAAAACGTGGGGGTTTCAAGTTGTATTTTGTAGTAGTTGAGTTAGGGTAGAATCTGGTTCAAGAATTCAATTTTATGAATGCAGTCTAGGATATTGATAATCCTGAACCCAGCAGACCTGTTAGAGTAAAATAGATTTAAATAGCTAGAATTTGTATTTCACAAAAAAATTCCAATCCAATGTTTACTAGGTCAAAAAGAATTGTCAATTGAAACTTGAAAATCTGGTGCAAAGACTTCAACCGACTCCCGGTCGATCGAACTTGTGCACCAAGTGTAATACTAAAACCTGAGAGTACGATCAACCACCGCTCTAGAAACATGCAGCAAATTGTTTCTCTCATAGCACGACTTTCATTGTTTATCCCAAGTTTTACCCTACCTATATAAGCCTTGTTTAACACGATTTTTCTATACGGATGTGCGGCCATTACATACCCTTTTAAGAGTGTGTAGCTATTCCGACCCTTTTGAGTGTTCTAAGCCTCATGAGCCAAAACAAAGATACCGATCTCTCCTTGTTAGTCTTAATCAAACCACAAAAAACCGTCAGTTATCGGAGCAAGTTCATTCGTAGAAGAGATTCCTAGAACCACCGTAGTGGCAGGCAAATCAGTCATTTGCTAGGGTTGCAAGCCTATATCTAATTACAAAGGTTTTGTAAGTATAGAGAGGCTGTAACAATTGTTCTTCTATAGTGGAATTCTTTTAGGGTTGGCTAACCTTTTTCGATTTTGGTTGTATAGGTTTTGAGACGAATGATATAGGCTTTATATAGTCTTCACCATAAAGCGTCATTTAGGTGATACGACACCTTTGTAAATGAATTGTTTTAATTTTCTTTTTTCTTTTTTACTATGAAGCCAGGTCGGGTCAAAAGGAGGAATTTTTTCTCCTCTTCCACCGTCCGACCCAAAGTGGTCGGAAATTAGTAACTTCTTTGGCCTCTTGATCTGGCCTTGTCGAATCCAACCCACGCAGGTCAAATGCGGGTGTGGGGCAGAATTTGAGTAAAATACACCCCTAATCCCATGCATGTCCATATAAATTGTCAAAAGTATCATGGCACGCAATGATGCTAAAGATAATAACAATTTATCAGTAAAATAAAATGGTATAGCTTATTCAAGCCAACCTTTACTAATTCCATACACATACAACACATTCTGCTAGAAATATATAGAGAAACCATCCACCCTGGATCAAACATTGAGGCTCTAAATAATATGTAAATGATCTTCAAAAACAAGAGTACTAGATACTAAACATTTTTTAATGAATTTTACAGAATCTACATCAACGTATTTTTGACATTTAATTCCTTTATGTTATATGCAAACGAAAAATTAGATAACCTAACAGACCCACCCATGAAGCATTCAGTTGTGAGCATGATAACCAATCGCATTTCACATAGTCAAAATATATGATCAACACCTATATAAGATGAAGATAAATGTTTCAATCCATCCAAATTTACCAGAATTACTCCCAATAAGAAAAAAAGGAAGAGAAAAAAATCAGAGACAGAATCACTGAAAGCTTCAGTGATCAATAATTACTTGGGGGATTTTTTTTTTTTTTTTTTTTTAACGAGGAGAATTAGACTTCCCTGGCCCAAATGTAGAGCACCTCACCTACGCAATTGATTAGGTGAAAACAAAATTTAAAAAGGAAATAAAACGTGAGAGACAGGTCACTGAAAGCTTCAATGATCAATAATTATTTTATACCATTCTAATTGCATTTTTACAAAAGTTATGCCATCGGCATAAACAAATGTATGCCTATGGTAGAAGTTTAAGATAAACCAAAGTACTTCTTCAATCATGGAAATTAAAATTTTGTTAGCATTTTTTATGACACCATTCTCAAGTTAGTTCAGACCAAAAGAGATCAGAGCACTACAACCCTATCTGCATTGATCAAATTACAGATGATGAGCAGATTGTTGGGAGGAAACGATCTGTCTTCAGAAGGATCTCAGATGAGCCTATTTTTACAATGAGAAACTTCTGCAAAAGGAAAAGGGAAGAACCATCAGTACAGAGAACATGGTGAGCTAGTCAAGAGATATCAGCCAAGGAAAAGCATTGAGTTGGAAGGACCAGGACTAGACACATAGGGAAAAGGTTGCAGCCATCCCTATGTAGACAAGATAAATGACATGAACCAATATGTTAAGCTGGAAAATGTGTTTTGGGAGGTGTGATGTAAAGGTAAAAAATATTTTGTATTTTGAGTTGTTTGTCAATGTATTTGTCTTGAAAATAAAAAGACAAAACATAGAAAACAAAAACACAAACTCCCAACACGTCCAGAGGTTTACTGTGTATAGTTAATTACTGGCACAATAAAAATGCAAATATTGCTTCAAAACAAACTTCAACTTGGAGAAAAATGATCTCATTATTTTGAACAAATTTCAATACTTCTCCAGTTCAAATAATTTTGACTAGACATTTCCGAAGTAGACAAAAAAAAAATGCTACACTTCCCAAAACTTTTCTCCAAAATTTGCTTCCCAAATGATGTGTTACAATCCTATGTAATTTATTATTTTGAGGGGAAAATACATTTTACCCCCCCTGAACTATCCACCCATTCACTTTTAACCACAATGTTTAAAAAGTGACACTTTACCCAAACTTCCAAATTGTTGCAATTTGACTATTCTGACTTTTTTTTTTTTTCCAAAATACCCCCATCCCATGTTAAAAAAATTAAAATTAAAATTAAGGGATGGCCGGCCACCCCAGTTGGGCCTGAGGGTAGCTTTGGCCACCCCAGACCGGCCACCCCTTAATTTTTAAATTTTTTTAAAAAAATTGGGATGAGAGCATTTTGGAAAAAAAAAAAAAAAGAAGTCAAAATGGTCGAATTGCAACATTTGGAAGTTTGGTGGGGGGGGAGGAGGAGGAGGGGTAAAGTGTCACTTTTTAAACATTGAGGTTAAAAGTGCAAATAAGTGGATAGTTCAAAGGGGTAAAATGTATCACTATCTCATGAGATTGTGACAGATCATTTGGGGAGCAGATTTTGGAAAAAAACAAAATGGGAAGTGTAGCACTTCTAAATTGAACTTTCTGTTGAATTGAGATATTCACTTATTAATTCAAGATTGGGGTCAATCACAATTTTCAAAGTGTAATAGTTTCAATGCTCTTCATACATGTCCTAAGTGATGATGCCAAAGTTGAGAAGTAGAAGTAGACAACTTCGCCAGCCAACAATAAGCTCTCCCTGACTAGGTAAAATATTGACATGAGTAGACCAAGGAGTAACTTATTCACATTTGAAGTCAGGGATTAAGTTAACACTCATATAAATATGTAAGGATAAATTTGTAAAACTCACTAAAATTTATTACTTACAAAATGAGTTTCTCACTAAATAAGGAAACAAGAAAGAACTAGGAAAGCTGAGAAAGCAAAGCATGTGAAGTACTTTTTAGTGGTGGCAACTAAAAGCCAAATAGAAATCAAATTACCATGCAGCACGCATGTTGATTTGGATCAAGCGCAATACCCACCGAGTGCAATAACTCTTATCTGGGCCATTTTAAATGACATAACTGTCATTTTCCTTCGCAAAAGAGAAGTTTGCGTTTTTGTTTTCTCCTTTGGGAAAAATATCTTGTGTGATAGAAAAATTTGGGTGTATAGGGGCTTTGGCTTCTCAATGATTTTCTTTTCACTATTTTGTATTCTATCTTTACTAGTGAATTTCTTTGTGGTCGTCTTCGCCAGTAAACGTACCTTACATTGAGAGAACCACATAAATTTTAGTATTTCTATGTGTGATTATTTTATCTTATTTATCATAATTATAGTCCTTTGCACAACAACTCGTATCAGAGCCAAACTTGGTATTCAGATTGACGATACAATAAATATGGCAAGCACCAAGTATAGAGTAGAGAAGTCTAATAGCAAGATCAATCTCTTCTTGGCAAAGCAGGATGAAAAATCTTTTGATTCATCAATGAGTTTACAAAGCATTATTGGGAAATGCAAAAAAAAACCCAAAAGATGGATGATAATGAGTGGAAAGAGATGGATGTCAAGGCAGCCGATACAATCCGTCTTAATTTGTCAGATAAAGTTATTCATAATATGATTGATGAGGAGAAGGCAGAAATTAGAGTCTTTGTATGGCAAAAAATTTGACAAATAAGTTGTACGTGAAGAAGCAATTATATAAATTACAGATGGAGGAAACTATTTGATCTGCTTGAGCACCTCAACAAGTAAACATGTTGAATACACAGTTGTTAAACTTTGGAGTGAAGATTGAAGAGAAGATAAAGTAATACCACTTTCCCCTTCATATGATCACCTGGTTACAACATTATTGTTTGATGGGGTTGTAAGGACTAACTAATGCTAGATATGTTCCAGACCATAAAAAAATCCTAATATCCTTAGGCACATTAGATCATTCGGGCTTTAGTTATTCAGCCAAAGATGGAGTTATGAAAATAATTAAAGGTGTTTTGGTGGCAATGAAAGGGAAGAAAATTGGCAATTTGCATAAGTTACTCGAGATCACACTTACAGGTGGAGTTGCAACGTCCACTTCGTCAAAACCAAATAATAATGATTCAATTTTGTGGCATATGTGGTTTGATCATTTCGGCAAATGCAATGTGTTTGAGCTTCGCAAGAAGAATTTGTTGAATAGTGTTAAGTCATGCAAATTGGGATTCTACAAGTACTATTCACTTGGATATTTGGGGACCAGTAGCAATATCTTCAAACGAAGGTGCATATTGTTTTGTCAATCTAATTAGTTATGGTGGAGTCTAAATTTGGTAGTTCATGGGGTGAGTGGTGTTCCCTTGAGCCATCGTGAGCATTTGGGGTGGGGCGTTGGAAGAATATCAAGAAAGACTAGATGAAATTTTCATGTTAGATCAAATTTGAGGTAGGTGATGGTTCTAAGATTAGATTTTGGCATGACCAATGGTGTGGAGATATGGCACTAAAAGCAGCTTTTCCAGTATTATTTGGTATTGCTCGTGCTAAGGATGCCTCTTTTGCAGCTCATTTGGAGTCTTTGCTTCCTTTTCCAGGTGTTGCACTCGGCTAAAGTGAGAAGAAGTGAAGATAAAGTTGTGGTGGCTCTCTTCCAAAAGAAGGTTGTATCCCACATATGCCTGATTAGTATTAACCGCCTTAGATTCTCATTGATACCTTGGTGGGGTTGGGTCAGGCTATGGCTCAGTCGGACTTGAGGAAGTGCCTACGGTTCCCACTGTCTAGGCCCTTTTGTGCGGCTCTCAGCGGGTAGGTGCTTCTATAGTCACGTCCAGATAGGATAGCCACAATCGATGTCCTTGACTTACCCTTTTTGCTTAGAAAAAATAATAATAATAAATATTTCCTTCTCTCTGGCATGCTTTGAAGGTTTGTGCTTCCCTTGAAAGAGTGTATGGCGGACTCAAGCTCCTTTGAGGGTGGCCTTTTCACATGGTCGGCAGCTCTGGGTAAGATACTTATCGTGGATAGCCTCAGCAAGCAGCATCTCATCGTAGTGGACAAATGTTACATGTGTAAGAGGTATGGAGGGGAGTCAATGGATCACCTTCTTCATTGTGACATGGCTTATGCCCCTTGTACTGCCTTCTTCCGTCGTTTTGGGCTGTCCTAGGTTATGCCTAGGCGTGTAGTCGATGGATCACCACACAACCCAAAAGCTTAAACCCATGAGTATGTGCCCAACAATGCCATATTAACCACTCACACTTCTTATATATTTCCAATGTGGGATTCTATTCTTTTTTACACTCACATATACTCAACAATCTCCCCCTTATGTGTGAGTTCATCACCACATTGGACCAACTCCTCCTTGCTCATGAGTCTTTTTTACATTTCCAAGAGCGTCATGCGTACAAGAGCTGCGGGAGCCAACACAACTCCAAACCAGACGCGTTCCAGACACCCATCCCAGGAAACTAAACTTGACCTTGATATCATGTTAAACTACAAGTTATCCCAAAAGCTAAAGCTGATAAGAAGAGATAAATTTAATCATTTAATCAAAACTTTAACAGATTTCTCAAGTCGAATTATTTTGTGTTGACCGACTTTTGGTCACTATATATATATAAGTTGTTCTATTTGGCCAGTTGTTTGGGTGTGCCAAAGAGTGAAACATAGAAAATCAGGCGCAGCACAAAGAGTTGTTTAGAGGAGCTGCGCATGACAAAGAAGAAAAAAAGAAGCCGAGACAGTGAGAGAGAAACGGAGTTGCAAGTGTCCCTACAAAAGAGAAGTTTGTATTTTTGTTCTCTTTTGGAGAAAATCTCTTTTGTGCGATAGTGAGATTTTTGTGTATTAGGACTTTGGGTTCCAAGTTTTTTTATCTTCACTATTTTGTATTACATCTTTCATAGTGAATTTCCTTGTAATTGCCTCTACCTGTGGACGTACCTCACATTTAGAGAACCAAATAAATTTTAGTATACCTGTGTGTGATTGTTGTAACATATCTAAAGAAATAATTTTTTTTTTTTTATAAGTAATAATGATATATATCAAAAGCGCAGAGGGGCGCAACCCATATACACGGGAAGTATAAATAGAGAGCACCTAAGAGAGAGAGAAATGAAAGACGAAGTCAAAAAAACTAATTACTAAAGGATCTAGCCAAGCAGCCGTCAAAGAGTAAAGAGTAAAGAAGAAAAGATGAGTCAGTTCCTCTATAGTCCTAGTAAAGTCCTCAAAACATCTAGCATTTCTTTCAATCCAATACATTACATAAGACATAGAGGGATCATCTTCCATACTACCGCGCTTCGAGCACGTCCTCCCAACCACCAGCAATCGAACAAATCCCTCACTCTGCAAGGCATAACCCAATGCAACCCAAACCGGCTAAAAATAGAATGCCAAAGAGTTCTTGCGGTTTCGCAGTGGAGAAGAAGATGATCTACTGACTCTCCCGTCTTCTTGTACATACAACACCACTCCACCACCACAAGGTTTCTCTTACGCAGATTATCATGAGTCAAAACTTTGCCTAGGGCCGCGGTCCACCTGAAAAAAGCCACTCGCAAAGGCACCTTTGTGCGCCAAATAGTCTTCCAAGGAAACACCTCATGGTCAAAATTAGACAAGGCCTTGAAGAATATCTAAAGAAATAATTAATGTTGCACTATTGCAATTTTAGGAGATTTGTTAAGAATCCAAGATATTCTTGTCATAAATTAAACTAAAACATCTAAACTACAAGGACTCAACATTTCATTCTTATAGTTCCCCAAATAATAAGTTTAAAGATTTTGGATTACACTGTGACTTGAAGAAACTCCATAACTTACAATTTTAGAAAAACCATGGGGACAGTTTTCATTGTTCTCATCTCAAAAGAAATATTGCCACGCAAATATGGTAACACATGAAACAATATGAGCACTAAACAAATTTAATTTTGTAGAAATTTTAATATTATCTGATCAAAAAAATTTACAGGATCAGACTTTAGAAATCTAGAATTAAAAAAAAAAAAAGGAAAAGAAGGATAGGAGAATGGAGGGACAAGAAAGGGAAGGCAAGAAATAGACCTTTTCCCTGTTTGGATGATTGTGGAGGCTTCAGAGATGAAAGGAGATGAACGAATGGAGCAGTCATTGCATGGCTAGACAAACTATTCCCACTTTCATAGCCATTGCTAGAAACAATTGAGGACGGAATCTTTTTTGATAAGTAATAATGCATTAAAGAGCACAGAGGAGCGCAACCCAAGTACACAGGAAGTATACAAGAGAGCGACTAAGTAGGGGAGAAAGAAGAAGAGAACATAAAGAGAAAATCAGGAAAATTGACCACTAAAGGAGCAAGCCAGCCTGTAGTCCATGTGAATAAAGTGTACAAAAAGAAGTGAATAAGGTCCTCAAGATTCCTCGACACATCCTCGAAGTATCTCGCATTCCTTTCCTTCCAAAGACACCAAAAAAGACAAAGAGGAGCCATCTTCCAAACCACAGCACTACTCGTTCTACCGCCCGCCCACCAACTAGCAAACATCTCCTTTACGCTTTTAGGCATAACCCAACACATGTTAAAGCGAGAGAAGATAATATCCCACAACTTGCGCGTGACCCCACAATGAAGAAAGAGATGATCCACGGACTCCCCATCCGCCTCACACATACAACATCGATTAATCACAACGATACCTCTCTTCCGAACATTATCCAACGTGAGAGGTTTCCCAAGGGCAGCCGACCATGCAAAAAACGCCACTCTCAAAGGAGCCTTGGTGCGCCAAATGCTTTTCCACGGGAAGTGGTTAGGCACCTTAAAGGCAAGCATCCTATAGAAAGAGCGTACCTCAAACTTCCCTTTTCTTGAAGGGATCCACCACATCCGGTCCTCCCCTTCCCCCCGTGAGGACGGAATCTTAGGACAGCCTAGCTATGGATTCCTTAAGGGAGGCCACTGGCCAGTCACCGAAGGGAACACAATCAGAAAATGCAACCAATTTTAACAAGTTACTTGAATGCTGCTTAGGGCTTTTTTGTGAGTTCACTTGCTAAGTTACATAGTTCACCATCTCAAGTTAGCCTTGAACTATTTCTTCACTTAGAAGCAGCCTACAAGAGACTTAACTTACAAGTAGCATATAGGTCATTGCGTCTTTCAAGTGTAGTAACACAAAGATGTAAGGTCAACTTCTTTTAGAAGTTGAAGTTTATATATTAATTCAAGTTGAGCAGCTTGCTAAAGTTACTAGTTGGTTATTTTCCTCACCTCTGTCTGTGTCATCTCTACCTAGATGTCATCTTTCTCTAGTCTCTAAATTATTTTCTCTATTCTCTCCTTTTACAAAAACTTTCTAGCTCTCTGTGACACTAGTGTTCTCACCATCTTCATCTCTCCTCAAAAAATGGGGCCTAGCAAAATCAGATTGTTTTCATTTTGCATATCTATCAAGACCTTATAACCCTTTAATCCTTTCCAATGAAGCCCCACTGCATTCTTTGCAAGAAAGCCCCTTAATCAAAGGGATTCCAAACCCGTCCAGCATCAGAAACTTCAATTATCTTGTTTCATAGTCAATGAAGAAATGATATGTATAAGAGAAAGAAAGGGAATCTTTATTTCGTCAGTGTAACGTTAAAATGTGCATTACTAACTGCCGCATTATTTCCCTCCAAATCCTTCCACTTTTTGGAGAAAAAAAGTGGCCAAGTGGCTTCTCACTTCCTCCTCTAACAATTTTAGCTCCCAACAGAGGAACTGCACCTACGTTTTCCCTCTTTCTATTCCTCAATCCCTCCATCTCACATCAATTATGGCCTTTACTTGGTGCCTAAACTAAATGGGTGCCATGACAGAACCTTGTAAAAATATATAGGCTCTAACATGTAAGTAGATGCATCCGTTTAATATATGAACCATTAGCAATGTATGTGCCTTCAGATTTTGATATGCCCAATATCCATTTGTAATGTACAGGTTATTGTTTGTGGGTGACAACCAGCTAAATTGGTAGCAGCCTCTTGTCAAGAGGCTGGGGATTGACTCCCTCCTACACCAAGGGAGGCAGATTTTAAGAGGACTGTCCCTTGTTGTATAGTCCATACAATGGACCAAAAACGGAAAAACGTATGGGCTTGTGTTTTGATACACTTAGTGATTCGATTTCTTAACAGGGGTCAAAATTGGAATATATTCCTTGGATAAATACAACACAGACTGACCCTGTTCACAAGAGAAATTATATTTATTTAACATGAGACTCGAACCAAAATTATTCAAGGGTCATTTAGGGTTCTCGACAAAAAGAAGCAATGACTGCAAAGTCCCATTTCATCCCACATTGTGTGCAGCTTAATGATTTTCACTTCTCATTGCATCTAAAACTTAGGATTACTTCTTAGTATTTCACCACTCCACAACAAATTCTCTTTTAACAAAACAAATTTTTCCAATTAAAAAAAATATGGAAAGCAAAGTCCTTGTTTTCTTCCAATGCATTTTATGTTCACTTTAATCATGTCATCGATATTAAACCTTACCTTACTGATGCCAGGAAACAATAATTACAAAAATAGTAATCCACATCATATGACCTATAACTATGACTGCAGGTGAGAGGTGTTAGTCTTCATTATACACTAGTAAATGTAGTTATCTTTCACAGCCACAGTTATTCTCTCTCCCAATTGTTTACCTAATCAATTAACAATCTAGATGCAGCATAAATCAATTACTGTTATTCTGACAAAGTAGGACATAATGTACGAGGTATAAACTTATTTCATGACTTGTATACCCAAACTAGAATCAAGCAAATCTTAAGGAAATTCCATAAACAAAGAGACATGAGAGGACAAAAAGATCTGATATAATGTTTGCTTACCTCTCTCATTCTCCTCTCCAATCTATTAATTCACTGCGAGGTGCATATAGCTTTGCTGCTCGCTCTTCTGATTCAATGTCATTAACTACACCTCGGCATCTTGGGAAGCCACAATAACATGCTAGCTGTTCATCAATTGAAAAAAATCTGCAAAACAAAGATAAAAAAGTTCAGCACCTAAAGAAAATACGAAAGAAAACTGCATTTGGACTTGAAAAAAACCTATAATCGTATGTGAGTTCCTCCCATCTCTTAATGTCTCTCTTTGCAAATATAATTATATGCTCATCACCGTTGACACTTATAACTCTTGAATAGCAATTTGGCTGCACAGAAAAAAAAATACAATAGGTAAGCCAGTAACAATCTAAAATCCAGATCCCCCTACTAAAAAAATATATATTAATTTGTGTGGCATTGCTTCCACTAAAAACTCAGTATACATGTAACATTAGAGCACCATAAAGTTCTTCATGACATGCATGTGAATGGCTAGACAAAAGTCCCAAAGCTGGAGTTATCTTATTATTGCTATAAAATTATAACAGCCAGCATAACTCTCCCACAAGATTGTGTTAAGGGAAACTTCAATTAACTCCCCTAAATTTTCATCGCTTTTCAATCATCCCCCTAAAGTTTAAAAACTTTCAATTTAGTGTATCCAACTTTAAAAAGTTTGTAATGTCACCCCTACGTAGGATTTTTTGTTAAATCTTAAGGAAGGACTTAGAAATTCCCAAAATAGCCTTGCTTTTTTAAAAAAAAAAAAATATTTAATCAAGGCAATTTTGTAATTTTATAAATTTTACATGGATATAAAGGTCATTTCACCCTTTTGCCACCTAATTTAACCCCAAACCCTAACGAGACAGGTGACGTTGCAAACTTTTTTATCGATACACTACATTGAGAGTTTTTTGAACTTTATGGGGGTGGTTGCAAAAGCGATAAAAGTTCTAAAAAAGTTAAGTGAAGTTTCCCCATTTTGTTATCAGAGACAGAAGACCAATACCTAGTGTACTCCTGCCCAAGCAGAGTCCTAGGAGGAGAGATCAAGATACAGTCCCAAGCATCAGTATTTTTGCAAAAGCAGTGACATATGACTTTGCATCTCAATGGTTAATGTGATTGGTACCATGTGAATGTTTACATGGAATTATCATTATTTTTTTTTTTTTTTTTGAAAAATGAAAAATTCTTCACAAGAGTGACAAACTTCATAAGCAAAGCAGGAGCAGATGATACGCACTTCACAAGAGTGGTTAATCAGATGAGCAATGCTTCCAGCCCTTGTAGCATCAATGACTCGTTCATCATCAATCCGAAACATATAAGTGCCAGCACCCTGCATGAGGAAATGTACTCAACAACTTTTTGGAGCTGCTTTATTTTTTTGTCATTTCATATGCTAGCAATGCAACAATTACCAAAACAAATAAATACATACATTAATATTCCTATTTCTATCTTTTGAACAAAAACAAATCTCAAGTGGAAACACAAGCACACCAACAAAACAAACCAGGAGAGATACACCTGATTGTGGGCTTCAAAGACATTTGAAAAAAAAGCAATTCGAACAATGCACATACACACACACCAAGCTATAAAAAGAAGAAACAGGTAAGTATGAGATTTTCTTCTTTCATTAATATATTCCTAATGCGGATCCTGCGCATCCACAATATTTTAATAATATAGGAAAAGTTTTTTTTTTATATAAGTGATATAGGAAAAGATAAGAGAAGCTATTGTGAAGTGTATTTGGATAGGGAAGCAAAAAGTAATTTTGTTCCTTAAATTTAGGAAAAATCAAAGAGAAACTGTTGCTAGTGCTTGCATAAATAAACTTATAATACTCTCATAATTTCCTTGAAAAAAAAAAAATTCCTCAAGTGAGTCAATTTCCTTTATAAAAGTTATTCTTTGCTTCATATCCCCCCTCATAATTTGTAACTAACTAAACACCTGATGGGCACTCCAACTTAAATGGACCACCAGGTAGAAAAGACTGGTCTGGTATCACATTGCACTTTGTCATTGTTAGAAAAGTTATTCGGGTTTGTGAGAGTCATTAGAGTTTGTGAGTATTTTAGTCATTGTTATATTTCTCCAAACCTATATAATAAGATGTATGGTAGGCTATTAAGAACCAAGAACAACAACACGGTAATGTGCCTTCACCTATTCTGTCTAAACCGTTCATGCAAATTACAACAAGGCATCAAAACCTTAGGCCTTGTTTGGTTCGCGGAATGTCTAGTCCATTGGAAAAGGATTAGCTACCACTGGAAATAGAAGAGTGTGGAATAGATTAGCTATTCCTATTCATTTGTTTGGTTGTAACGCTGGAATAGACTAGCTAATCATATTCATTCGTTTAGTACAATACAATATGTTGGTGAATGAAATCATATGGTGATCAATTTTCCTAAAATACCCTCTTATAATACAAATATAATTTATATTATTAAGGACTTTCATTCTTTCTTCTTCTTCTTTTTAAACATAAACAACTTTACTATAATTTCTTTTTCTTTTTTGTTTTTAATCATGTCAGGTATGTGGCCTTTTTTTTTTTTTTTTTTTTTTGCAATTATGCTACAAAATTATTTATATAAAAAAAATATATAGTTGGAGAAAATAGAATCAAACTCAATCTTGAAATCAAAAAAATATAGTTGGAGAATGTACAGAGAATCAAAAGAAATAAAAAAAACATATTATATATTTGTATTTTATAAAAACCTTGCAGATTCTGTTTCTTCGTCAAAGAAGAGAAAAAACAGAGAAAACAGAGATTCCGAGAAACAGAATAAAAAAAAAGGCACATAAATAAAAAAACAGAGAAACGAAGAAAAGAAAATCAAAGAGAAACGGTACAGAGAATCAAAAGAAATCAAAAAACAGAATTAAAAAAAAATAAAAAAATAAAAACTAAGAAACGATACTGAGAAGGGAGACGACATAGAAAAAAAAAAATTTCGTTTGCGCTTACAGAAAAACTGTACCAGAAGAATCAAAGAGAAAATAAAAAGAGAGATAGAAAAAGAGAGAGAATGAAATATATATATATATATATATATATATATAGAGAGAGAGAGAGAGAGAGAGAGAGAGAGAGAGAGAAATATAGAAGAATTAGAGAGAGAGAGAGATAACGGAATTTAATCCCACAAGTGACGTTTTTTGTGGCAATTTACACAATTAATTTAATCCCACAAGAAAGGATTAGCTAAGCCACTCAAAAACCTGTGTATATGGGATTAGTAGTCCCATGGGAATAGACTATTCCCAGGAATAGAATGTTACCAAACAAAGGACTAGCTATACCTAGTGTTAACTAGTCCAATCCAAGGGTCTATTCCGCAAACCAAACGGGGCCTTAGGGTTTAGATACATAGTCCCTTTGTTTGTAGTCTTCATTTTCTCTGTATATTTTGTTTTCCTCTCTAATCCCTCAATGTCTTGCAAAGTCTTCTTTGTTGGCACCACTACTCGTGCGGGCTTTAAAGCCCACACGGACAGTACCTTGGTATTGTCTTAAAAAAAATCAACTAAAGTTGATCATGGAGTGCCGTAGATGTGTTGTGGGTATGTGTATTGTTGGGTGTTCGAGTTGGTTGTCATGTGCTGCGCACAGTGGCGTTCAGTGGTTTTCCAGCAAAATCTGGAAATTGCCGGCGAGTTCAATGTTTACAAAGGCCTTATGCAGTCTTTTACGGTAAATTTTGTGTCACCGGCGACGGCTGTGGTGGTTGCCGTCACTGTCACAACCAGAAGCAGTGGTTGTAGGCATTGTTTGTAGCATTGGTGGTTGTTGGCTCTTTGGCAGTCATAGTTGGTGTTGCGTTAAGATCTGGTCGTTTCTAGGGACGTCTAAACGTCGCTGGCAAGTTTCCAGAGCGTGGTTGGAGAAAACGGTCTCTATTTGGCTGCTGGGGGTTGCTATTCCTTCTTGGGAATAAGGATATCCTAATTGAGGCTAAGGATTACTTTGGTTCAGCTTAAGTTGCATTGTTTCTAATCCGGTTCAGGCCGGTTGTCATGCTTATTTTCCAATTCAGAATTCAGCCAGTTTTCCATGATTATTGGACAGTTCATACCGGTTTATGTTGTTTTTAAGGCGGTTCAGCACTTTTCTTATCCAGTTCAGTATGTTTGAGACCCGTTCAGCATCTTTTAAAGATACTTCAAGTGGTTTTTGTCCGGTTCATTCCGGTCCAGTGGTGGTTTATCCAGTTCACTTTGTTTCCAGTGGTGGTCATTGTTACCTTAGTTTGTGAGTATTTAGGTCATTGTTAGAAACAATTCAGAGGTGTTTTGTCCAGTTCCATACATTTCTTTGCTGGTTCAGTGGTGTTTTAGCTCATTTCGTGTTGGTCTGGGCTACATGGAGCTAAAGTTGGGTTTGTTGCAAGATCCAATCGACCTTGGTGTTTTGCTATGGCTTCCAACCAATTATTGGTGTTTTGCAATGAGATCCAACCGGCCTTGGTGTTTTGTGGTGAGATCCGATCAACTCTTAGTTGTCGGTTGTTGGTTGTTGAGATCCGACCAGCCTTGGGATTTTGCAGTGGTTTCCAACTAGTTATTGGTGTTTTCCGGCGAGAACCAACTGCTGGTTGCAATTTTCCGACCGGCGTTGAAGTTTCTAGCAAATTTTCTTGTTATTTTTACTTTTATAAGTCTTTGTATTGTGTGTTTCAAGTAGTTCCAACTTGAGGTGGAGTATTAGAGTTTTTTTTCTAGGTGTTTTTCATTTGCTTGTTTCTTCCAAGCTAGGCTTATCTGATACATATGCTCCAGCTTGAGGAGCGTTAGAAGAGTTATTAGGGTTTGTGGGTATTTTGGTCATTGTAATATTTCTCTAAACCTATATAATAAGATGTGTAATTGGCTACAGAAGAACAAAAACAACAACAGATTAACATGCATCCACCTTTTCTGTCTAAACTATTCATGCAAACTACAATAGTCATCAACAAGCTTAGTTATGTTAAGCACCCCTATTCATGGACTCCTACAGGTCAAACACTTAATTGCATTGGAACTCGTTCTCTTCCATGTATAACAAAAAGGACAAATTATTCAAAGCAGACAAGCATACTAAAAAGAGAGCCCGTATGGTCCGGACCAGGCGTAAAAGACCTAT
Organism: Corylus avellana; assembly: GCF_901000735.1. Lineage (NCBI taxonomy): Eukaryota > Viridiplantae > Streptophyta > Magnoliopsida > Fagales > Betulaceae > Corylus > Corylus avellana. The sequence continues at coordinate 21,685,804 of NC_081544.1, forward strand.
TTTGCAGCACCCAATACATTTTTGACACATAAGCTAAACTCAGCTAAGCTTATTTTATAGAATAAGATTGAAAACACAAGATTATTTTGCAGCCCCTTTCCTCTTCATCGCCGGAAACTCCATAGCCACGCTGAACCCATCTTCTTTCTTCCATCCAGTTTCTCTCTTTCTATCTTTTCTCAAGCATGCAAAACCCTCCTTTTCTTTCGTTTTTTACAGGGTAGAATATGGCATACAAAACCTATTTTCGTTTTTTACAGGCAAAACTCTTGGTCTCTATCTGCAAATATGGATCATATAGAAGATGCGCAGAATGTCCTTCGCATGCCAGTATGTTTGCTGAGTTTGGAAAATCAACGAAGACTTCTAGTATTGAAGTCAGAGACCGGCTTTACAACATAGTTTACTCAAAAATCAACCCTCCCAAAGAACCCAAATCGCAATACCCAGAGAAAATCTCAACAATCAACCCATTAAAATCCATCCCAAGCCCCATTCGGCCAAACCATCACAAAGAACATAGCACTACCCACTCGAATAAGAACACCCAAAATCAAATACCCAACTTCTCTGTCTCATCACTCACCGTGTCCCTCAAACCCAATTTCTCACTCAGTCACCGTCCTCCTCTCTCTCACAGTTCCCTCTTTCTCAGTCTCACCACTTCTGTCTCTCGCGGGCCATCCCATGGCCAGACCCAGCCAAGGGTTACGGCCAGACCCACGTGGGTTTTGAAGCCAAGCCTCCTTCTTTGGTCTACAGAGAAGACCTGCAATCAAACTACTACAGCAAGAAATGGCCTTGAGAAGAAAGTCTTGGTCTTTGATCCGGTGTATTTGTTGTATGGTATGTTTGTGCAATTTTTTTGCTTTATCTGAGGTGCCAGCATATTATTGGATGCTGTAAAGCACCACTTTTATGCCAGGTCCGGACCAAAGTTAAACTCTACTAAAAAACCAATACAATAGGGCTAGTGGATGTAATTAAACAATTATCTGGTTTCAAATTCAGCAAACCTTCATGAAGAGCAAGCTAAGGTAAATAATATTGTTTCTAAGTTGCTTAATCCCATCAGTGGCAGGCCAATCTAAATCGAAGGTGTAATATCTTAAAGGGTACTTCTTGGGTGGAAACTAGTAAAGGCCTAAATCTCTTGTACTCAACCTTTGTAGGAAATAGCTAATTCTAGAAGGCACATATATCAATAAGCATGTCAACGCAATAAAAAAACACTTACCACCAATGAATTGTATATAAAGCGCTCTCTCCTGTCAGCTATTGGAGGTCTAACAAGTTCACCAGTGTACTCAATCACCTACAGAAATTAAATGTTGGTCTTTCATTTCACATGCATCATGCTTTTATAAGGGATTGTAATCTAATAATAAGCAAATTACTTTACCATGTCTCCTGCTCTATGCGGATGCTTTGCGAAGATGCCAAATCCATGGATTCCTGATTTCCCTATAGTTAAAAAAAAACAGCACACCACAAAAGCCAAAATCAGGCAAATACATTATTTATATTTATATTTATATGTATAGTCATTGCCTATTGCTTGTCGCGTATACATAAGACTAATAATAGCAATGATACCAAATAATTTATTGCAAGACAAACAGATACACGATACAAAAGGTCAAATACCTATGTTTAAAAGATTCATGAAAGTAGATAACGCAAGTGGAAATCATTAAATTAAGGTTTAAAACTCAAGGACACTTAAGCAAACGAGAATGTCCACTTAATTGAAAATGTGTAAAACTATGACATGAAATTAGCAAAATTTCATGTGGGTCATGACTATTGGAACAATAAATGCCTAAGAATTGGGCCAACTAGACCAGGAAAACTCCATGAAAAAAATTAACAGTTGTATAACTGTCCAAAGAATTAATGGAACACCAGGTTTCTGAATTTTTTGACATGGTATTGGAGCATGATTGGTTATGAGACCTAGTCCATCTCACGACTATGGTAAGACACTGCTCGCTAAATTCAGCAGAATTGGATCAATGTGCATTATGTTTTTTAAAAAAAATACTATGTGGCATTATCTTCAATAACAATATTTGCAATTTTGGTTTCAGCCAAACAACACAATGGCAGAAGTACCGCTCACCGTATATTTTCATGGCATAAGTATCATTCACTGTATATTTTCAAAAAATTATAATCTATGGTGGATGAAAGCCTTAACAGCTTGAAAGAGAACAAATTCAGGAAAAATATAGACAACATTACCAAAAGCCCAAAAAGGTACATTGACAAAATTATTTTTTGGCGTAACATTGACAAAAGTGAGTCATTGGATGAAAGATAAGTTATCAGTGAAAATAAAAAAGAAGGAAATAGAAATGATGTAATGAATTCAGACAATATATTAAGAACACAAACAATAAGATACATGCAAAACTCAAGATGGCAAGAAAATATAAAGAGATAACATTGATTCTTGTGAAAGTTTGTTAGAAACAAAACCAGTTCTTACCAAATGCTAATCTCTTTCGGAATGTCTCCCTCATGTATCTATATTTCTCAGCCATAGAAAGTATATTGTTAGGAGCATCAAGCTGAGAGCTTTTCAGCCTCTGAAGGGTAGAAGAGAACCTCGAGCCAATGACTCCATATGAAGGCATCAAGTTGCCTGAAAATGTGTGTTGGCTGTAACCACTGACTAAGTAAGGCTGATTCTGTACAAACAAGCGCTTCAAGGAAGCAGCAGCCAAGGCTTCAGGCTCTTTCCGTCCTCTTCTACCAAAGTAATTGTAAGGCTCTGCCCAAGAATGAGAAAGAAAAATTACAAACCAAAATGAAGGGACTTTAACTAACAAATCCTTACAAACTAAATAAATAACAACAATTCATCAACCACGCATGTTGGACCTAGTTAACAGAAGAACTTTATGGAAAATGTGAGAGTTAAATGGCAGTGAGTTGGTGAAGAATAGAGGCAGCAGCAGTGGGAGCCACAGGTGGAGGGAGAATTTAAGTGCTAATATGGAGACATACACGAACTGATTCCATCAGCTTTTGACGGCTGACTGGTGGAGAGGATAATATAACCTCCATTTAATCACCAGGCAAATGTCAGAATATCAACCAAGGCTAACAGTTCAAGGAGTCAAATGTAATTTCCCCTTAATAAAAAGTAAAACAATTACCATAAACAGCCATAATTATTACTATTCCAGGCAAAGCTATCTGAAAGATGGAAGCTGACACCACAACACACACACACAGAGAGAGAGAGAGAGAGATGCTACTTAACATAGAGAAGTAACTGCTTACAAGAGCAATATAATCACAATTATATTCAGACAAAGAGACAGGAGAGAAGTGAAATAACCATTCGTGAAGTGTATGTGGCAACAGTACTATAAATATAAATACACAAGAATACTGAATGTCTAATAACATACCACTGCGAGCACAGCCAGATGGATTAGATGGTGGGGTATAGTCCGAACACTGGCGAGCAACTCGCCCCAGACGTTCATCAGCAGCTGAACGATCATTAGAAGGCTGCCTATGCCTCTTGCAGAAGGAAAGTAGACGGATGCACTGATCTTCTTCATCATCATCTACAGCAAGCAGAAATAGTCTGTCCTCATCTTCAAGCTATGCAATCATAGAAAATAACTAAATGAATACATAAACAATATGCAAATGAACCATATGAGAAGCATCTCTTAAGGCATGTGATAAGGAGAGGAAAATATACCTCGACACACAAACCAGCAGCACGTGCACAAAGTGGATGGTATGCTGCATAACAAGTATTGTTTGAGCACTGTAAAAATAAAAATAAAAATATTGGTCAGGCGTACTTTATATGTGATCCTGCATTCTTCATTTTGAGGGCAGCACAATCAATTAAAAAAAAAGTACAACTTTCTGGAAATATATTTCTGCATTAGAGGTAACTTTTGAAATAACTGCAATACTTTCTAAAGTAGGTTACAATTTCGTTATTGTGCAAAATTGTTATTCTAATTAGAGCAGATTGGCAAATAAAAGAAGAATATGTGTAGCAGATCCACAACAATCAAGTACATTAATCTGTTTTCTGAATAGAGAACAAAACAGGCACATTTCACTACCAGAGTATAAATCCAGATCTTGTTATAAAAAACTTCTCAAATAATCTAAAGAGCAACTACTATCTCCACCAAATAATATGAACGGGTGCAGGCTTAGTCGCGAGAGTTGTTTAAATATACAGTCTAGGCTAAGAAAGACGTGAAAATTGAATCCTGGAAGATACTGTTCAGGCATGGTTTTATTTTTCCTTTTATGGTACCTTCATCCACCAGTTGGGGCCTGGTCTCTCCTATATTAAGATCTAGCAATCTCCATGTGCAGAGTGAAACTTGGGTACACGATATAGTTTCTTTTACACCTCAGTTGCATGTTTTACAACATACCTACATAATTTGTGCATTCTACAAAGTAGATAATTTTTGTTAGGGAATACTAACAGTTTGAAGTTCTTTGGTCCCTCAACAAAGATGTCAAGAAAAGAAGGGCCTCCATATGATATCACTAAAACAAGAAAAATCGAAAGTAAAAAGGAACAATTTGAGGGACTCAGTAGTAACAGGTTAAGAATTTGATGTATTTGGAGTGGAGGAGTTACCACGGAAAGAAGCTAAACATGAAATAGAGAACCTTTGAAAATAAGCCTCACTATGATAAGAATAATGAACATACTTGAATGCAAGCTCCATAAGATACACCACAGATGCTACATAACAGCTTCCAGCGGTCCTGTTAGACATACAAATATATTAAAAAAATAGAATAAGTAAAGAAAGGACTAGTGCAAAAGGAAAAACACTTTGCTGACTGTTGATAATTAGACTGTTATGACTCTCAAGGTTCATGGTGAAGACTTGAAGAGTTCACCACAGCAATTCGCTTAATCCTTAGAATGAAAAGATCGTAAAGGTCATTTTCTTAATTGAAAACATTAAATAATAAATCTAGGTCATACGAATATGAAAACACGTGCAAAATGACAAAAGAGATACCTTATTGATTCTAGTTAGCCCATCAATAGGCTCCATTCTTTTGACATCAGATAAGCAAGTTTCTGCAGCATATTTGGTGAGTTAAAACACAATAAAATATCTGAATAACCAAAAATCTGAACTATTCACTCACGAACCAGGTATCCATATGGCACATGACAGATGAGCCCAACGCCCATCAGTTGTAGGCTTCATTGCACCCCCTAAAGGAAAGTCGTTTCACAGATTCAATATAGAATGATCCATGGCTTTACATAAAAGAAGTTCTAATGATATTTGAGTACCTATAACAGGACAAAGGCAGCAAGGTGGCGGAGGGTTGGGAGCCCCTGGTCGACATAAGTTGCATAACCATAGCACTCCATCAACAGGTTCTAATTCTCCGTAGCATCTAGCATGGACCTAAGCAAACAGTAAAGGCAAATATAAGTTGCATGGGCATTAGCATTTTTGCTAAAAATATGAAAGCAACCATAAAAAAGGTAGATAGGATGAAAGAAAATGACTCAAGAAATGAATAAACTAATAAAGCAGAGGAAGAATTGTTGAAAACAACATCACAGAATGAGCAAATTGTTTGACTAACTACATATATAATCTCTTGATAGATAAGTCAACTCACTCTTGCACGGGATTGAAGCAGTGACCTCATCCTCTACCCCTTATTTATAAGAGAGAGGATATTCCATTCAATATAAAGACTATTGGCACTAACAGAAGATATGATGGAACAATGTCTTATATTAAGCCCAACTGCTCTACTTGTATGATCCTAATATGCCATGAAAACGACATCACAGAAAAAAATAAAGAAGCCCTTACCATCATTCTGCATTTATCGCATTGCAGGAACAGATTGGTTTCATACTCCTATAAACAAAACAAGTTCAATCAGCCAAACCAAACCACATACAGCATCGAAATCATAAATAGGTCAACTAGAAAAGAAAAAAATAAAGGTGGAATATACTAATGAATAATCCCCACCAAAACAAACAAAAAAAAAAAAAAAAGGCAAATACATCAGCTCCTAGAGCGAAACATGCTTCCAAAGATAGGAACCCATTTTTCAACCTCCTATTAAACTAAATAAAAATAAAGCAAGGACAGCAAACACAGAGTCAAAAGAAATGTTATGCAATAGTATCAATGACAAATCATGCTAAAAAAATTGGCTTTCACCTCATCCATGTGGCAAACACTGCACTTGTCAAGGTCTTTCCAGTCAACACGAACAGGTCTGTACCCAACAGGAGGGTCTTGATATCTTCTAGAGGCTAACTTGCTCGTAGAAAATTTTGAAGTCTGTCTAGATTTAGATAACCCCTGTAAATACCATTGACACTAATTTCAGACTATAACTTAGAGCATGTTAGTGTTGCACAACACTAAGTACAATCAGCATAGGCATTTTAAAAAATGGAAAGAAAAAATAAATAAATGACCACATTGGTGGCACTCAACAAACTAACTACAAAATTCTATTTAATGACTTTAATATTCCTACATTCCAAAAAAAAAATAACAAAACTTTTATGTAATTGAGAACCATTTTATCTAATTCCCAAACATAATACAGTCAGAAGAAACTTGATAGAGTTAAATCCATAGTTCAGCTTGACCTGAAAAACCCTCTTTCAGGTCAAATAATAACACCAAAATTCACCATTTCAAATAACATGGGGACGTGGCAAAAACACAACCCCATTGAGGTATGTTTACACCCTAGTTCTCTAAATTTGGCAGTCCCAATTTTAAAAAATAAATTGATTCAGTCTGAATTTGATATAACTTTCATAGGTTTTTCATTTTTCAAAGAAAAAATGAATATTTGATTTGATCTCATAACTAAAGCAAAAACCTGATCTAATAAAAGCTTTTCTATTTTGAATGAATAGAATGCCGATTTGATCTCATACCCAAAATAGAAAATCGGATCTGAATTTCAACAGTTTTTCCCTTTGTCAAAAAATAGAATATTTCAACAGTTTTTCCCTACTCAAAGTAAAATCTGATTAGATTATTACTTTTTTTTTTTTGATAAGTAATATTATATATCAAAAAAAAGTGCATTGTGCCTCTAAGTGCACAAGAAAGTATACATAGGTAGCCCAAGTTAAACCCAAAGACAAAACCCAAGAAGACCCAACCCAAAAAACCCAACTAGTAACCACAGCCAAACGGCAAACCACAGGAAGAACCCAAAGACTAAAGCCCACAATAACCCACCACCAGCCCTAAAAAACCCAAATCCCCTAATGCACCTCTAGAGGAAAGGAAAATGCATTTGTGGTCCCTACACAACCCCGCCGGCGATGGCACCTCTCCGGATAAGGTCTCCCTCTAGCCTCATAATTGATAGAGCATTCTAAATTCTTCAATTCTCTCTTCCCTTTTACCTTTGAGGTATAGGGCTCCCGCTCCTCGTCAATATTCGAAAAGTTTATTTTGTAATAATAGAATATCTAATTTGATCTCATACAGAAAATAAGAATGAATCTTACTTTTAATATTCTTTTTTAGATTATGTTATTGCAAACTGATACAGTACTATTTTTTACTGAAACGGATGTCTTGTGATGTTTCGAATTTCATTGTGCTCGTGTGTAAATATATAATCCACATGTAGTACATATGCTCCCATTGTGACCCAAACTAGCATCGCAATTGGTACCACCACCCCAAGTAGCGAACCAACTAATGCTACCCGCATCATACTGTGTACCAAGCACAAGAGCATACCACATTCCTGTACCCATACCACAAACCCAAATGTACCATGTTCCAAGTATCTTAGTTCACAATTACAGATACTGTACCAATTTCAACAAAAAGGTCACAAAAATGTTCTCCCTCTATGGAGCTCCTAAATGTTAATAGTGTAAATAGATAACTATGAATTGAACATCACTTGAAGGTAAAGATTTATTCAATTTCCATATAATTTTTATAGCACAACAAACAAATTCACAAGAAAGGGGAGAATAACAAAAATACAGTAACACTTCTGGGGCTGACTCATTTCCAGACGTGGACATAGCAAATGTCCAATTGAGAAGAAAGGGAGCAAATGGAGTTAAGTGCAAACTATAAAAATTCAAGGGAAATGTTATTTAATGGTATACCTGTATAAGCTTCACAACTTCAGGATTGGAGAAGCCAAACATATCGGAACCAGATTTATAGATCCTTTCTCCACCTTCAGCACCTGAACAATCAGAGCTACTTGTTTGTATTTTTCTGATCCTTTTGTATATTTTATCCCAGCAGTCAGATGGAGTGGATCCTTTAAACTGTACAGGAGAGTAAAAAATAAAATACAGACATAGAATAGATATGTACGCAGACATATATGTTTACACATCAAACTATGCAGTAATGCAAGGGCAAGGATACATATACAAGGATATTGAAAAATGAAGAAACAAATTTTATGCTTTGGCCTAGTAAAAAGGAACACAATCTATTCAAATATTTGAAAGCGGATAGTGCAAAATGTCCAATGAAATAGATAAGAAAAACAACATTTTAAATGAAAACAAATTAATGCGGATTTATTAAATGTTTCGTTAAAAGTTAGCAGTCATTTTCAACCCATTCTAATATCTACCCTTTTTCCTACAATACCACCCAAACCAAGAACATATGACAAAGTGATTGTCTTGCTAAACATGTGATACTGCGTATACAAATGCACAAAGTCAAATATCTAGTTCTAGAATAAAAAGAAAATCCTAAAATTCTGAAATACCCAATTCAGTGATGCTAGAGCCTATACACAGTCATCACTGATTCATGGAGAGCAAACTTGAGCTATAAAGAGGATAAACATGTGAAGAAAAGCAAAGAGATCAGCACAAGCATCGTCAAATGCAACAAAGGACTTAAGAGTGACCATAAACTCATATACAGGTTCATTTCACCACATTACACACTAACCTGCTCTCCATTATCTAGCGTCACTCTAAATAGAGGTCGAATCTTTGATTCAGCATCTCTCAACACTTCCATCTTATATAATGCGCACATATTGTGATCTGAATCCCCCAGCATCAAAAGCAAAAATGTTATAAAAATGACATCATAATGAAGATTATCAAAGAAACTTAAAATATGAAAAATTGCAACAGCACTGTGATAGGCAAAAAAGAGATGATCCACCAGTTATTGAAGTAAACTGCCTCACAGCAGTATATCCTTCAGGCCAAATGAATCTCTCATCCCGGAAATACTCCGAGTCCTTGACGATCTTTCCTGCAAGAACATTTCATATGCCCATGAGCAGAATAGCCGTCTCTGAACCCCATCAATCAAATAATTCAAATACTCTTCTCTAAATGCAGTTTGACAATTTTTAACTAGTTTGCTTTATACTTATCAAAAAAAAAAACAATTTTTAATAAAACTATCAGATCCTAGAGGGGTGATATAATTATCCAAACAAGTATGGTGTTTCCTGTCAAAAGATGTCAAAGCAAAAAAGTAAAAGAATAATGCCGGTGCTGTGTCCTGGATTCAACTCCCAAAGCTGAGTTCTCAAGGATAAAACTTAAGTCACAAATGCAACGTGAAATTGGAAAAATACATGAGACAAGCTTTTTCAACAATGTCTTAGCTTATAGGAAGGAGAAGTTCAAGTCTATAGAGAATTACCAAGGCTCATAATTTTCAAATCCCCAATTACATAGGGAGAAGTTCCAAGGCCCTCTAGCACTCCCTGAATCCCTACATCTTCTATGCAATCTTCACCTGTATCTGTACTCCCTCCATCAGATTCACTTGCACTTGCATTATCAGCAGTAATTCCATTTTGCAGCTGAAGCATTCTTCTAGGAAGCTTTTGTTCACTCAAATACCTGATTAAATCCAAATGATTGCAATAACTGGCATCTCGATTGTCAAGAAAGAGAGCCTAGTGGGCTCTTTTGATTCAAATGACATACAGATAGTAGCTAAAAATGCACAACAAAGGACTTGCAATTAAACCACATTTTAAAAATGATAGGACAAAGGTCAAACAGCCAGGACCAAGGAATATTCAGGGAAACCTTCACGCAATCAGAATACCTCAAAAGCTATGAGAAGGGACTAATATCCAAATATGTCCAGCTTATTCAGATTTTAAAGCCCAGAAGTATTTTAACAATCAAGAAAAACAATTAACTCGTGGAAACTTGCTTCCCAGGTCTATGTTCACATTGCACAACTTATTTAAACTGCAATTGCAAAGAGACACAAGCACAAGGATCTGCAATGATCATACAATAATCTCAAAAACCACATCTGATATAAGCATGCCTATATTGAAGAAAATTTGTGATGAAATGAACAAAGTTCTGGTAATATACTGATATATATATAACAGAGAGAGAGAGAGATAAATAGATACACAAACACAACTGAGTCTAATCCCTGAAACCTCTAGAGCAGGTTTGTCAATATTGTGAAAAATAGGAAACATTGAGGCTCATATGAAAGAAAAACTCATTGCGAAACACTTTCCCACATTGCTTAGGCTGAAAATGAACTCTAATATATATATATTTTATAAGTAATGTATATTAAAAAACGCGCAAAGAGGCACAACCCAAGTATACAAAAAGAACCCCTACTAATTAGAAAAATGAACTCTAATATATAAACTTACGTTTTCGCTTCTTCCAAGCTTCGAATGAAGCGAGGTTTCTTGCACTTCAGGTGGAAAGAAGAAAGAAGCCCCTTGAGAAATGAGATAACCCGTTTGACTTTAATCCTGAATAATGACAAGAAAATAGCTATTATGTCAGCTTAAAAGAGATAGATCCGACACATGCATTTAGTAAACTTTTTAGTGCAAATGACAAACATTAAATTTCCTTCAGACTTAAAGAATTACAGACCTTGCAAAATCATGTGTACCAAAAAATTGCACAGGAACTGATCTTCCTTTTGAAATTTTGCTTAAACCTTTATGATCACCTATGAGTGATTCATCCACAACAATTGCCGGCCACATAGCATGACCTGCACTAAAACAATTGAAATAAGTAGAAGTAAAAATTAAACAATTAAAAAGTGAATGTACAACAATTGTAGTAAGATTCATATTGCAAATCATGAACTGAAAATAATTTATAAATTAAACGCTGAAAGTGTACGATTGACAACCAATACCCAAACCATACGAAATAGGTATAATAAGAACCACATCATAAGAACTATTAGCAACATAGTGGTGCATAACAATTTTTTTTTTTTTGATAAGTAAGTGGTGCATAACAATTGACTGTACACAGCAAGTGTCACTGACTCAAAGAAAGTTCCACTGGACTTTTAGCAGAAGCAAATACCAATGCATAGACTACTATAAATTGTGTCTGCTATTAAACCCAACATAAGCTATAATTAACATCAAAAAGCAGTATAAGTAGTTATGACCACAAAGTTGCGATGCAGAACTTAAATTTTAGCAAAAAAATGCAATTGTTAATAGGTAACCAACTTATAATCAGCCAAGATCCAATTAATTCATAAGGTGTCAAAATGCAATGGTTTATACTTAATAACAGCAAAGGATATTTTCTCATTTTTATAGCTCATGAAACAAAAGGTGCAATGTCTATCTCAAAATAAAGTCTCTAGGCTTTTCTTTTCTATTTATCTTTGGTCTACATATTATCTCCAAGTTGCCCCAAAAAGTTAAAATATTCGAAAAAAGAACACAAAGATAAAGCACAGACCAGTAAGCTTGGCCCATATGATATCTCCAGGCTCAAGCTCTTGGCAATCATCTAAACTCGCAGCCAACACAACCATCTCATTGTAATCGTAGACATCGCCATCCATACTTTTAACACTGCAGCTCAAGTTCAAACGCTGCATCTCTTCATGAGAAATATAGAATTTAACTTTTTCGTTCAAAAGAATCAAATCTTCTTTATCGCCATCTTCATATTCTACCTGCATTAACTCAAATGAATGCCAAATACTGGTGCAAACTTCCAATAATTCAAATGGTCAAACAAGAAAGAAAAACTAGATATGAGAGCCCATACATTATGTCGATTAGCCTCAGGATTGTAACCCACAACTCGACCAGAATACCAATCAGCATCCAATGGCCAATAAACCTGAACTCAATAAACTTAATTTTATTCTATAACAATTGCAAGAGTATGACCAAATTCAATGATACACACACACACACACACATATATTAAAAAAACAAAAACAAAAAAAGGCTTACAAAGTTCTTGCCTTGCATTGTAATCCAATAAATGTTTTTGGATCAACGCTGTCGAAACTCAACCTGTAAGAGACAATAAAAATTGTCCCCCATCAATCAAGATTTTCACAAGTTCTAATCGAAGAAATAAAACCCACAGGGAGAATTGCAGTGAATGCTTTTGCTAAAAACAAAAAGAACAAAAAAAAAAATGAAGGGTTGATGCTTCCAACACTCACCTGACCCATCTCATAGTGGAAGGTGAATCGGGCAAAACGTTGTCGCAATTCTGCGAAGAATTTCGCCTCCTTTTCCGCAAATTACTATTACTAACATTACTGTTATTGTGAATTCGGGAATCCCTCAATCGCGGCCTATCCAGGCTGCGCAAGACGCTGGAGTCCACCCCCAACTTCACCAGCTCACTGCTCCCAAATCTCCTCTTCTTCTTCTTCTTTTTGTTCAACAATCTCCCCCCTATCTTCGAGTCCTCGCCCTCATCAAACCCACAAGTTTCCTCGTCGCGAGAGATTAAAGAATCGTACAAGGAGGAACGGCGGAATCTCTTTGGGCGGCGAGAGTAGACGTGGATGAGAGGGGGTCTATGGAGGGCAGGGGATGGTTTGTTATTGAGATCGTTGTCGAAATCATCGACGACGAGCTTCCGGGCTTTCACTTTCTTCGACATCACGTTGGAGGAGCCGCTGGCGCTCACGCTCACGCTGACGCAGCAGGGTGACGTGGCAGAGTATACGTGGTCGAGGGGGAGATACCTGATGGGAGTGCCGCCGGCCGTGTGAACGTCGATGGCGGTGTCGTCTTCGCGGTGCTTCAGAGCCAATGCCATGGATATTTTTTGGGGCTAAGGAGGCGAGGAGGAGAGAGCAAAAGCACGAGTGCTTGGCTTTTACTTTTGCTCTCTCTCTCTCTCTCTCTACTCTCTCTCTGCTCTCTCTCTCTCAGACGCAGAACAGTGGAATGGACCAAAGCTTGAAAAGGAGGGTGAATTAGGGATTTAAAAGCGCTGAAGGACGATAAGGATCGGTTTTTGGAGGGAGGGTTTTCGCCAAAATATCGGTTTCCCGCCGTGGGGTACAATGGGACTGACGAAACCTGCTCAAAGGAGAGTGAAAATATACACCGGTGGATAAATGAATCTGCTTAATATCAGTATCACTTTTATTTACTCATAAAATCTGTTTGTTTTTGTTTTCCCCTCTTTTCTGGGTTTAAGGGTACCTGATTATTTCTCTTGGAATAGATTCACCTGTCACTATAATCTAAAAAAAAACTTGGTAAAGAGTCCATAATTTTTCTTGTATAGGAAATAATAGCATATCTTATAAAGGTGAGTAAATTTTGTGGGAAAATAGCTAAATTAGTTTTTACCCTTTACAAATATTTTTTTAGGGTTTAAAAAATGATAATTACTCCATGTGATACCCTATGGGATCATTGTAAAATTACACATCTATCCTAAAAATATATCCTTAAAAAAAAACCTGGTCTTTTTTCTTTTTTAATGTTTGTTTTCCTTTTTATTTTTATTTTTTAAAATGGGTGTCTAATTTCAGTCATATTGATAGAAAAATCTGTTTAAGATATGTATAGACAAAGTTGTTTGTCATGTAGCGGTACCCTATTGAGTTGTAGCTTTTTAAACCTTAAAGAGTTCTTTGTCAAAAGGTCAAATCAAAATGATTAGTTTAGTAATTGTCTCTGATTTTTAAATAATCAACCAACAAAACCATCCGATTGTACAGATAGCTGGCTAATGAGCGTTGAATATTGTATATTTAAGTTCTTTAACTCGCATATGTTAATTTATTAGTATTGTTATTTGTTTGATTTTGTGTTATTTTAATGTTTTCAGGTGTTTAATAAAGATGCAACAAATTTTATTAATTTTAGACTTAAAGCACACTTTAAAAAGACCTAAAAGATGTGATTAAGCTTAACCAATCATAATAGATAACTTATATGATGTGATTAAGTTTAGTCAAATCAAGGAAATTATTAAATCAAAATTTTTCTTATTGTAGTTAAAATCGGATTGGATTAAATTATAGATTCTACATGTGTCTCAGTATTTTAACTATAACTTTCAGCTCAAGCATCACATTAAGGTGAAATTAGCGCCATTGAAAAACTAACTCACAATTCTACAAATCATTGTTAAATAAGATTTTTCTAATTCAGACGTTTGCTATGCCAAAATCGTCCTACAATATAAAAATGCAAATATGGTCAAATCATATTCCGATTTGTACTAAGATTGCTTCCTAATTTAATTAGGAGATTGAAATACGATTTTTCTAAGAATTCTAGGACTTCTAGAGCTTGTTTCACACCCTATAAATATGTCTCTAAGCCTTGAATAGAGGTGTGCTTAGTTTTAGACATAAATTATCTTCTTGGAGGCTTTGAGAATTGAAAAAAAGAGTAACATGATAGGAGACCATCCAAGCACCAGTATGAGCAACTAATCCGTAATAGGGCGTTGATGTAGCCATTTCCAAGTAACAATGGTTTAATTATATTTTAATTTAAGTGTTTTTTATATGCATGATAGTTGTATAACTGTGAGAATTAAATATTAAAATCTTAATATTCAATCATTATGAAATTATTCTCTTGTTTTAAAAAACTTTTTTATATTAATTGAACTCAATCCTTCATATTTTCTATGATTATATGAATGATTATTATACAACGGTTTTAACTGACACATGATAAATAGGATTTGATAGGCCATACTTAGAGAAGACGAATTGTACTACACCCTAGTTTAGTGTAATTTAGGTAGACAGTTTATGCCAATCGAAGGTGGGTTATGTTTATTCATTGATTGTATGTAGCCTATTAATGAATTAGATAATCCATATCGAGAGAAGACGGATCATACGGCATCTTAGTGGTTAAGTGGACGGTCTGTGCTAACCGAAGAGGAATTATACTTATTTATTAATGATGGTCATTTCTTGACTACTTGAGTGAGACAAGCCCTATATCATGCATAATATGAATTTTCTAGATTAATTTATGATTGACCATTGTTATGCGGTTAGTGGTGAAATCAACCCCTTATTTTATCTCTTATAATTATTATCTTTACTTTTATGCATTTACTTTACAAAAACAAATCAAATCAATCATGTTTTTAAATTGAGTTATATTTAATTTTGAAAAGCTTGATAACAACATTCACGCAGTCCTTGAGGTTCGACACTCTCTATATAGCCCTATCCCACAAGGATTCTTTCTATTACGAGTGATATTTTTATTATTGATATTTTTGGATACAAAAAAACCACATCACTAGCACTAGGAGAAAACCTAGAGAGAAAAAACACATGGGAAGCTCCCTCCTCCTCTCCCCTCCCCCCTACTCCCCTCGTCTTTCCTCCCCCTCCCCTTCTTGTTTCTTTCTTTCTTTATTTTTTTCAGTTTATTTTTTTGGTTTTTACAACCAGTTTAGTTGCTCATAGCATCCCTTTGCTTATGTTGTGTTGTCTCTGTCCAACCTCCACCGTGTTACGCCATTCTTTGCCTCATCAGAATCAATTGGGCTTTACATCTAGTTTTTCAAATCTAGATCTAGTCTCCTCAAATGGTTTCGCTCAGCCACACGCCGGCCCACCGTGCTTCCCATCTCCTTAGCTGCCCATCGGTGTAAATGGCTCCATCTCGTCCACCACGCGCCAGCAAGTGCGCTTCGCTTCCCTCGCTCCGGTTGTTGTATTGTGTTATTGTTTTTTTTTTTAATAAGTATTTGACTTCTCCTTAGATTTACTTTCATGAGCGATCTTTGGAGAGATGGTTTTTATTTTGGCCTTTGGATCGAGGAAGATAAGATTTGGTATAAGGGTTTTACTTCCATGGCCAAGAAAATAAAAATTGGGAATATGGGCTACATATGTATTAGACTGAGTCTGCCTATAGCAGATATGTTCTATAACTGTAAGTTTGGACATAGGTTAGCAAATGTTGAAGTCATAGATAGGACTTTATTGTAAGATTTTTATATTTATTACTATGACATTGTAACCTCATAGCTTTGGCTATAATTTATCGAGCTTTATGTTCTTGATCTTTTTTCAACGAATGAATATGAAAGATTCCCCTAAAAAAATAATAATAATAATCGACCAACAAAATAAAGTACAAATCAACATCAATCGGTATTTAACAATTTGACATGTTTGATAACCGTTGGGGTTGGACTAGCGACGAAGGCCCAAAGCCCAGTTGCAAAGCCAAGAAATACCTAAACCGGTCACAAGGTCGAAAGCCCCCTTTAAATGGTTCATAATAATCATGGAGGTTTATTAACACTGACCCTCAAACAAGTCTTATACCGTTGGGAATTTGACACCAACTAATTTCGATCGGGGTTCCACTTATGAGGAAGCTCTACATATCTTCTCACATCTATCATGGGATGAGACTTGTGAATATAGCAAATCTTCGAACAATCTGCAAAGAAAAGATGAAGTTGGAGCACAGTCACTTCACTTACATCCTTAAATAGTGTACTGTCCAAGATGTTTGATAAAAGTTTTAATGCAAAATTAAATTAATCAAGTGAATAATTTGGATGATGAAAGCGAAAAATAAAACACACTTAAAAGATTTAGGAGAAACTTATTTTAGACCGGTGTTTGGACATGACATTTATGTGTCCAAACATGAGTAATAGAGGACCCATCCTTTCATGTGTGTCCAGCCGGGACTTTTACGTGTCTGGAGATGAACCACTGAGGGTTCTTATTTTCACGTGTGTTCAGACAGATTTGTCAGACACTACCATGTCCCCTTCGTGTCTAGACATGTTGCCGATGCGTCGAACATAAATTACAATGTCACCTTCATGTCTAGACAAGTTGTGGACGCAATAACTGTAATGCCCCCAAATCTGGGCTTGATTAGTCTGCTAGGGTTATTTGCAATTACCCCAAATCTGGGCTTGATTAGTCTGCTAGGGTTATTTGCAATTACCCCAATATAGCTAACTGGTAGCTAATTGGTAACTAACTGGGAAACCATCCCTTTAAGCATAATCAAAGTTAATGCATAAGAAGGAGAGATTTGTCTGAGAAATCTAATAACCATAAAAATCATATATTATCCTAAAAAACATAGACACAGACCAGCTTATAGAAATAATAATCTAATCAAATCTTGTATCAACATGAATTTTCTATCTTAATAAATCCGTTGTGGCAATCTCTCCACTCTCCTATTCGTAGAAGAGGTTTCCTACAAGATGTAATAACTATGTAAGTAAACCTCACGGTTGAGTATAACATAAGCTAATTATTATTGAGAATAAATAAATATACAGTTTGACAAAGATTTGAAAAAGGTGTTGTCTATATTAATATACCGTAAAAATATCGTTTTATTGAAGGAAATGAGTGTACTTCCAGTGGCAATCACCTAAGAGTTTTAATGCAAAAATCTAATGGTTTATTATGTCATAACTATCATATATGGTATACTTGAGATATTGTCCCTTCTCAACAGGGTTGATACTGTCGCGAAGGACCTGTAATATAATGCCGGTACCCCGACCATTGTACGCTACCGTCCATAACACTACCAGCCCGACCAAGTCTAACATCAGGTGGCCCACACTAGTAATGATGTATGTCCTGTAATGAACCGCCAATTAAGGTTGCGCCGGTCACGAAGTAACTATTGGATCTAGGGCCCTTATATCACATTCATACACACGTTTGACCAAATAATTAAGTTTATATAATAAGCTTATGACCATTATATACCGCACATACTAATGTACAATGTCATACGATGTATCTTATCAACTAGTTATTAAGGCAGTTACCGAGTTATACAAAAATATAGGCATGCTCATATCATACGCGTGCTCAGTCAGCTGACATATCGCATGTTTTTAATGTAAGCAATTGTAAGTGTTTACTTATCTTGAGCGCTCACTTAAGTCCTCCGACATCACAAATCCCTACCATAACGAAATACGACACATCGTTATATGCAACACTAGAGAACTCCTCGAGAGACACAATCAATTCTATCTAACGAAATGGGCAATCGAAACCCTAAGCTTGCACATTCGGGTTTCTCGGCGTGTGTCATGCTCTATGAGAGAATGCTCAGCCTCAGGGGCGAACGTTCGAACTGACAGTAAAAACTCCATGCCAGAAGCCCAAATATGGTCCTATGCTTCTGGGGTGTGGCACATATTATCTTAGGCTCCTAATGGACACATGCAAAGTAACATATCATGCTAACATGCAAACTTAAAGCAGTGAAAGGCGGGTCAAAAACTCTTTAAAACATTCTTGGTCCTGGTAAGAAATTGGGTATAAGAACTTGTCAAGACATCTTTAAAACTTGTAATACTTAAGAAAATAGTAATAACAGTAGGAAGATTATAGGAATGGGCAAGAAAATACCTTAGAATATAGCAAAACCACTAAGGCTTCCCAATTCTCTTTCAAATCACTTATCATTCTAAGGTTTGGGTTGTCTAGTGACCTGACCGGATCACACGAGTCCCGACCAGGTCCAAGTGGGGCGCTCATGGTGTCCTAATCGGGTCCAAGCCAAGTCCCAACCATGTCCTAACCGGGTCCCGGCAATGTCCCGGTCGGGTCCTAAAAACATCATAGCTGGATCTTTCAATTTTGAGAATGTGATACTTAAACTTGAAAATTAAATAGGCTTTTTGCGGACAAACTAAAAGTATTTATTGTTGATTATAATTTTTCTTCATGCCGAACACCCGAAAATTTTTTCTAGAAATTATCTTACGCCGAAACAAACATTTTAACATATTACATAGTAATATATATATATATATATATATATATATATTGTTGAGTTATTAAAATTATATTTTTCTTATTCTAATTAAAATAATAGGCATTTTTTTAGGTGTTTTTTATATATATACTTTGGGATTTTGTCAAGCATCAACGAGTTTCAGTAGATTATTGTCAACTTCATGTATGTTATTTGTTATTGTTTGTTCTTTTTATTCATACATTTTTTGTTGATTTGTTAGATTAATAGCTATTGGAATATACAAATAATGTTATTATAATATCATTAGAATATGTGCCATTAGCCATGAATTGTTTAGTGTGATTAGTATTAAAACTAATAGATAAAATAAAGGGAAAATTACACTTTACCTCCCAAAGTTGGTAGCGTTCTTCAATTCGAACCCCAAAGTTTCAATTTTTTTCAATTCAATCATTTCGTCAGTCAAAGCCGCTATAACTAACAGAACAGTGATCACGTGCACGTGATCACTTAAGGCGTTTTAGTATCGAAAATACCCCCATCAGGTTTATAACCCTCACGCATAGCCAAGCCAACCTAACCCCATGCCCAACCCATCTTACCCACGCCTAACCCAACCAATGTAGCATTCAGTTACTTTAAACAACACTTAGAGCCTGTTCGCAGACCCAAAACGCAATTCTAAGGCCTCGTTTTATAAAAAATATGGTTGTTTGGTAAAAAAATTTCAAAGCGCTTTTGAGGTTCCAAACGCTCAAAATCACGTTTGGGGCGAAGCTGGAAAATGAAGCTTTTGCCCAAACGGACTTCTAGAAGAAAGGCGCACCGCAGTTTTCATTTAATGAAATATATAAACCGACAAAAATGACCACGCCTATTTCAACAAATGGCAACCATACCCATCTCTTTCCAACTTCTTCGATTCGTCCTTCTCGTTTCTGCAATTGGAGCTGCTCTAGAGTGAGGAAGATCCGGCAAAAAACGCAGATGCCGTTGTAGGTGAGAAAAAACAAACCATAATGAAAATTAAAAAAATATAGATGAAGATCACAGTCCATAGAGAGAGACCCGCAGAAAAGAAACTTAGAAAAGAAAGAAAAAAAAAAAAAAAGAGAGAGAGAAAAATATGGATGCAGAAAATATATGGACGAAGAAAACATATGAACGAAAAATATGGAGAAGAAAGGCATGGGGGATTTAGATCTCGAGTTTCCCCCACGCTGAGGGGGAAGCCACACGTACAAGGAGTTTTTCCCTTGTTTTCCCTGCAGTACGCGTGTTGTGGGGAAAACTAAGGCATGGCATGCCTGCACATGTTCTGCGCGTAGTTTAAGAGGAGCATCACGTGGGTCTCTGCCCAAAGCTCATAGTTCAAGAGGAGCATTACGTGGGTTTCTGTCCAAAGCTCATAAAGAATCAAAATTTTAATTTATTATAAGAATTTATTAAAACCTATTCAATACTACAAATTAAAAATTTATTGAATTTGTATCCCCACTGCAGCAGTACGTTGCAGACTGTAGTGGGGAATTTTTAATTTTTTATATTTTATATTTACTTTTTTTAATGAATTTATTTACGAATAACACAAATTTATTTACTTTTTTTTTAAAAGAATTTATTTATTTATTTATTTGTTTATTTGGTGATTATATACGTTTATTATTCTCAATAACATTACATGCCCTTTATTGTCATTTTTGCAACTAAATGCACTTTCTTAGTTTGGTTACCAAATATCAATAACTTTTAAAAAGTACTTAATACATGCACTTACCAAAATGTAACAGCTTTTCAATAACAGCACCTTTCACAAAAGCTCTACATCCAAAAACACCACATCTAAAAGCTCTACATCCCACCACAATGCCAAACAAGCTCTTAGAGTTTGTTTAGAATTGCGTTTGAGAAATATAGCTTTTAAGTCAAAAAGAGCTTTCGGGCAAAAACTTCATTTTTAGGGCCTGTTTGAGATTGAGGGGCCTAAAAGTGCTTTTAACACTCAAAAAGTTCGTTTAAAGAAAAAAATACTTATTTGGTAAAAAAATTTAAATCTTTTTTAAGGGTTTAAAAAGTCTAAAACTTACAAAAACACACTTTTGACAAAAGCTTAAAAATAAAGTTTTTGCCCAAAAGCTCTTTTTTTATTTAAAAGCTCAATTTCTCGAACGCAATCCCAAACAGGCTTTTAAGCTTTTGCTGAAAGTGTGTTTTAGTTATTTTTAGGCTTTCTCGACCCTTAAAAGCGCTTTAATTTTTTTACCAAACGAATACTTTTTTCTTCAAACAGACTTTTTGAGTGTTAACAACATTTTTAAGCCCCTCAAACACAATCTCAAAGATGCCCTTAATCAAATAAAATGACAGAAGCACGAGTTGAAAAAGCTGGTTCACGAGGAAAAGCGATGCGATAGAGGTTAACCCACTTCTGCAACAACTACTCGACAACCACGAAGTTTTGAACTTTTGCACAATTGTTTTCGATGAGGTAAGTTTTTGCCCTTTTGAATTCGTATATTCGCACGAAATTGTGTAGTATAAAACTAGGGTTTTTGGTAATTTGGGGTTTTCGTGAAGGGGATTTTTCTTTGGTTATCCTTTAGTCTGTTATGTTGATTTATTGTTAAATAAAATTGTTTTGTATTGTATTTGGATTTATTGCGACCTTGGGTGAAGTTGGTTGTTTGTGTTGGAGCAAAAGTGGTCCTTGAAGTGTACAATGTTGTTGTGTGAACAAAAGTGGTCCCCAAAGTGTATAATGTTGTTGGATATTGATTGTTAACTGGTTTACCATGAAACTAGGGTTTTCGAAAAATTAGAATACACTAAGTGTTCACTTTTTAATATCATTGTAAAATTATTGGGGAAACTTCAGAAAACCCCCCTAAAGTTTCAGCCGATTTGAAAAACCCCCCCTGAATTTCCAAAGCTCTCACTTAGACCCCTTGAACTTTGGTTTTCTCTCACTTTGGACCCCTTTAACATTAAACTACGTCGTTTTGGATGTACGTCGTTTTGGATGTTTTATACCCATTTTACCCTTCCCCAAAATTATGTCGTTTTGTGTCCTAAAATCACAACACATATCCAGCCCAAAACGACGTCGTTTTAAGCATAATTTTTCTTGGCCAAAATGGGGT
>NC_081544.1:21708425-21766288 GCF_901000735.1 Corylus avellana
TCTTTTTTTTTTTAATTTTTTAATTTTTTCTTTTAAAAAAAAAAAAAAATTAATGCCTTAAACGACGGCGTTTTAGGCTGGGTAATTTTAGGACACAAAACGACGTAGTTTTGGGGAAGGGTAAAATGGGTATAAAACATTCAAAACGACGTAGTTTAATGTTAAAGGGGTTCAAAGTGAGAGAAAATGGAAGTTTAGAGGGCTTAAATGAGAGTTTTGAAAATTCAGGGGGGGTATTTCAAATCGGCTGGAACTTCAGGGGGGTTTTCTGAAGTTTCCCCAAAATTATTTTAGGCTATGCAAAATTTGTTTCATGTAATTAGTAAGTTGCCTAATAGATCAATCATGTACAAATATCTCATATGACATCCACAATTGCATATCAATGCATACTTAGCCAATAATTTTCATTCACATGATTATAATTACTATTGCTGACTAATTTTGTTTCTAATCATACATGAATTGATATCTTGTCTTAGGCTATGCAAGGATTAAGTTGAATGATAATAAAATGACAACTCAAAAGAAATCAACCTCTCCTTTTACTTTAAAAAATATTTGAATTATTACCTGGTTGCCTTGCTTCCAAAATATTTGCATGTATTTTTAGTTTAGTTTAGGGTTTAGATTTTTAACTAGTTTACCATGAAACTAGGGTTTTCGGTAAATTAGAGTACACTAAGTGTTCACTTTTTAATATCATTGTAAAATTATCTTAAGCTATACAAAATTTTTTTCATGTAATTAGTAAGTTGCCTAATGGATCAATCATCTACAAAAATCTCATATGTCATCCACAATTGCATATCAATGCATACTTAGCCGATAATTTTTGTTGACATGATTATAATTACTATTACTGACTAATTTTGTTTCTAATCATACATGAATTGATAACTTGCCTTAGGCTATGGAAGGATTAAATTGAACGATAGTAAAATGACAACTTAAAAGAAATCAACTTCTCCATTTACTTTAAAAAATATTTGAATTATTACCTGGTTGCCTTGCTTCCAAAATATTTACTTGTATTTTTAGTTTTAGTTTAGGGTTTAGATTTGCATAACTTACTCCCAAAGTAGTAATTATATTTGTATATATGTAAAGTTGGTCATATGTTTTGTTCATTAAATTTGTAAGATGTCTTCAAAGTTAGCGTTCGAAGTTAGTTATGGGGGTAGATTTGACAGAAGTTTTGGTTGTAAGTACGTGGGTGGAGAAGTTACTGTTTATAGTAATAGTTATGATCATGATAACTTGTCTTTTTTTTAAGTGAAAGATATTTGTAAAGACTACGGGTACAAGGCAGGGGATTTAATGTACTTTAGAGAACATGATAAGATGTTAATGGGTGGTTTGCATTTAATAACCTCTGATGACGACGTATTGTTCATGGTTGGCTACCATAAAGGGCAATTTATTATGCATTTATATGTTGTGTGTTTTGGGGAGGGTCAAGGTGATGTAGAGGAACATGAAGAAGAATAAGCAGAAGATGATGAAAAGTAGAGGAGAGTTGATTACAATGACCCTTGGTGAAAAGACAAGGTCAGTGATTATGAGGATTTATTTGATGTAGATCTTGACGTAGGCGATACTAGAGCTGAAAGAAGTGGAGTTGGAACCACTGGTGATGGTGATATTGAAAATGAGAGTGATGAGGAAGAAACAGATGATGTACATGAAGATAATGATGAAGATGAGAACCATGATGAGGCCCATTCAACTGATGATTCTGTTAGGTCTGAAAATGGACCTAAGAAAAAGAAAAAACTTGAAAAATTAGATGATGATGACACAAACTCTAAAATGGGTAGAAGTGATATACTCGAGTCACCACTGAATAGTGATGTGGAGTGTCAAGTTCCATCTGCAAAAACTCCAGAATTTCACCGAATGGATCTAATTAATCATGTGCTGCACCTCAAAATGACTTTCCAAGACATACAAACATTTAGAGAAGCTGTTAAAGAGCACAATCTTTTGAGGGGCAAGGAAATTAAATTAAAAAATAATAAAAGAAGAAAGTCTATCGTGGTGTGTAAGGATGACAAGTGTGAGTACCAAGTATATGCAAAGCAGGTTCGTGATGAACAAACATTTCTGATAAGATCTCTGCAGCCTAAACATGTGTGTGGTAGGCAATACAAGAACTTCATCGTGAACTCAACTTGGATAGCCAACAGTTTATTGAGAAGTTTCGAATTCATTCCAACATACCTTTAAATGTCAAACAACATGAAGTAAAGGAAAAGTGGAAAGTGGATGTAACTCCAAGTATGATGTATAGGGCTAGGGTCAAGGCATGTCAAAAAATATAAGGGAAGCTTGAAGATCAGTACAACCATCAATGGGATTATTGCGAGACATTGAAAAGGACTAATAAGGGAAGCTGTGTGATGATGAAAGTTGACAGACCAAACCCTAAAGTGCTTCCAAAATTCGGAAGACCGTATTTTTCTCTTATTGCGATGTAAAAGGGGTTTCTGTAGGGTTATAGGCATGTTATAGGGATGGATGGAAGTTTCTTGAAAGGGCCATTCAAGGGTCAACTATTAGCTTCAGTTGGAAGGGATGAAAATAACAATATGTATCCAATTGTAATTGTTGTTGTTGAAGCTGAGACCAAAGACTCTTGAACATGGTTTTTGGAAACCCTTGTGTCTGATCTTGGAGTACATGAACGTGGCTGCAGACCAACATTCATTTATGATAGATAAAAAGTAAATTATGTTACATTTAATTTTGGGAAAAATATTTATGTAACACTTAAAATAAAATTCTATTATTTATAATTTAATTTTTTTCAAGCATTATCACTTTCTTCTGCAGGGTCTCATGCCAGCTTTAGAGGTTGTGCTTCTAATAGCGGATCATAAAATCTATGTTAGGCATAAGTATGCCAACTTCAAAGGCTTAGGGGGACATAAAGGATTAG
The DNA here is from genome assembly GCF_901000735.1 of Corylus avellana. Classification (NCBI taxonomy): domain Eukaryota; kingdom Viridiplantae; phylum Streptophyta; class Magnoliopsida; order Fagales; family Betulaceae; genus Corylus; species Corylus avellana. The sequence goes on from NC_081544.1 coordinate 21,711,367, forward strand.
CCTTGAAGGAGAAGTTGTGGGCAGTTTTACAGCTCATATGGAATAATTGAAGAAACTTAACAAGGATGCCTACGAGTACTTGAATAAGATTGACCCCAGTTGGTGGTCTCGGGCTTGGTTTAATGAATATCCAAGGTGTGACTTGCTGGTGAACAGTATATGTGAGTGTTTCAACTCATACATCCTCAAGGCTGATGACAAGCCTATTTTGACATTGTTGGAGATGATAGGGAAAAAGTTGTTGAGGAGATACCAGTCTAAGAGAGAAAGGATTGAGAAGTTAACAGGCAGGTTGTGCCTTAGAATTGTGCAAAAAATGGAGGCAATTATGTTACAGGCAATGGACTGCATTGCAACCTATACTGGTGATGAAATGTTTGAGGTTACTACTCCCAACAACAAACAGTATGTGGTGGGAATCTCGAGGACTATGTTGATGAATACTATATAATCGAGATGTACAAAAGGTATATGCACCAATAATTTACCCAATAGCTAATGAGGAGCAATGGTTAAAATCCAATTATAATTATTTGGAATCACCTAGATCTACAGTGGTTCATGAGAGACCAAAGAGGTTAAGAAAGAGGGCTCATAATGAGAGTAGGGAGCCCAAAAATCCAAACCGAAAGAGGAAATATGGAGCAAGGATGAGATGCGAGAAGTGTACTGGTTTGGGTCACAATAAGGGGAGTTGTCTCCTGAATAGGAGTTCAGCAAGTCAGCTGAATACCCACCTTACAGCAAGTGTAAGTTTTACTGTACCCTATTCAATCGTTCTTAATATTCCAAATAGTCTTAACTAGCTTGTTTTAGACTTCTTACGAATATGTTAATATTTTTGGCCATTTTTATACAGTCACAAAGTGTTGGTTCCAATACTCAGACTACGGGTAGAAGCAAGCGACCAGTTGTGTGCAAGGTAGACATTTGTGGGCACTTGTACTGCCACTTTTTTAGGGTTTTTAGGAACATTTTTAGATTGACAATTGCTGTGTAACTGACAACTAATACATTTTTTGTTAAAAGAAAGCTCAGACGGTGAAAAGTAGTGACAGGTAATCACAACATGTCATCAAGTGCAGTTAAGGTACTTAAATAAAGCGTTTTTTTTTCCACACTCATAACATGCATTTAAGCAGTGTGCATGACAATTAATACATTTATTGTTAACAGAAAACTCAAACAATGATAAGTAGTGGTAGTGGTTGTACCAGCAAGACATCAAGTGTAATGAAGGTACTTAAATGAAGTTTTTATTTTAGATTTTCTCATACTCATCAAGTGCTATGTTTATATAGATATTGTCTTGCTAGGAATAAGGAGGACTTGAACAACAATAATACTGCATCTACATCAGCCGGTGGTCCACAACCATGCATCATACTGAAGGTACTTAACTATATGCTAGCTTTCTTTACTTGGTACATTTATTCATCTAAAACCTTAAATTGACATACAACATCTTCGCTAGCATCTATTATTTATTTATTTTATTTTTTTGTTTCATTTGTTGTTTTTGTAGAAGGGTAAGGGAAAGTTTAGCCTACACATGCTCCAACAGGATTTGTAATCCTGAGTCTTGTTGATGAAAGAGAACACACACCTCCACCTAGATTTGGACCTGAAAGAGGAGTAAGACATCCACCTATTTTTGGTCATGATAGAGATCTCACCCCCCTTAAACCTGGTGTAGGAATTATCTTACCTCCAGCATAGGGTAGGATGGCTAGTACAAAAGATATAAAAATTCATGTACTGATCACAGGAGGTCCTGCATCAAGGACACATACATCTGATAGGATTAGAAATATTTTTCGTAGTACTCCTACAAGGGTTCTTGTACACATTGACCTCAATGAAGAGGTCCCTATTGCAACTGAACATTCGCGTACAGGGCTTAAAACTAGAGGTGATGGAACTAGAAGGAAAACTATGGGTGGTGGACCTAAAGGGGCTAAAACTAGGGGGTTTGCAGTCGGAGGTGCTGGACGCAAAAGTGGTGCAGCCAGAGGTGCTATAGTTGCATCTACTAGTGCTACAGTTGCAAGTATTGGTGCTGCAGCTATTTCTAGTGGTGCTGTAGCTGCATCCAGTAGTGCTATGGCAAAGTCTGATACTCTTGCAAAATTGAAAGGAAAACGTGTTGTGACAATAATACAGAAGGGTATTGAAATTATGGAAGTTAAGAGGAAAAAGTTGAATTCAGAGTGGAAGCCATAAAGTCATGGAGAATTAACCTTATGTTTTTTGGCTGTTGTTTTGGTATATAACATTTTTAGTTAACTTGTTAGTGTCTTATGGAAATTGGTAATGTGTATGGAAATTTCAAGCCAGAGTTGGAATTATAGCACCCATTTCAATTATCATAAACACACAGGAGAGTTTTCTAATAAGGTGCATCAATTCTAATATAATTTTTTTTTTTTTTTTTTAGTGTAAAAAATCTAACTCATTAGACCATGTAGTCTTATGGTCAAATGCATGTTATACACTTAATTAATGTTAACATAAAACACAAACACACATTTCTTATAACAACTAATAACTTCATTAAAAATTACATTACATTTCATATAGGCCCCGTTTGCCAATTGCGCGGAACGGCACTGTAGCTGGAACGGTATTGTTCTAGCTACAGTACCATTCTCAGATGTGCAGCAAAAAGTCTACGCAGTTTTCAATAACAACTCAAATCATTCACACTGTCACACACCCCAACAAGTAACCAATGACAACTAACCTAACCATGTACAGCCTCACTAACTCTACGTTGTCTTTTGACAAAAAAGAAAAAAAAATTAACAACTTCTTTTATGCTGCAAAGAACTTTTCTCCCACATTTTTCCAACAAAATTTCTTCTTCCTCTCCTCTGTACGCTGACAGCCCATCTCAAATCATATTTTCTTTCCCAAACCCCTTTCATTTTCCATTTTGTCACACACCCACAAAGCATTTCTCTATTGACCCCTCTCTCCTCCGCGAGCGGGTATCAATGCAATGCAAATTCTCCCATCCACCGTTTTCAAGGTCAGCCAATGCCCATTTCTCTCATCAAACTATGTTATTGTTCATTCATTATACTGTATTTGGCTATTTTTTGTTCCTGAATTTGCCAATTTGAACAATTCTGAAACAATCATATTTAAGCCTTATTCATAATAGTGTAATTAGTATTGTTTGACGTGCTATCATTTCTACAAAAGAAAACTATTTTTACAAGTATAACTACTGAAGTATAATTAATAAAACAATTAAGTAAAATTTTTAATTAATTAGTAGTTGACTTATTAATTATATATTGTTAATCGTTTTATTAATAATGAATTATATATACATATATTGTGGTATAAATTATACTACTCCGAATATTTTTATTTGATTAAAAAAAAAAAAAAATCTTATTAGTGCTACTTAAGCCCTTGAATCTCTATATGTCTATTATTTGATTGAATGAATTAAATCTAAGATTTACCGTAACTTCATATTATATCTTTTTTGTCATCAATGTCATGATCCAATCATCTAAGTTATTGAATTTAAATAGCCCACAAATTTTTTTTTTTTCAAGTTGGAGATACCATAGATTATAAAATTTTGGCCGTCTTGTAGTAGAAACTAGAGAATCCAAATGTCCATTTCGAAAAAAAAAAAAAAAAAAAAAAAAAAAACAAATCAATTTATATACTTATGCGTGAAGAAAAATAAAACAATTAATTAAGATAAATGTATTGAGTAACAATGAATGAGTTACACATCAATTTAATAAAGCTTTTGTTAGGAAAAGATTTAGTATCTCTAGTATTTTTATAATAGAAATGGCTACATAGCTATTCCTACCGGCTCACTTTTATTTGCATCTTCCAGCTCTTAGTTGTCATTTCTCTTCGTCTGTTTTCAACTTGATAATTAATCATTAAGTGTCACCAATTAAAGTCAAATATAATTATTTACTGGAAGTCTTACATGCGACCGACAATTAGGCTATCTTTTAAACTGCCATGAATGAGTAGGGATGATTGCATATATGTTTGGTATCCTAGTGTCTATTATTGAATTGTGTTGGACCAAGCATTTCCACGCTAAATGGTTATTGATACTACGCTTGTTTGTTTATTTATGTAGATTGTTATTAATGAAGAATGAATTGGACCGCAAGTGAGCCAAGCCGTTCATGTGCAGCTTCAAACTTAGCTTATAATTGTTTGTTTGTTAGCTATTGATAAACCAGCGAATCCACCCCCAACCAACAAACGCAGCCTAGCCAACCCATCGTCTTTTTCTTCTTTGAACCCACTTTCTCTGTGTGTGCACTTGGTTTTCTGATGAACGGAGTGTGCATTGCGGATGTGATTCTGTGGCTTCCACAGCATCTCGGGGACAAAATCTGCAATGCCCTTCTGCATCGGCTTGGTCCCTGGGTTCCATTTAAGAACCTTTGTACCGTCGGTGAGTTTTCGTCTTACAAAACATTGTGTGTATTCTTCCTGCTTACAGTCAGCCCATCAACGAGGAAAATTTATTCTTCCTCTCATACCATCTCAATAGCACTATCTCATTTTTGTAGTATGCGACTATGGGGCTCAACAGAACCGGGCAGAACACCCCCGCGGACCAGATCATCAACCAAGGCTAGAGCTTAATTGAATTGAAGTACATACATAAAAGCACTTTGGTTTTGATTCCCATGGAAGTCCTGTAATATATATGCATCTATATGTTAAGGGGTGGAGCTCCATTGATTAGACAAACTAATTTGTAATTTTTAGTTTCGTGCTTGTTACTGCGCATTGGTATTCTTAGTTTGTTATTTATTATTGACATTTTTTGAATGTTGTATATTCTTAGTTCGTTAATATGAATTGGTATTTGAAGTTTGCTATAGTGTTAATTGGTATTTTTAGGTTTCTTGTCCGTTAGTGTTAATCGGTATTTTTTGAGTTTCTTATTCGTTCCTGTCCATTGTTATTCTTTGTTTCTCATACGTTAATGTCTATTGGCATTTTTTTAGGTTCTTGTCCGTTAATGTGAGTTGGTATTTTGAAGTTTTCTTGTTTGTTAATGTATGGTATCATCCTGGTTTATGTCATGTTGTAGCATGTAGGGTATTTCCTTCGATCATTGGTGAAGGACAAATCGGCTACCTCTATACCATCTAAATCGACTGTGTTACGACCACAAAAGGCAATCTCAAAGGTACGATTTTTAATAGTCCATTAGATACATTACTTATACATTGCATTATCATGATACTTCTTGATTTTGCTGAGGTACATGTTACCGTATTCTATTTTGAATAATTAGTGCCACTGCAGTAACGCATAGTGTCCTCTCATGCACTGTCTACAATATATTTACATCTATCACACTATCCCATAGATGTCCATGCACGGGATGCATCACAAATCACCCCGTAAGTACCCAGCCCCATGCAATAAGCATGCACCAAAAGAGGTTAGCAAATGGCTTCCTGCCCACGAACATCAATTGGTATATATTCTGGTGGACAAGGCAAACAGTGGCGTAAAATCCCCATACCCCTCAACATTGGTCAATGAGATCACAAACATGTTGAATGACCTTATTCATCCACACGAATTCACATCCGAGCAGGTGAAGAATAAAATTAAAAAGTTTAAAGCTAATTACACGAATTTCTCAGCACTCTGGAAATGAGATTTTATCATGAGTTTTCGCTGGGATCCAGTGACCAATGTGGTATCTGCATCGGATGCATAGTGGGAACGGCTGAAATATGTATGCCTCTCATCTCCTTTCTCACATTCCGTTAAAATTTTTAAAAATCTCAACTACTTATTTGCAGCTGACCATCGACGTAAAATTTTGCCGGAACACCATGAGAAGTACTGGCGTTTTAGAGGTGGTGGATCACCATACTATGATCTCCTTTGCAGTATATTTGTTAAAACAACTGCTATTTGGGAGTATGGCCATGCAAGTATTATCACCCCCCTGATTCAGACGAGGGGGATAACGGGTTCGACCTTAATACCCCAGTGCCAGTCATTGACCTGTAAGATGGTGGCGGTGCATCGGCACCAAAAGGTCCATCCAAGTCCAGAGGAAAGTGAAAAGTATCACGTAGTGGGTCACGTGACTCACGTGCCAGTAAGAGTGCGTCGATAGAGGACAAAGAAGTTGAGGGTTTCAAACTCCGGCTGGATGATATGTTATACGAGGTTCATAGTATCAGGGAAGACGTATCGAGAGGGTCATGTGCATCTAGCACAAAAGAGGAGGACTTTGTTGAGGCTGCGATGGACATACTTAACAGGATGTGCGCAGAGATGGACGTATCTGATGAAAATATTTCCGTGCTACAGACTATATAACCGACCCAAACAAAGCAAAGATGGTTATTAGAATGAATGATGCATTTAGGAAGAAGTGGCTACTTAATATATTTGATAGTTAAGTACGAGATGGTTTGGTAGGGGGTGTAGGACTAATTAGCTTCTAACTATATTTGGGACAATTTGTTAGCTTTTAATTTGACATGTATGCACTCCTATGTTTAATTTTGGTGTGCTTTTAATTTGACATTTATGCACACCTATGTATAATTTGACGTGTGCTTTTAATTTGACATGTATGCACACCGATGTTTAATTTAACATGTATGTACTCTTATGTTTAATTTGACTTGTATGCACTCCTATGTTATGTATACATGCAATTAAGCCTATTCTTTATTAGCTCGTCTTTTAGATGTTAGTCAGATTAACCTTAATTATTTGTATATTCTTTTCATGATACTTCACTTAATGTGTGATTTGAATGGAAATCAATATGTAATATGACCAAACAAAACTAATTCACTTCAAATCACAAACATTGTTTGTAATCGCTTGTTGTACAATCCACAACTTTATTCGAAAGTATTATGGAGTGGAAGACAAATTATTTAAGGAAGCTTTAAAGGGTTTGAACCCGTGGGTTAATGTTACCATGCTGCAGCAAGGGGAAGTAGTCCCATATATATCAAGTGGGTTACGGCCAAATCAATCAAGCTACTAGCCCGTCATATGGGGGAACATGACACTTTCGAATAGTAGTGGACATGGACAATGGAATGGATGCCATTTTGGTGGTTTGTACGGGGCCGTATTTTCTGCTATGACGGTTATTTTGGCTATTTTTAACTTGTTAGATTTGGTAATTGTTTTGTAACATAACCGATGGTGCATTTTGGTAATCCGTATTTTGGATAACTAGTAGTATGTGTGAAAGTGGCACTTTCATTTATTACATTTGAAATGTAGGGGACTTGTACACGACGTTTGATATCACGCATATTGTTTGTATTGGAAGTTAGTTTAATTTGCTACGGTTGGTTCCAGGGACGAAGCCAGAAAATTTTCTGGGAGGGGACCAGCCAAAATTGTTTTTCAGTTCTTTAGAATTTTTTTTAAAAAAAACAATTATTTTGGTTGGTTTTTATGAAATAAAGACTGCCGTAAGGGCAAAAAAAAAGACATTTGAAAGTAAGGAACAAAAATAAAAAAGCCCAAAAAAATTAAGAATAGAGCCAAAAGTTTTTTATTGGATATGGCCAAAAAATCTAAAAATATGGCTAAATTTTTTTTTGAAGGGGGCCCAAATGACTAAACTTAAACTTTACTTTTTTTTTCCTTGTTTGGGGGGGGAAACCATAGCCTACTCCGGTCCTCCCCTCCCTCCGTCTCTGGTTGGTTCGTTTGTTGTTTAGTTATTATTTTTAACATAATCACTTGGTGCTTTTTGAAATTACACTACTTGTGAGATTTGTTAAGTTATTTTGTAAAATATGGTATATCGCACGATGCACATCAAACTGCAAAGTATTGTTTGGATGTATTAGGCTGACCTTAATGGTGAAGTATAATAATAAGAAGTACTAAACACAAATTACCAACGAAATAATTGTTACTGCATACTTTGTTACAATAAAGATAATCTCACAACTGGAATACATATAATTCTATACATTTTAACATAGGTTGACAGATTAATTTAGTAGGGCCCAAAAAAGGATGAAACATAAACCACAAGACGCTACCAAACCTAATTGTAACTGCCTAATGGTTGCGTCTTTTGCACGAATTTCAATAGTCAATATTGTGTTTTTTGCAGTAAGTTCAGGCAGAAGCTCGCAATAGATTTCACACGATGGGTGGTCACACCCCTCGAAAAACTTGCAGTAAGGTTCTCCCCTGGCATATTGTGGACATCTGAAGTATCTTCCGCTATGATTTTTTTCCGACCAGGACGTTTTCATATACGAGGTCAAGCCACAAAAGCATTGTTTGGTCTCACTGTTATTGTGTATAAAAGAAGACGATGAGTTGTCCAACACCTAGCAAAGAGTGTGTAGTGTATGTAAATAAATTATCTACGTACAACTTGATAAAAATACAATTAATAGGCTCACGTAAAATCAGTATATAAGACAATGAAAATTAGCCCACTGACCTTTGTAGTAGCTTTAGTTTGGGTAGATGGTTGTATTGGGTGTCTCGAGTTCTCGTGACTCATACTACACATAATGGGGTAGTTAAATTCATTGGCATAATCAGAATTGTGGTTCAGATGTGTAAAGAAAAGAAAAAAAAAAGGATAGTTCAGTTTGTTAAATTTCTTCATCAATAACAATCTACAGAAATAGACAAATAAGCGTAGTATCAATAACCACTTAGCGTGAAAATGCTTAGTCCAACACAATTCAATAATAGACACTAGGATACCAAACAGATATGCAATCATCTGCACTCATTCATGGCAGTTTAAAAGATAGCCTAATTGTCGGTCGAATGTAAGACTTCCAGTAAATAATTAAATTTGACTTTAATTAGTAACACTTAATGATTAATTATCAAGTCGAAAACAGACGAAGAGAAATGACAACTAACAGCTGGAAGATGCAAATAAAAGTGAGCCGGTAAGAATAGCTATGCAGCCATTTCTATTATAAAAATACTAGAGATACTAAATCTTTTACTAGCAAAAGCTTTATTAAATTGATGTGTAACTCATTCATTGTTACTCATTACATTTATCTTAATTAATTGTTTTCTTTTTCTTCACGCATAAGTATATAAATTGATTTTTTTTTTTTTTTTGAAATGGACATTTGGATCCTCTAGTTTCTACTATAAGACAACCAAAATTTTATAATCTAAGGGTCTCTCCAACTTTTAAAAAAAAATTGTGGGCTATTTAAATTCAATAATTTAGATAATTGGAACTTGACATTGATGACAAAAAAGATATAATATGAAGTTACGGTAAATCTTAGATTTAATTCATTTAATCAAATAATAGATGTATAGAGATTCAAGGGCTTAAGTAGCACTAATAAGTTTTTATTTTTTTAATCAAATAAAAATATTCGGAGTAGTATAATTTATACATATATATATATATATATATATATATATATATATATATATATATATATATATATATATATACAGAAGCTGTTGTTGTAAATCTTTGTTTTCAGTTTTCACAGCTTGCAGGTCAGTCTGCAATTTCACAATATCTTTCTTGATGTTACTGATCTCATGCTGCAACTCTGAGACCGTAAGCACTTTGTTTTTCGGGTTTGAAAAACAATGAGGACTTGATACCGAGCAAGACAGATGCATAATAGATGCATAATAGATGCAGGGGATGAGGGGGAGGTGATAATAGATGCAAAAAATAAGCAGTTGAAAATCAAAGCAATAGAACCGTCCAAGATGGCGGTATGACAATTGTATAATCAAAATAAACAACGGAAATTTTAAAAGCAGTTGATAAGATGGAAACTCAGAAAACAGATAATCGTTATAGATTATGCAGATAAAAACCTTTACAGGAGTAAGCGTTCGGACTTACTGAAGTAAGGATAGAAGAAGAAGAAGAATCTGAAGGGAAATGGCTAGAGGATAGAGTGCTGAAATGCCTCTCAAATGACCTCTGCCTTACAATGGAGGAGCGGAGCCCGTTATATAGGTTGAACAAAAGTAAAAACAGTAAATTACAATCATGAGCCGCGTTCATGCGGTCAAAAGTAAACAGTCAAGGCACGTCTGGCGCCAGTCTGAACAGTGAAAGCATCAATCTAGAACAGTAGATTGTCGACACTGTAGTGTCGGCAGACAAATCTTGAACAGTGAGTGAACAGTGCATCTGAACAGTAATCCTGCGCGTGTCGTCCGGACATGAACAGTAAAAGTGAACAGTGATTTTGCACAGTAACTCCAAGTATAAATGAACAGTGATCCGTCTAAGATCAAGGAGAACCAAATATTCTGAAATCAGCCGTCAGGGGCTAGTCCTGTCGAACTGGACTATACTGGTCGTTATGAAACCAGTCTTTGGGAAAGCCTGAGAAAACTAGCCACATGAGGGGCTAGATAAAACTGATCTTTGGGGCCGTTAGGGGCCCAATTCTTCACATGTCTTTAACCCCGGTTTATTCTTCATTGTCAAGAGGACCAATAGAGTCAAGATAGGTTTGAATCCATTGCTTCTTTTTAGAACAATATTTGGGGACAGGAAGAGGTGTAGGTGCAGAATATGGCGTTAATGCATCATATCTGCGAGTCATGAGCTCAACCTTTTTAACAATGGGACCAATTTTTGGAGACATTGTCCAAGTGTTGCATTGGGACCAGAGTCTTATAATTTGTATATATATATATAGTTCATTGTTAATAAAACAATTAACAATATATAATTAATAAGTCAACTACTAATTAATTAAAAATTTTACTTAATTGTTTTATTAATTATACTTCAGTAGTTATACTTGTAAAAAGAGCTTTCTTTTGTAAAAATGATCGCACGCCAAACAATACTAATTACAATATTATGATTAAAGCTTAAATAGGATTGTTTCAGAATTGTTCAAATTGGCAAATTCTGGAACAAAAAATAGTCAAATACAGTATAATGAATGGGCAATAACAGAGTTTGGTGAGAGAAATGGGCATTGGCTGACCCTGAAAACGATGGATGTGAGACTTTGCACTACACTGATACAGGCTCGGTGAGGAGAGAGAGGTCAATAGAAAAAAACTTTGTCGGTGTGTGACAAAATGGAAAATAGAAGGGGTTTGGAAAAGAAAATATGATTTGAGATAGGCTGTCGGCGTATAGAGGAGAGGAAGAAAAAATTTTGTTGAAAAAATGTGGAAAAAGAGTTCTTTACAGCAGAAAAGAAGTTGTTAATTTTTTTTCTTTTTTGTCAAAAGACAAAGTAGAGTTAGTGAGGCTGTACATGGTTAGGTTAGTTGTCATTGGTTACTTGTTGGGGTGTGTGACAGGGCAAATGAATTGAGTTGTTATTGAAAACTGCGTAGACTTTTTGCTGTACATCTGAGAATGGTACTGTAGCTGGAACAATATCGTTCCAGCTACAGTGTCGTTCCGCGCTGTTGGCAAACAGGGCCATAAGCTTCGAGAATTACATGGCTCTTCAACATTTCACATTGTGCCTCCTAAACCTTAAACAAAATAACACATTGTGCACCCAAAACCCTAAACAACATTCCACATTGTGATCTCAAAATTACATACAGATCAATTTAACTTCATACGGCCAACCTTGCTTTCATACAGACTACTTGGAGTGTATCGAAACAACAAAACAAAAATAACACTTAAACAAATTATCCACGAACACAGAAGAATTGTTTGGTAATTCTTCTTAACTGCATAGAGTTTGATCTCCCAAATCTCTACTTCCTTATGATACCGAGCAATTTCTTTATCCATTTCTACCTTCACATGCAGATTTTCTTTCTTCATTTCTACCTTTTCCTCATTGACTTCAACTTCAACCATATTTTCACACTGTTTTGCTTCTAACAACAATTTTTGGTGCCTTCGCCAGAACTAGGTTCTAACCCTTTTACACTTCACACACAACTCAGGATTAATCCATTCACTGAAACCACAATCTCGGTTAATCTGTAAAATTATAAACAAATATTAATCATCAATCTAAACACATAAAATATTAGTTTCTAACAACACAACATCAACTATATGGTCATGCACCATCCGGAAAGCACTAGTACTGCATAAACAAGCACTATGCAAAAAATTAAAAAATTACAAAAACAGTTAAAGCATTCCTTTTTAATTAGGGTTTGGACTCAAAATTAAATTGTTGAATACATAATAATTGGAACTTTAATAACGGTTTTATTGATGTGACATAATGGTTAGAATTCATGTACAACAAACTTTTTTCTTTAAAATAGCTAAATGGTGAATTTTTTTCACAATCATTTTTTTTTTCAACTGCACTATCGAATATGATAAAAACTAAGGGCTTGTTTGTAAAATAACAATGCTTTTTCCGATGCACTGTTCACATTTAAAAAATTAAAAAATAAAATAATTATTGGTATAGAAAAAGAAAAAGGAGGTATTGAAAAGTGGAAAATGTTTTGTTGTAATTTTTTTTTATTTAAATAGTAGTAAAAAGTGAATGATGTGATATACAAAGTGAGAATGTTGTGATGTTGATTTTTTTAAAAAATAAGATGAATAGTGTGGTGGTAATGGGTGTTGTTTAATAAACAACACCTACGGTTTGGCCTTTAAAATCTTCAGACCCAAGCAAACTATTAGCGAAAATGGCACCCCCTCAAAAAGCATTTTCTCATGTAGAAGGATATTGGCGTTAATGATGCATCACGCTTGAAGGTACCCATTTGACTAGCACCGAAAGTTACCAGTTTTTATATTGTATTGTTTTATATTTTACGTAATAAATTTCAGTTGAATACATAAGAGGTTGGCCATACTTACCTTATCAGTCTATTTAGAGTTTGGTAGGGATTTCAACAGTTTGGTAGAGATTTGATTAACTATTTTACATAAAATTTTAAAATGCATACACCTTCTAGATGCTCTTATATATTGACAACAAAAGTCATGCGTGAGAAGTAGAACATGTTGAAACCACTGATGTGTGTAGATTCAAAGCACTCTTTCCTACAAAATTTCTAAATAATATTATAGCAAATCCTAAATAAAAAACCCACAACAAAAATTTAAACCCTTTTTATGCATTATCAATACTCATCCTAAACACATAACCAACAACAAAAATTAAAACCACAAACCCTAAATTCAAATAATAAATTATCAATATCCATCCTAAACAAAAAACCCACAACGAAAATTAGAACCCTAAACAATAAATTAACAGTACTCATCCTAAACACAAAAGCAACAACGGATAAAACTCTAGAAATTATGTGTTAGAAGAACTTGCCCAAATTTTCGCAACACTCATCATAAACATAGAACTTACCTTATAATTTTCACAACGCACGAACCACCTCCTGAAATTGTGCTTTGTTTGAGCTATTTTTACAACCATCGGCTGCACACAGTAGCAAAGCCTCCGCAGTGAAGATAAAGCTCTGCTTCGAGTGCAACCAAGCGATGCATCGGAACGTGAGGTATACTCCATTGTCGAGTGGTTGTTGCGCAGGTTGTTGAGTGGTTGTCACCGAAGTGGGTTTCCCTCTATCATGTCGCTTTCTCTCATAAACCAGCTTCTTCAACTCGTGCTTCTATCATTTTACTTGATTAAGTGTTGTTTAAAGTAATTGAAGGCTACATTGGTTGGGTTGGGCATGGGATTAGGTTGGCTTGCGCATGCGTGAGGGTTATAAACTTCATAAGGGTATTTTCGATACTAAAACACCTTACGTGATCACTGTTTCGTCAGTCATAGTAGGTTTGACTAACGAAATGGTTGAATTGAAAAAAAAAATTGATACTTTGGGGGTGGATTGTAACAATTAAAAATTTGGGGTTCGAATTGAAAAACACTGCCAACTTTGAGAGGGTAAAGTGTAATTTTTCCATAAATAAAATTTTCAGGTTTTCGAAAAATCCTAAACTGTATCATGGGCAAGTCAAAAATAATTGATACATTTTTTAAGAAAAAAGATATTGATTCAAATTCTAAATATCTTCTTCGACATTTAATACTCAAACTTTAGCTCTTGAGCAACGCTATTCTAAGATGCCAAGAATTGAATCTCAAGTAGTTGAGTAAGTTGACATTTCTACTCTACAACATGATCCAGGGTGACATCCTTAAATATGAGGATATCCTGTTAATCAACATGATAAAATTAGATGTGCTTATCTTAAAGCTGGTCCATATAGATTCATTCATTCTGATAGTTCTAAATATCTATTTTCGGGAAATAAAAAAAATTGCCGAAGATTTCAATTATCTTTGTATAAGATATTTAATTGGTTTGAATATTCTTTTGAAAAAGATGCTGCTTATTATTTACCCTGTTATCTTCTCGCTAAAAATCCAACGGGATGGTTTGGAGCTCATGCATTTACTATTGAAGGATTTCCTAATTGGAATAGAGTTAATGATAGTATGCGTTGTGCGTTTTTGGTCCATATGGGAAATGAATCATATTCACCTCATAATTAATGTTGTTAAGTGTTGTGATAGTTTGATAAACTAATTTCAATATATTTATAAGGTGATAGATAAGCAAACTTCAGAAGAAAAATTGCAGAATCGATTGGGATTGAATACTTCAATCAACTCTGTTCGGTATTTAACATTTCAAAAATGTGCTTTTAGAGGTCATTATGAAGGTCCAAATTCAAAAAATAAAGGCAATTTTCTTGAGTTGATAAAACTTATGTCTATTTACAACGAGGATGTTGCTAAGGTTGTTTAAGAAAATGCTCCACGAAATGTAAAATATACTTCACATCATGTCCAAAATATATATATTACATGTCTTAGCAAAAAGGGTACGAGATGCAATTCATGAAGAAATTGGTAATTCAAAATTTTGTATTATTATTGATGAGGCATGAGATGAGTCTAAGAGAGAACAAATGGCTATTGTTTTGAAATTTGTTACTAAAGATGGTTTCATATGAGAACGCTTCTTTGATATTGTTCATGTTAAAGATACACCGGCATAGACTTTAAAAGATAGCATATTTTATGTTCTTTCTCAAAATCGTCTTGACATTCAAAGCATTCGTGAGCAACGGTATGATGGTGTTAGTAATATGCGTGGTGAATGGAAATGATTACAAACATTATTTCTTAATGATTGTCCTTATACATACTATGTTAATTGTTTTGCACATCGATTACAATTAGTATTAGTTGCTGAATTTTAAGAGGTTGTTTATGTTCATGAGTTCTTTTCAAATTTGAATTTCATTATCAATGTGGCTGGTGCTTCATGTAAACGTCATGGTGAACTGAAAGATGCTCAAGAAGCGGATATCACACATTTGATAGCTATTCATGAACTTGAAACTGAAAAATGAGCTAACCAAATTGGATTTTGAAACGAGCTGGTCATACTCATTGGGGTTCCCATTTTCATTATATTTGTAGCGTACTAAGAATGTTTAATCCTACTTGTGTAGTCCTTGCAAATATTATATAAGAATGATCCACTTACTCTGAACGTGGGGATGCTAATGTTGCTTATAAAATTATTACATCATTCAAATTCATATTCATTATGTATTTGATGAGGAAAATCATGGGTACTATCGATTGTTTTTGTCAACATTTGCGACAAAAATCTCAAGACATCTTGCATGCTATGCACTTAGTTTCTAATACAAAAGCACTCCTCCAAAAATTGAGAACTGAAGATCGGAATAATTTGCTTGTAAAAGTAGTCTCTTTCTCCAAGTAATTTGAAATTGACATTACATATCTGAGTGCTCGTTATGTTGAAGGCCGAGGTCGTTGGCAATGGGATCACATTACAGTGGAGCATCATTATCCTTTTGACCTATTCAATGCTACTATAGACTTTCAATTGCAAGAGCTCGATAATAGATTTGGTGAAAGGGTAATGGAACTCTTGACACTTAGTTCATCTTTGGATTCAAATGATGCTTATAAATCATTTAATATTAATGATATATGTACTCTTGCAGAGAAATACTATTCTCTTGATTTTTTTGAGCAGGAGAAAATTATTTTGAGATTTCAGTTGAAGCATTTTGAAGTTGATATGCGTAATCATCCGAAATTACAAAGATTGTCTTCCATTACGGAATTATGTCGAGGATTGACAGAGACAGGAAAATCAGATACGTACTATCATATTAATAGATTGATTCGTCTTACTTTGACTCATCCAGTATCTACAACAACTACCGAACGAGCATGCTCAACTATGAAAATTGTTAAAACAAGACTTCGTAACAAAATGGAAGATGAGTTTCTTGCGGATAATTTAGTTGTCTACATTGAAAGGGAAATTTCAGAAAGCTTCAGTTCAGATTTGATACTTTATGATTTTGTTTCTCTAAGATCACATAGAATGCAATTTTAGACACTTTGTATTTTGTATTTTTCTTTAGGAGAAACTTCATTTACCCCCCTATACTTTAGCGGTTTTTGCAAACACCCCCCAATTGTTCAAAAACTCTCACTTTGATGTATCCAACTTTTGTTTCCTTCCACTTTGCCCCTTCTGTTAGGATTTTCTATTGAATCCTAACGGAAGGGTGTGAAATTCCAATCTTGCCCTCATTTTTTATTAAAAAAAATATATATATTTTTTTTAAATCCTGACCCGTGGGTTTACCGGTAGATCTAACCCACCCGTATTGTGAGCCACGGGTTATATTATTATTATTATATATTAAAATAATAAAAAAAAATTTAAGGTGTTTGACCCACCGGGGGTCACAAAGTGATCCACCGGCGGGTCACAAACGGTGGGTCACTTTTTTATTTATTTATTTTAAATATAATAATTATAATAATAATTTTTTATTTATAAATAAGGGTAAATTTGAAATTTTTAAAAAATTAGGGGTATAAAGGACTTTTACTCATTTGACCGTTTGATTCAACTACAAAATCCTAACGGAATGAGGAAAGTGGAAGGAAACGAAAGTTTGATACATCAAAGTGAGAGTTTTTGAACAATAGGGGATGTCTGCAAAAATCGTGAAAGTATAAGGGGTAAGTGAAGTTTCCCATTTTCTTTACTTTTGTACTAGTGCCTACATGTTAACTAATATATCAATTTGACATATATTTATGAAGTCTCATAGATATGCTTTTTATGATACACATATTGTGTTATAATTTATATTTTGAATTGTATTTACCATATCATGATAAAAATATCATATAAAAAGAGAAAAAAATTATTTTATCATTATATATATATATATATTTTATTTCTGCTCCTATTAAAATAAATTATTGGATTCGGCACTGGTTGTAGGTAACTTAGGCTACGATTTGAGAATGCCTTTTAAGTCATACATGCAACGTATACTAAGGAGTAGACAGTAGGATCTAACAGCCTAGGGGAAACTTTTATTTTTTAGAGTGGGCAAATCAAATGGACAACATGTAACGTCCTCCAAAACTTGCATTGACCAGTCTAGCAAAGTTACTGGCAATTACCCCAGTTTAACCAACTGGTGGCAAAATGGAAAACCGTCTATCTAAGCATTATCAGAGTTAATGTATAGGAATGTGAAATAAATCTTAGAAGTTTATTAATCATTACAAGGACAAATACAATCCTCAATACAAAGACACGAAGCAACTAACAATAATTTAAAGCAAACCTGATAATAGTATGAGGATCTTTTTTAAACAAAGTCTGTAGTGGCAACTGCATCACTCTTTGGTTCTAGAAACATGCTTCCTACAAAAGTAATAATCGAGTAAGTCTAACGACTTAGTAAGTAAACCACACGATAGAGTATGACATAAACCCGTTATTATTAAGCAAAAATAAACGTGCTGTTTCAGTAAACATTTAAAAGATGTGTTGTCTCAATTTACACATCTTAAAAATATTGTTTGATTGATAAAATATGGTATACTTCTAACGGCAATTGCCAATGTATTTTAATGTAGAAAATTAATGTTTTATAGGTCATAACTATCATATATGGTTTACCCGATATATTACTCATTCTCAGCATGGTTAGCACTGTCTCGAGTAACTTATAATACAATGCTAGTGCCCTAATCATTGTACGCTACTGTCCATAACACTAGCAACCCAACCAAGTCCAGCCTCGGGTGGCCCACGCTACTAATGATGTACGTCATTTAGTGATCTGCTCATTAAGGCTGCTCCAGTCACGAAATAACCATTGGATCCAAGACCCATATAACACATCCATATAGTTTGACCATAGAATCAAGTCTATATAGTAAACACATGGCCATTATATTGCACATACCGATATACCATGTCATATAATTCATCTTATCCCAGTTTATTAAAATAGTTATCAAGTCACACAGAATATAGGCATGCTCATATCATATGTGTGCTGAGTCAACTGACATATCACACGTTTTAAGGAAAGCGTCCGTAAGTATTTACTTACCTCGTGCGCTAGCTCGAATATTCCGACATCAAGAATCCCTGCTATAACAAAACATGACTCATCATCATAAGTAGTACTAGAGAACCCTTCGAGGTTCCATCTAATGAAAAAGGGTTGCTTAAAACCTTCGTACCCCGTATTTGGGCTAAGGGGCGTGTGTCTTCCTCTCTGAGCGAGTGTGCGTTACCTAGGGCTAGCGTTCGGCCAAAGAGTTAAGACAAGACCAAAAACTACCAAAGTGTGTTTTTGGCTTTTATTCAAAACTATGGGTTAATACATCTCTTCCTAGGCTCTAAATAGACATATTTATATATAAAACATACTGATGAGTGCCAAATATTGCATATTTGGACCCTTTAACTTCCATTAGTTAATCCTTTAGTTGTGTCGTTATCTAATGTTTTGTTTTTATTTTGTGTTTTTAGTGTTTTGTAGGTTGTTGAAGATAAACAACATCTTTAAAGGGAAAAATGCAAAGTTTGGAAGACGGCACACTTTTAGAAGACCTAGATGATGTGATTAAGTTTAACCCAATCACATACTATCATGCAAATTTAAAGAAAACAAAGGCGGTTGAAAGCTTTTCAAAATCATTCTTGGTTTTGTAAGAAAATGGGTGCAAGAGTTGGCCAATGTATACTTTAAAAATGTGTAACACTAAAAGCAATAATAACAACATAAAGAGTAAGAAATAAACTAGAAATCACCTTGAGGATGGCAAGACTCCTTCAAGGCTTCCTCCTTCTCTCTCAAGGATCACTCCTCACTCTAGAGTTAGATTTATTGGTGCAAGAAGGGGCTGAAGTTGAAGGGTATGGCTTATAGAGGGGCTTGGGAGTGCTTTGGTATGAAAAAGTGGAGAATTGGTTAAAATTGCTATTCATAAATGGCAGCGAGCGCTCAGGTACTATTTACACAATGGGTAAAAAGGTTAGGCGTACAGTTGGGTTTTGCCCAATGGTTTGAAGACTGGTGAGTGAGGGCTCGAGTGGTCCCACGGCGCGCACTTGGTGGTCCCCTAGCACGCGCTCGGCCAGTGAGGTGGCTTTTGGGTTTTTTTTTTTTTTTTTCAAAAGTCTCAAGGTGTTGGGTTCTTTGAAAACAGCTAGATCTTTTGGTTTAAGACTTTGTTTTAAGGAAACATTAACCGTTTTAGTAAGAAATCTTTATATATAAAAACAAGTGTTTTGTCGAGCTATTACACAACATGACACCAAGCTAAGTTAGCTAATATCATCGCCAATGAGCTCTCTAAAGTTTAGCCAAATTTTAGCTAAAAAATCCAATTTTGTTATTTTATCTAATTACTTTTTACAAGCATTAAATATCAAGTTCTCTAGATCTTTATCTACTTTAACTAAATATTATTTTTTATTGATTGTTAGTTGGTTGAAACTAACCACCAAAGATAAAGAAAAAAAAAGGACTTCCAACGTGGAGAGAGAAAACAATGAAAATAATAAAATAATGAATGGCTGGAGAAAAACTATCATCAAATATAGAGAGAGATCCTAACAAAGAATTAATTCGGAGAAAGGATAAGGAGCTTGATACATAAGTGTATTTTAAAATATTCTCTAAGTTTTGGCTAAATGTACATTTTAAAGAGCTCATTGGTGATAGGGGTGAAAATGCGGGCAAATAATAACCTTCCACATTCGCTATTCGCACTTATCTGCAATCCGTTATCCGCGTATGCGAATGCTGATAGCAAAAACCAATATTCGCAAATGTGGATGCGAATAGCGGTTTTAGGGTACGCAGATGCGGATAATATCCACATCCGCATTTCTTTATATATATATTTTAATTAATATTTTTAATTTATGTTTCTTATATTTGCTGGATTATGTTGTTGGATTTCATTTTTAGGAAACTCTTCTGATTTGTTCTAATTTAATTGTCTTATATGTTATTCATTTATTATTATTATTAATTTTTTAAAAATGTTTTTCTCGTCACCAACTATAGATTTACTGGAAGCTAAATATTAAACAATATATGTGATGAAAATTTATTGGCAAAATGATTAGCAAGTGCTATATGAATAATAGTGTTCAAGTATAAATAATGTCCTTTTTTTTTTTTTTAGTATTTACTAGAAGCAATAATTAGTGAATGACAATTTCAAGATTTAAAATGATCATTACCTCAAATGCGCATAGCGGATAATATTCGCATTAACCGCGCGGATTCAGATAGTTAGAGGTGAAAATGCGAGCGGATAATAACCGTTCGCATCCGCTATCCGCACTTATCTGCAATTCACTATCTGCATATGCAGGTAGTAAAAACCAATATCCGCAAATGCGAATGTGGATATCTGTTTTAGGGTGCGCAGATGCAGATAATATCCACATCCGCATTTCTTTATAAATTTAATGTATATATATATATATTTTAATTAATATTTTTAATTTATGTTTCTTATATTTGCTGGATTATGTTGTTGGATTTCAGTTTTAGGAAACTCTTATGATTTATTCTAACTTAATTGTCTTATATGTTATTCATTTATTATTATTATTAATTTTTTAAAAATGTTTTCTCATCACCAACTATAGATTTACTAGAAGCCAAATATTAAATAATATATGTGATGAAAATTTATTGACAAAATGATTAGCAAGTGTGATATGAATAATAGTGTTCAAGTATATCATTATCTCAAATGCGGATAGCGGATAATATCCATATTTATTATATGCATTAACTGCGTGGATGCGGATGGTAATTCCATAATGCAGATCCGGATGTGGATATCAAAAACCATTATCCGCATCCACATTTTCACCCAGATAGTAATTCCATAATGCGGATGCGGATATCAAAAACTATTATCCGTATCCGCACCCACATTTTCTGCCCTAATTGATGATGCTCTAATTAATATGAGTTACATAAAGTTAGGGTTAAATACTTTTTTGTCTCATGTAGTCTAACGACTTTATTGTTACCCACTTCAGTTTCATTTTGTATTGGAGATGGTACATCGCTTATTTATTAAAACGGAGTTAGTACTCCATCCAACTTTTATTAAAAAAATTGACTGAAGTCCATGTCAACCCAATGAAAAGCCAACACGTGGCAATTCAAAAAGAAAAAAAAAAGAAAAAAAAAAAAAACTCATTAGAAATTAAAAATATATAAAATAATTAATAATTGTAAAACTAAAAAAATGAAAATAATTAAATAAAATTTAGAAAAAGAAAAAAGAAAAAAGCAAGGTATCAGCCACCCCAAAAAGCATTTTGTGGTGGCTAAAACCATCACATGGCCATTAGGGTGGTCCGACCACATCAAATGGCCAAAAACGAAAAAAAAAAAAAAAATTAGGGTTTGGCTTTTGGGGTGGTTCGGCCACCTCCTACCCACAAGGCCTATGGAGGTGGTTTTAGTCACCCCATTGGCCAAAATGGGTTGACCGGCCACCCCTAAACTAGCCATACGAGCTACCCCCAAGGCCTTTGAGGTGGGGTTCAGCCACCCCTAAAATGCTTTTTGGGGTAGCCACCACCCTTTGGCTAAAATGGGTTTGTTGACCACCCTATTTTGACCTAGAAGGTGCAGCCACCTCGTACTTTTTATTTTTTATATATTTAGTAATTATTTTAATATTTTTAGTTTTTTAATTATTATTATTTTTTTGATTTCTAAAGAGTTTTTATTTATTTATTATTATTATTATTATTATTATTATTTTTTATGTTTTAATTGCCACATCTCAGCTTTTCATTGGATTGACGTAAATTTCTGTCAATTTTTTTATTTTATTTTTTATTATTATTTTTTTATGAAAGTACTAACTCAATTTTAATAAGAAAGGTACCAACTACGATATAAAACAAAACTAAGGTAACTAAAAATAAAGTCGTTAAACCCCATGAGATTAAGGGTATTTAACCCTAAAATTTAAGCATTATGAGGGGTTGCTTCCTCTGAACTTCCCTTCACTACAAAAAAAAACAATTTTTTTCTTACTGGAATTCTCTGATGTGTCAGGGTGTCTGACACGTCATAAAATTTTTCTGACGTGGCATTTCTGACACGCGTTGATTGTCATAAGCATAGGTGATAAGAAAAAAAATTTCCTGACGTGCCAGTGGGTAGAACGTCAGAATTTTTTGACGTTCTACTAACGTGGGAGAACTACCACGTCAAAAAATTTTCTGACATGGTGGTTCTGACGCGCGTCAGAAAATTAAAAAATTAAATAAAAAATTAAAAAATTTTAAAATTTTCTGGAATTTTTTTTTTGAATTAAAAATTTATTATTATTATTATTATTTTTTTGAATTCCTCTGCACGGCAGCTCCCTCACGCTGCGGTGCAGATCTGTGTTTCTCAACACAGCTGCACCATGGTGTGGAGATCGCACCAGCTCTGCACCATGGTGCATAGATCGCACCATCTCTGCACGTCCATGCTCTTCTTCTTCCTCGATCTTCTTCTTCTTCTCTTTTTTTTTTTTTTTTTTTTCTTCTTCTTCTCTTCTCCCTTTCTTTTTCTTCTGCTGCTTCTGTTCTTCTTCTCTTCTCCCTTTCTTTTTGTTCTCCTTCTTCTGCCTAATTTCTTCGATCTGCCGTGGAGAGAAGGGAGAGGAGAGGGAGAGAGTGTGGGAAAAATAAATGAGGATGGAAGAATAAAAAGAGGAAAAAAGTAGAGGGAAAATAAGAAGAGGGAAAAATTTCAAAATTCCGGTTTTTTTTTTTTTTTTTTTTTCCTGACACGCAATATTTAGCACGTCAGAAAATTTCTGACGCGTCAGAAATTTCTGACGCACTAAATTTGGCACGTCAGAATTTTCTGACGCGCCAAACCGGTGTGTCAGAATTTTCTGATGTGCTATTTTTTAGCACGTCAGAAAATATTTTCTGACGTGGCAAAAATCATGTACTGTTTGCCACGTCAGAAAATAGCAATTTTTTTGTAGTGCTTCTATCTGCCTTTTACTTGACCTTTCTCCTTTTTACCTGTTGATTCTGAATTTGATATGCTATCAACTGATTCTACACATATTATATTTCTAATATAAGCATAATATATAAAAATTAATCTTGTATAGTTAGGTGTCCAACAACATGGTACGTGGATTGGACATACATAATAGAAGCATATAATAGACATTCTTTCCGTGTATGACAGTCTGTAGAAGGAAAGTGCAGCGGATTCCTTGGAACCACTTCAAACCACCGCATAAACGGAAAATCTTCTGCACCACTTTAAAAAAAGAAAAAAAACAAACAGACGTCGTCGTGTTGCTCGTGGTAACTTCACAACCAAAGCCAAGGACAAGGCCGCGACGTCGTGGTAATAACATATTACCAGAGGGCTATGCATGTATGTTCAAGTGCTTACTTCTTGAATTGTAGTGAAAATGATCACTAAACATACATGTGTTCATTTTTTAACTTGACATTAAAATTCACCATTGATTAACAGTCAAAATACATGTGTTCATTTTTTAACGTGACATTAAAATTCACCATTGATTAACAGTCAAAATTACTATTAGATATACTCGTACTTAATCATAACGTGACGCGATAGTAAGAACTACACCACCGAATGTATATTCAACGTGCTAATAAAATTAAAGTAATAAGTAGTGAGTACTTGATAATGGTGTACAATCAGTTGCAGTAGCAGTTATTTCCTACATAACTGCAACCGTAACCGGTTACAAATGTTCATATTATATGGTTATTGAAGACCGGTTATAAATCAATTTTCATAAATAATTTCATCCTTTTTTTCTTTAATATAAAACTTCATTTTTTTTAATTCAAAGGAGAAATAATGTTCATATTTCATAATATATTGTTAATTCAAACTCCTAAAGTATTAAGGTCATTATGTATTTGTGATTTATCTCATATCTCAAATGTGATCCAATAATTATTATATATGTTAATTCATAATTCAAAACAATTACAAATCTAAAACATTATAAATCCAAAACATGAAACAATATTACAAAATCAAAAGTGGACGTGGATAACAATTTATCTACGGCTACAAACCTACGGTTTTAGAGTAATTTTATATATATATATATATATATATATATATAGTTACCCAATTATTGGGTTATTAACTAGATTTTTAAATGCTTATAACCAGTACCGCAATCGGTCTAGGTGGTTATCCTATTGCGGTTATTTTCGGTTATCGTGTTAGTAGTTTTTGGCGGCTATTTGAGAGCATTCCTATCAAGTTCTTTAAAATTTCTCTAAATTTAACTTTGAAAAAATATATATATTTTTTATTTAACTAACCACTTTTTAAAATTACCAAATATCAAACTCGCTAAATATTTATCTACTTTAACTAAATATTATTTTTTTATTAATAAAAGTAATTGCCATGAAACTCACTCACTTTGATTCCATGTAAAAGATTTACCAAATGCCACCCCTAACAATCAAAATAATATTAAAAAATAAATAGCTTTTGCTTTTGGTGTCTTAAATTTGGAGAGAAGTTAAAGCAAATGTTAAATTTAACTTTGGATAAAGAGTTTGATAATTGATTTTTTTTTTTTTTTTGTGAATTTTGTTAAAATTTTAGAAAAGGTTAAATACGAAGAGGTTGATGCCTTGATGGTATGCTCTGAGTGGTTAACAGTTAGTAATCACCGGGTTTATACGCCTTAGCAGTTAGCACTTGGGAACCCGCCTATTCCAAGACAGTGTGGGCTGGATCCTGTTTCCAAACAGCAGCGAGGGGGTGAACCGTGGCCCAATCAAGCGGTGAGTCGTGAGTGCGATAATTTAAGTTAAAACGAGCGTAAACCCTAGAGCTTTATATAGACCCCAACTACATAGCTGTCTCTCTCCGCAACCAAGGCGCACACTCTCTCGGCTGTATTATCTCTTGCTGTCTCTAAACCCTATAGAGACATCTCAGGGGGTTTAGATTGGGGATCATTTTCGATCGTCGATTTTTTTTTGATCCGAATTCGATATTCCCGATATGGACCTTCCTGGCCTTGCCGTCATCCTCCAAGCTGCTCTTAGCCCCAACCCCGATGAGCGTAAGGCCGCGGAGCAGAGCCTCAATCAGGTTCCTCAATCACTCTTCATCTTTGATTCCTCTGTATAATACGTTCTTTCTTCTATCTAAGCTTTTCGGGCAAGAATTGGCCTATTTTTCATTAGTATTATTGTTCATTTCTAGCTCGATTATGTATAATTGGAAAATATATAGGTTATGAATAATAAAAATCAAATGATCACAGGGAAAAAACAAAAATAGGTATCAGAATTCAAAGTGAATTATAGATCAATCATCAATGCTTGATAGGTTGATTTTGGTTTGGCTTGTAATTTTTGGATGGCAGTTTCAGTACTCACCCCAGCATTTGGTGAGGCTCTTGCAAATAATTGTGGATAACAACTGCGACATGGCCGTGCGCCAAGTTGCCAGCATTCATTTCAAAAACTTCATCGCCAAGAACTGGTCGCCTCATGAGCCTGGTACGTTATGGCTTGCTGTTGTGAGAGATTTAGTGTCTCGATCCGATGGTAAATTTTGATTTCTTTAATTTGATCATTTTGGGCTTGATGTAGATGAGCAGCAGAAGATTTTGCAAAGTGATAAAGACATGGTGAGGGATCATATTCTAGTGTTTGTACACCAACTTCCCCCTTTGTTGAGGTAAGGTTTTTGAGCTATTATTGCTTTGGCTTTGCTTACTGTTTTATTAGTATTTTATTATTAGTATTTTGAAATATGTTATAATGAATAGTTGCATCTAATTATGCACCACGCTTTCCAAAGTTTTAATTTGTTCATTGTGACTTGTGATGATTCTTTGATTGTTGTTCTCTCTGATATGAAACATTATCTTTTTGATTGCCTATTTTTTCGTCTATTTTTTTATCCTTTTCTGGTGGTGTTGTTTGTAATACATGCTATTGACTATATAATGATCCTGGTTATTGGTGTATGCCATTTTCATCTCTAAAACTTGTTGTACAGGGTACAGCTGGGTGAGTGCCTCAAGACGATTATCCATGCTGATTACCCTGAACAGTGGCCACACCTTTTGGACTGGGTGAAGCATAACTTACAGGATCAACAAGTCTATGGAGCTCTGTATGTGTTGCGGATTCTTGCTAGAAAATACGAGTAAGTTTTTATCTTTCATCCTATTTTTGGTCAAATGTTTTCCTTTCTCATATTTCAATTTTTCTCAAGTTGGAGTTGGCAGTTGAGACAATACAACCCAATTAATGTTCTGTGAAATCTGTAAGGGCTTTTTTTTTTTTAATTTAATTTAATTTTTTTTTAAATTTTTTTATATCAGTTTCTCTAGTTTAGAAATTGCTCTCTTCAGTTCATTCGTTTTTTTTACCCAAATAGGAAGGAAATGTGAATAGACATCATGTGATAATTTTTCACAACTAGAATTTGATTACACTTTTGAACATAGTGTATATACTCAACTACAGTTATCTGTAGAAATCATTTGGCTTTTTATTTTTTGGGTAGATTTTGGTACCATATGCTGGTACCTAATATGTATCCATCTGTGGTGATTATTGTTGACATGCAAAAAACTGGGTGGTACCATTGTGTATATGCCTGCATGTGTTGACATCTTTTGTTTTCTTTTTCTTTTTCCTTTTCTCTTTTTGTTTTCTAATTTATGATGCTAATGCTATATGGTAACTTGCATAAGCTGATGCTTTCTTATTATTTGTATTCAAAATGATTAATATACTGTTCTCTGTATAAATAGGATAAGACACTGTTTCTTCTAATAACTTCTGTGTTTTTTTTTCCTTTTCAATGAAAATAATAACTTTTCATATCACGTGTCTTAGGATTGTTCATCGTATTACAGAAATGAAACTTACTTCACTTCTGCCTGCTGATTCAACCTACCAGGAACATATTAAAGTCATTTTGCTCCTTCATTTCACTGTTTCTTTCTCTCTCTTATCCTTTTTGTATTGGTTATATGTTAAGCTTTTAGATTCGGAATCCTTTTACTTAGTGCTGTTCATTCATTCTTAAGCATCCTTTATATGCTCCCATGTATAGATGTCCCTATTGACATCCCTGCTTATTGTGATGGACATGTTTTGCGAACATACAGCGACACCATCTGGGTGGTGTAAGTTCGTCATGGAATTATTATGTCTGCAAAAGAATTACACATGTAAATTGTGAAAACCGTCTTATCCTGTCTTTTTTATATGCTGATGTCTTCAGCAATCCTAGTGGGTGATACATTTTCTGATTGTTTTCCTATGTACCTGTGAGCGTCTTACACTTTTAATGATATTTCAATTACTAAAAAAACATTTTTTGATTGTTGAGGAACACCATCGCATAATAAATTTGTTACACTGAAGCCTTTACCTTCCTTATTTGCAAGATACACTTATGTTCATGTCAATGTTGTTGTTTATATTAAATTTGTTCCATTGTTTTATGTACTTAGGTTCAAGTCTGATGAGGAGAGAACACCGGTTCATCGCATTGTTGAGGAGACATTCCCTCATCTGCTCAATATATTTAATAGGCTTGTCCAGATTGTCAACTCGTCACTGGATGTAGCGGATCTTATCAAGCTTATTTGTAAAATATTTTGGTCATCCATATATGTAAGTTCTTAGGCAGAGGATTTTGCACTCTGCCTTCTATGCTTGGATTTTCAGTCTAGGTGGTGTTTTTCATTGGGTATCAACATGCCCAAGTCATGCAAGCGTAAATTAATTATTTCTTTGGTTGCATGTATGTCGAGGTTGCATAGGTGTGATATAAGCATATTGATTGAGATACTTTTTTTTTTTTGTAATCTTAGTTAGTTGTGAATACAAGGCTTTTGAATGGATGCAAACTAGCTTTTGGACATGTTGGCAGATGTTTCATCTATTTCTCTTTCAATGCCTTTACATGGAGAAGTAGATTTGATAAATATTGCCTTGTTTTTTAAAATTTCTAGCATGCAAGGGGTTTCCTGCGTTTTGTCTTTTGTAAACACACGCCTGAGGTGCAATGAATCTTTTCAGAATAAAGTTGCTTTCGGGAAAGTGTATTTTTCACGTTTAAAACTTGGAAGTCTTGGGCCAGAAGATCTTTTTTCTTCCTTCTTTTATGTCTCCAGTGAGCACAGCTGCTTCCTTTATTGAGGTTTATGTGACCTTTACATATCATTTTGGTTTGTGTTTGTTCTTTTCAGTTGGAGATTCCGAAGCAGCTATTTGATCCAAATATGTTCAGTGCTTGGATGATTCTTTTCCTAAATATATTGGAGAGGCCCGTCCCCTCGGAAGGGCAGCCTGCTGATCCCGAACTTAGGAAATCATGGGGGTGGTGGAAGGTCAAGAAATGGACAATTCACATCTTAAATAGGCTATACACTCGGTAAGTTCCTAGATTTGAAACATGTTAGAAAATAAGGATGAGCCTAGCGGCAAGAGGGTCATGGCCATTTAAAATATTATGTTACGCAGGTTTGGTGATCTGAAACTTCAAAACCCAGAAAACAAAACTTTTGCTCAAATGTTTCAGAAGAGTTATGCAGGAAAGATTTTGGAGTCTCACTTAAATTTGCTGAATGTGATCCGTGTTGGTGGATATTTACCCGACAGAGTTATCAACCTCATTCTTCAATACATAAGCAACAGGTTATTTTTCACTTTGTTTTTTGTTTTTCAAGATTAGCATATAGCTTCTCATTTTTATGTATGATATAATTATAGGTTTATGATGGTCCTAGAGGACTGCACTTTAAAGCTTCAAGTTTTGGCACAACTAAGCTCAACTTAACTAATTCTTTACACCAAATACAATGTGTTGGCAATATTAAGATAGCTAGAATAAAGATTTGGAATCATTGCGTGGAATTGATGTGAAAGAGAGTTTTAAACCATTTTTTTCTTTGTGCCTGGCACTTTCTCCCCAATCTTCTCTCAGATTTAACTGTTATTTTTTGTTTGAATCTGGGTTTTAAGGGTAGAAAAGGAACGCCTTGTTTGCCAATGCGTTCTTGGAGTTGTTGCCAGTGTATATTTGGATTAAGATATGGATGCTGTAGATCTCTTGATCAAGAGATATCTTGGAGAATGGGAAGCACTATAAGTTGTACTCTTTTTTTTGATAAGTAAAAGTCAGTTTTAACGAAGGTTGTCACCACAACCTTCGTTATTGAAAGTTGTACTCTTTCAATATTGATTATAGTAGGTTGTCACCACAAAAACTCATAAATGCTGCAGTCAATATTTGAAAGAAGGAATTACATAGAACAAAATGGATGGAGATTTGATCGGATCACAACACAATATTATCAAGAGTTGTCTTGTGTGATGTTGAAACTGTTGTAATATTTTGTGCCCTGGGATAAAATAGAGAAGCAGACAACAGTTACTAGGAAAGCAAGTTGATGTTGCAGCTGCTGCTTCAGTGAAGGTTGAAGCGCTAAATTCCCTTAGATACAGCCTGGAAGTTCTCAAAAAATTCACATAGTAACCAAGACTAGAATGTGGATTTGAGAATTCTAATCCTAGGCTTTGGGCTGCATATGCTCCATGAGGCGGGTTGTATTTTGTGCTGCCTTCTGGCCCCTTCTAATTGCTTGTGAGTAACAATTGCCAAGTATCAAATGCATATTATTGGTTTATCTTTTTAAATCCTTGTCCTTCTGGTGTTCACTCAAACACAATTTGTTCTTCTCATTTCTTTTAAAGGAATATATATGTTTTCAAAAGAAGTATCATATGTGACTCTGGGTTTTGGGAATAAGACTGCCTGCATGTCAGTGTGAGATGCACCAAATTTTTATCAGAATTATTAATTCAAAATCTTGTGTAGAGGGAGTGGGGGCCCTTGCCTGTTATGAGAAGAATCTGAATTCCCTGATTTTATTGTTCATCTCCATTGCATGAAATTGAGAATACTTGGTAATATGTGATGAAGTAGGTTACTAAAGCCAACAACTCAAAAAAAGTGTATTTGTTTTGAGCTATGAAGCATCTTTTGAAAGCATTGGTTCCTGATGATGCTGTCTGGCTTTTATTGTACTATAGTTCCATGGCCCTGGAAAAGAATTAATGTTGTGTTGGTCTGTCCACCTAATTTATAACAAGATCATGAATCTCTTGATACATTGCTTCATTTACTGCTGCTTTGTTGTCATGATATATATTTTTTTGTGGAAAGGCTTAATAAGTTCCTTATTTATACTATGTATATGCAGTATCTCGAAGAACAGTATGTATAATCTGCTTCAATCTCGACTTGATAGTCTTCTTTTTGAGATAGTTTTTCCCCTTATGTGCTTCAATGACAACGATCAAAAGCTTTGGGATGAAGACCCACATGAGTATGTGAGGAAGGGTTATGGTATGGCCTCAACATATGAATTTATTGCTCTAAGGACCTTGGATTGTTGTAGGTGATTTAGGTCTTCTCTTGATTTGCTGCAGATATCATTGAAGATTTATACAGTCCGAGGACTGCTGCAATGGATTTTGTCAGTGAGTTGGTTAGAAAACGTGGAAAAGAAAATCTTCAAAAGTTTATTCAATTCGTAGTGGAAATTTTTAAGCGGTATATATATGTTTTCAATTTATGCTCAACCATGTGTGTCTCAAAGATTTGGGTGCCCTAATGGTCATGTTTTTGTTTCTTGTATTATTTTCTCTTCCAGCTATGATGAAGCACCAGTAGAGTACAAACCCTACAGACAGAAAGATGGTGCTCTTCTTGCTATTGGAGCTCTTTGTGATAAATTGAAGCAAACTGAACCTTACAAGTCCCAACTTGAGCGAATGTTAGTGCAGCATGTCTTCCCTGAATTCAGTAGTCCTGTTGGGCATCTTAGAGCCAAGGTTTGACGGTCTAAAATTTATTTTCTATGTATTTAATATGCAGTTTGTAACTTATTGGTTTTCACGTTGCTGTATGTTGTGATATTCTTTTTAGATAAGTAATGTAAAACTTTTTTGATAAAGTGTATGGCACCCCCTTAAGTACATAGGCCATATACACAGGGAGCTCCCACAATCCCAAAACCCAAGAAAAAGTAAAAACACCCACAACCCCAAAACCCACAAGACAACGAAGCCCAAAATGAGCCTTGCCTTTCGCATGCCTAGATTAAGCTCCCTTCGCATCATAGTTAATGGAGCATTCCAAATTCAGAAGCTCCCTCACCTGTATGTTGTGATATTCTAAAACTCTACTTTGGCCTTTATTTTCAATTAATTTTTGCTTTGCTGTCTTTTGACAAAAGGTTAAAGAAAGTTCATATATTTTGATTTTTTTGTGCTATTCAGTTTAGGTGGGCCTTACTTTCAGTACATTGTCATTTTGCCTCCTTTTTACAATAGCTTATTCTGGTGACTTTGTTCTGGATATTAGGCAGCATGGGTTGCAGGGCAGTATGCCCACATAAACTTTTCTGACCAGAACAATTTCCGTAAGGCCTTACGGAGTGTTGTGTCTGGGATGCGGGATCCCGAACTTCCTGTTCGTGTTGATTCTGTTTTTGCGCTGCGCTCTTTTGTTGAAGCTTGCAGAGGTATATATATGCTACACTATATTTGATTTTTTGTGTTTGTGCATCTCAATTTATATTGTTCCATTAATCTACATGTTGGATGTCATATTTTTCATTCTTGGGATGCTGCATCCAACAGCTCAGTCGCATAAGATAATGGTTATGTTTGTTTCTCTATCTTCGTATACTCATGGGTAATTATATTTAGTAGACTCATGAATGACTGCTATACAATTGAATGACGTGACAGTAATGATTTAGAAACCCTAGGATTTATTGATTTAGTAACCCTAGGATCTGCTCGCTTGGCTTGAGAAGCAGTAGGGGGTTTTCATGCTACAAGTCTGTTATATTTCTTTCCATATACGGATGGGTGTTATGTGGGGTGGTTGATGGCTGGATTGATAATTGTTGCTGCTCGGTGACCAACGAAAATTTTCTCCGCTTTTCCCCTTTTATTTGGTATATAGTGTAGGGTTCGATATTGATTTATTTGGGTTTGGGAGTTTTGGGTTGATTTCAGAGGGCTTCTAAGGGTAGCTTGCTGCCGATTGTAAAAAGTTATGTCTATTCTTTATATAATGTAGATTCATGAGATGAAAGCGGCTTCATTCTTTATATAACTAATTTAATGGCTGACCAAATATGTACGAAATTGGATGTCATATTTTTCATTCTTGGGATGCTGCATCCAACAGCTCAGTCACATAAGATAATGGTTATGTTTGTTTATCTATCTTCCTATACTCATGGATAATTATATTTAGTAGACTCATGAATGACTTGCTATACAATTGAATGGTTGATAAAAGTTTCATTGTGCTCACTATGCAGATTTGAATGAAATCCGTCCAATTCTTCCTCAACTCCTTGATGGTATGTGGTTATGAAACTTTGCAAAGTACTGTTAACTATGTGACTTATTCAATAAATATTTTTTTTCCCTTCCATCCAGAGTTCTTTAAACTTATGAATGAGGTTGAGAATGAGGACCTCGTATTTACTCTAGAGACTATAGTGGACAAGTTTGGGGAGGAGATGGCACCTTATGCCCTTGGGTTATGCCAGAATTTGGTAATATTTTCTTTCATTTGTGTTTGATTTTATTTGTATCTTCCTGGGTCTTTAAATAGTTCTTTTTCTTTTTTCTTTCCAAAATTCAGGCAGCTGCGTTTTGGAGGTGTATGAACACTGCTGAAGCTGACGATGAAGCTGACGATCCTGGTGCTTTGGCTGCAGTTGGTTGTTTACGTGCCATTAGTACAATTCTTGAATCAGTTAGCAGGCTTCCTCACCTTTTTGTCCAAATCGAGCCAACTTTGCTTCCAATAATGCGCAGAATGTTAACAAGTGATGGCCAAGGTGTGTATCTTAAAGTATAATTTGACTTATTTTTGACATTATTTTCTCTATTTTTGCATGTTATTTTGTTTCGTGCTAAATTGTTATGCTGCTTAAGATCATTCAGTGAAGTCTTGTAGACATTGTTTTTAATGGTTCTCAATAGTATCTAATTTGGTTTTGTATTACATATTCTATTTATGCTTGTCAATTTTTTTTTTCTAGAACGTTAGCAGGCTTCATTTCAGCATTGTTTTCTTTACCCTCTCGAAAGATTTTGGTGTCAGTGCCAATTCATATGGGCTTGTAAAGAGTTTGTGTATCCTGTCTTGGAGACAATTTCCTTGGCAGCATCACTTCCCGTAACATAGCTTTTCTGCAAGCTTAAGCAATCCTTCTAATAAATCTTGTTATGGAGTTCCTTTAGTGCTCATAAGTCATTCGCGGCCCTTGTTTGCAATCCTAGACTAGTGGAGCTCTGTCTTGCTATCCTTCGGTTTAATTAAGTGTCAAAATCAGACTTGTCCTTGTATATTTATTTAATAAACAAGAATAAACAAGTTCTTTAAGTGTTGAGCTTTGAGCTACTCATCCTTTTTTTTGATAAGTAATAAGAAGTTTTATTAAAAGCGTAAGGCGCCCCTACGCACACTGGAAGTATACAAGCGGTACTTATCAAAAAAAAAAAAAAAAAAGTATACAAGCGGAAACGCCTAACTAGAAAAAGAAAAGAGAAAGCCGAAGCTCACCCACAAAAGAACCCCAACAAACCCACCCAAAAACCCTCAAGAAACAAATACCCAAAGAATCCCTAAGCCCTCAAAACCCACATGAATCTTTACTTCACAATAGTCTTGCCCTTCCTTCTCTGAGGAGACGCGCTAGCAATGCCGTAATTAATAGAGCTTTCTAAATTTAATAGCTCTCTCTTGCCCTTAGCCCTAGGCTGCGCGACCTTAATTTCCCGAAGGAAATTCTCTTTCACCTCATTTAGCAACACCAACTTCCAATCATCTTCTTCACCGCCATCCAGCCCCTGAGTAGGAGGATCGGGGGATAGCTTCCCATTGCGTGCTACCTTATTTGCCCGACGAAAATCCTCCTCCATGACCTTCAAGCTCGCCATGTGCGGATCATCGTCCTTTAAACCTGCCCTCATCCACTCAATCAGCCACTTTTGGGGTTTGGTCAAACCATTTTCAACAGTTATGGTGTCAGAAGTGCCTTTGGTCCTAGGCTGAGCAACCTCTACTTCCGGAACAAAGTTCCCTTTCTCCATCGGACTTATGCCCCTCATCGGATTAGTGTTCTTTGGAACAGGCTTCCCTTGAGCATTGTAAGTAGCAAAGCTAGCGAACCCAGCGACTGGGTTGGAATGATATTGTGCCAGCGGAGCAGTAAGGGATTCCACTGTCTCAAGAAGAAGAGAATCATTCACCCGGCTTCCTCGTTCTTTCTTATCTCTCCGATAGTAGCTTAACATCTGCTTGTTCAGAACTATGGGAGTCCCATTTTCCGATAACCCAGAAATTGAGCGTAATCTATCTCTCAAAGCTAGCACCTCTAACGAATGGGCAGCCACGGGTATCAAAGAAAAAGAATGAAAAGGGACAGAAGTTTCCGCTAAATGAACCTGTTCATTCCCAGTAGTCTTCGGAAACTCCAACGCTGACAAGGAATTCGAACCGGGAACCATACAGCGACTAGAATCAGGAGGATGAACCAAAGCAAAAGCTAGTTCCGATCTAGATTCTGAACCAACCAGGGTTGACGAGGACACCTCCTTCACCTTAGTCAGAGGAGGAGCCACAGATCTCGACCCAAAAAACCCCTGCCGACGCATACCTTTTGCTGGAGAGGGTTTCCGATCGGTCTTAACGGAGGCTTCCCCCATCGCTGGGGAAACAGAATCCACCGCAACCTCCATTTGCCTTGGGTCCGTACTCGCCATGCTTTGAGAACCCGCCGGAAAAGAAGCAAACCCAGGTTCGGAAGGCATCGGCGCAACAGACCCAGGAAGAACCTCTGAAGATGAAGGAATCGCCGGAGAAGACACCGGCGTTGCAGACCCAGAAACCAACCCAGGAGGACTTGTTGGCACAGACTTAACAATCTAACCCGAAGGAGACCTAGATGGCGGCTCCAAATCCCCCGAAAAAGGCTCCGGGTGGGCTGACCCAAGACCCACAACAGAACTTGACAGCCCAGCGCAAGGCTTCACACGAGGCCCAGAAGCGGATTTGCGACCAGCCCTCAACCTAAACCCAATAAGAAGTTTGGGCTTCAGTCCCATCCTGGAACAAACCCGGTCCAGGACCGACCCAAGTCTCTCAAGAAGCTTCTTCCAGAGACGAGAAGCCCTAGCGCCCTTCGTGCAAGGAAAGTCGCCACCCCCAAGACCAGATCGCCCACCGTCGCAGATTGGACTAGACCGACCACCTCTGCCCGTCTCAAACTCAAAACAATTCACCGGCGAACTCGCCTCCCCACCGCTAACCGGCTCGAACCAAGACGCCGCAGGGAACAAGTCCAAATGGCAGTCAGACAGCGGCTGCTGTTTCGAACAACCCGACTTCGAGGATGCCACAGCTGCGTAAGAACGATCTGAACACAAGACACCTCCCCCGGCGTAAACATCATAGACCGATGGCCACTCCTCTGCTGCAAGGAAAACCAAGATCTTCCGCAACTCACCCACGATTCGATGCCAACCCCCTCCTTCATGACCCTTAGGGAAACAAATCCCTCCTCTCCGAACACCCTCAGCAAATACAGCGGCCACTAAGAAACGGCCCGCCTTATTGAAACCCTTATGGACCTTCAAGGCCTTCCCCTTCTCCCTATAGGATTTGGCGAACTCCTCCTTCCCTGGAGATCGTAATGCTGCTTCCACCGCGTCCGCCAGCCAATTTGAGCACTGGAGACTCAGATCTAAAGATCCAACGAACCCTTTTCTCCTTTCCTCCAAACGCATCTTTGACTTACCTGCTTTCGCTGAAAATGAGAACGATTTAGCTTCTACAGTAAATCGTCGCTCCATCCAAACCAAATCAAGCGCATCCCACAGCTTCAAGAACAGACTAGCGAAAACGCGCCTACACGCGCCTCCGCTGATTCAGAACATGCTTGCTCTAGAGAGAGAGAGAGAGAGAGAGAGAGAGAGAGATACTCCTTTGCTTCCATCCAAAGTTGTTAAGTTTGTAACCCCCTAAAATGTTGTCTTCATCCAAAGTTAAATAAAGTATCGTACTATTCTGAATCCTGTCAAAACTAAGGCATGAACATTAGCGTTCGTGAATTTATTTTGGCTCCAAATGTTAGTCAACGTTAATGTATTCAACTTCTCTCCCAGAACAGTGTATTGAAACACCCTCAACTTTCTGAACAATGAACATACAATTTCCTAAGGACAGAAATTTCTTTCAGCCTAATCTAATAAGTGCCAAATGTCATATCTCACATGCTTTTTTTTAATATTTTAAGAGTCATTTATTGTCATTCCACTAATTTATGAACCCAAACATTAATTTTTGAGAAACCCAAATGTTGAATGACACTTGTCACTTATTAGGGTAGGTTGAAAGAAATTTCCTCTAAACCAGTTTGAAGAAAATTTGTGTCCCTTTCCTAATGAGTTGACAGCTACAAGCATTGAAAGGAAAGATGATATGTTGGCATTGCAATAGCACATGAGATGGTGGCTTACCCAGAAGAATTTCCAAGTACACATGCATGACCAAAGTACTTGGATACTTGTAACCCTAAGGGGTTGGCTCAAGAGGTAAGGGCCTTAGTCTTGGTGGCATTCCCATTAGGTCTAGGGTTCGAACCCCCATGGGTAAAACAATTCCTAGGGGCCAGCTCGCCAGATTTCTTGATCCTTGTAAAGGGGGTGCTTTGCATGGGTCCGAAGTTTACTCAACATGAGTGGGTATTTGAAGTGGCCTGCCTTGGAGGGGTTCCTTGTCATTAAAAAAAAGCTTGGATACTTGTGATCAAAGTGTTGAAGTAAGAGGATTATATAAGTAGTTTCAAATACTTGACTTTTCCTTGTCCTAGTAGGCTTAAAAAATTTTAAATTGAGAACAACCAAGAAAAACCACAAGACTAGTTTGGACTCGAAGAAAATAAACCTAATGGCCTGTTTGGTTGTGTTTTCTGAATAACTGTTTTTAAAGAACAAAAAGAAATTTTACAAACTTGGTATTTTCAATGGTTTTGTGAATTTAGGATCTTGTGTTTTTTTTAACTGGAACTTTGAAACTCCTAGAATTTAGACTCGACTCCATTTGTTGAAGGCCCCTAATTCGCATGGTTTCCAGTAAATTATAGACTTGTCCCCATTACAAAATAACCATAGCTTGTAATAAAAACCCAAATGAATATCTGATTTCTTCCTAGACTTCTCATCTCTCAAACTGCAAGAACTGTGCCCATCTGACATTGCATGAGGGGCATGTGCATCCGAGTGATTGAAGAAGTTGGGTCAAACGAGTAGGAAACTAAGTAAAACCAGTGTTTGACATGTAAAATGAGAAGTGTGGATGTAAAGGTGATGATCCAGTAGACCAACAGTTGATAAAGCCATCTAAGATTGGTCAGCCTTGCATCAGTCATCGAAACAAATAAATGTCCATGATACAGACAATGCCAGGGTTGTTGGAAAAATGTCAAGTTGAGAAAATCTCATGTCTGGCAATTTCTAAATGGCCACATAAATTGTTGTATATCGCATGGCAGAGGGAGATCATTCACTCCCTTTCTTCTAAATAAATTATTATTCATCAATAAAAAAAAAATCATGAACTCATGACAGAAACTTGGAAGTGTTTGTAGCTTTTCGTCTTTTTGATAATGAAGAATCTAGTTTCCACGGTTCTGCAATGTAGATGTAAATAAGTTAGTAGATCATTAGCATAGTTTTGACATTGAACGTCCTCTAAGTTTCAAGGTGGTGGAACCCTCTTTTGGGAAGTTTCCTCCCTATGCAAGTTCTTAGGTTTGTTTTCCGGCTAACTCGCTAGGAGTTCTTCCTATGAGTGCTTGGATAAAAAAAATATTGGTCAGCCTTGCTTCAGTCATTGAAACAAATAAATGTCCATGATGTAGACAATACCTGTAACACCTCGGTCCCATATTGGAACGATGAGTAGTCCACATAAAGAGTTGATGATTTATAAGAGATGCTCATAGGTGCTAAGTCTTACATTGTTTACTTAAATAAGTGAAATTGGGCTTTATAAGTGATTTTAGGGAAGCTTATAATACATTACTTATCAAAAAAAAAAAAGTGACTTTAGGGAAGCTCCAAATTAACTAGTCGTTTTGGGGTGATAGCGTAGATGGGGCTATCACTTTTTCCTGGGTCGTTACAATGCCAGTGTGTGTTGTTGGAAAAATGTCAAGTTGAGAAAATCTCACGTTTGGCAATTTCTAAATGGCTACATAAATTGTTGAATATTGCATGCAAAGGGTGATCATTCACTTCCTTTCTTTTAATAAATTATTATTCATCAAAAAATAAAAACCATTCACTCATGACAGAAACTTGAAGGTGTTTGTAGCTGTTCATCTTTCTGATAATGAATAATCTAGTTTCCATGGTTCTGCAATGTAGGTTTTAAATTAGTAGATCGTTAGCATATTTTTGACACTGAACATCCTTTACATTTCAAGGTCGTGGAACCCACTTTTGGGAGGATTCCTCCCTCCTCGAGTTCTTAGGTTTGTTTTTCGGCTAACTTGCTAGGAGTTCTTCCTAAGAGTCCCTGGACTTTGGTATACCTGCCTTTTCTATTACTTTACTAAAGAGGGACTTATACAATAGGACAAAGTTTTCTTCCAAACGGAATTGGAGGAAGTTCCTCTAACCCAGTCTATAAAATTTTCATGTGTCCCTTAGCATGTGAGCACATGTTTTTTTAATAGCATTCTCACATGCTTTTTTAATAGAATTTCTCACAACTTTTTAATTCTATTAAAAAAACATATGCTTTCATATATTTTAGGGACACATGACAATTTTATAAAATGACAAAAAAACGTATATTCACTGTATACTGAAAAGGTGTACATAATTGGGATACTATGCTTTACCATTTGTCACTTCGGATGGATGGCTTATTGTGGAGTTACATGAGAGCAGTACATGTTGGTTCTTCTGAGGTTCTAGCAGTGCATGCAGTTTTCCTATTTTGAATCTTTTTAGGCTCATTGAAACTAGAAGAGGATATAAAATTTACATGTTTAATACTTCTATTGTTTCCATTAGCTACATGAATCCTAAAATTTTAGTGTAGTTCAATATTTCATTCAATGCTCAGGTATCCTTTTCTGATATATCTGCAGAGGTTTTTGAAGAAGTTTTGGAAATTGTGTCCTATATGACTTTCTTTTCACCGACAATATCTATGGATATGTGGAGTCTTTGGCCATTGATGATGGAAGCATTGGCAGATTTTGCTATCGACTATTTTCCAAGTATGAATCTCTCTGGTGTTTGTACGCTTGGCTGGATATTCAAGTGAAATTTCGTTTGCACTATTGTGATTATATTTTAGTATGATTATTCTATTTTAGTGTTTCTTATCTGTAAAATCACATAATCAACACTTTTGTCTACTGCTTGTTTGTAAAAATTCATGATATAATATCCATATCCGTTAGTCTTGTTCCGCATTGTTAATACTTTTCAAGGAATCCAATTTTTTTAAACCCTTAAAAGTGATAAGTCATTAAATTAACATTTCTGGAACTCATATGGTTTAAACTTGGCTATGGAAATCAGTTTGGAACACAATAAATTTGAGGTGCGAGATATCCTATTTTGTGGTGAAAATTCTAGTACTTGGACCTCCCTCCTTGCTTATTGTACATTTTTTTTCTCCCCTAATCCCATCTATACACTAAAAAGCACCCTTACCCTTTCTTCTATTCCCATGCATCCCAATAATAATGAAAAAGAAAAAAATCACAGCACCTGATGGAGTTGGTCCTTGAGTTCCTTGGAGCCTCGACCCTTGGTTACAAACAGTGCCAAACATTAAAACTGAACTAGATGGAATGATTGTTGAAGCTTCAAGTAAAGGAAAATGAAAAAGTTCTCATTTAATTACTCATAGTAATGCTTTAGATATTTTGCATATTTAGAGAAATTATGTATTTAAGCCATCTAAGCTGTATTTTCTCTTTAGAACAGACTTCCATGTACTTACTTAGGGGAGCCTTACGCTTTTAATGAGATTGGTTTATTACTTATTAAAAATACAAACTTCCATGTACTTCTCCCATACTTGATTCTCATATTAGTTCTTTTTGATGCAGATATTCTGGTTCCTTTGGACAACTACATATCCAGAGGAACTGCACATTTCCTCGCTTGTAAAGAACCAGATTACCAGCAAAGCCTTTGGAATATGATTTCATCTGTAAGTTTCTTTTTAATTATTAAATTTGTTTTGATGCCTAGCTGTTCAGTTAAAGCATTGAGATGAAAAAAAAACAAGTGATTTTTTTGTGATGCTGATTTTTTGCTTAATTTTTCACTCTGTTCCTCCCATTTGGCTTATAAGGTCTATATGTGTTGTTTTAATTATGCAGATCATGGCAGATAAAAATATGGAGGACAATGATATTGAGCCAGCACCAAAGCTCATTCAAGTGGTGTTCCAGAATTGCAAGGGGCAGGTGGATCAATGGGTTGAGCCGTATATCAGAATCACAGTTGAGCGGTTGCGTCGGGCCGAGAAGTCATACTTGAAATGTCTTCTCATGCAAGTGGTAGGGAGCAGATATAAACTTGTTATAAATTAGTTATATCATTTAAATACCTTTTTCTCATAACCTTTTGCTTTAAGTTGCAATTTAGTAACACAGACACTCCCCCTCCGAAA
Organism: Corylus avellana; assembly: GCF_901000735.1. Taxonomy (NCBI): domain Eukaryota; kingdom Viridiplantae; phylum Streptophyta; class Magnoliopsida; order Fagales; family Betulaceae; genus Corylus; species Corylus avellana. Next base: position 21,752,516 of record NC_081544.1, read on the forward strand.
AAAAACCACTTAAACCAGCTACTAGCTGGAATGTCATTCAAACCCATGCTTTGTATGGCTTTTCTTTCGTTGGTGTTTTCTATGATGTGAGACATTAAGACTGTTTCTTGTATGCACTTTGTTTTGATTTTGCCGTTTGTTCCGCAGCCTCTCTCTCTCTCTCTCTCTCTCTCTCTGTGTGGATAAATAAGGAGACTGATATTTACGACATAGAACTCCTAACTAGTTCACCTCCCTTGTAAATCAAGGATTGAGAAGTCATTATCTGGTCCTTAGAGGTTTGGATTATACTTTTTTTTTTTTTTTTTTTGATAAGTAATGATGATGATATAAAAGAGCGCAAAGGGGCGAGGTTTGGATTATACTTAGACCAATCAAGTAGACAATCAAAGCCTTGTTAATGGAAGCTTGCATTATACTTATAGGCCAATCAAGGAAGCCATCAAAGCCTTGTAATAGATAAACCTCTTAAGAGCCCCATGAAGGATGTGTTGTATGTCTTAACTTGTCCCTAAACTAACAACAGGGATGTTGAATTTATAATATAACAGTTGTTTCTGGCGTCAATGACTTATAAGATACATTATACCACTTTGAAACGAAGGTTTTGTTTAACGTATTGACAGTGGCAGTTTTATTTTAATGTTTGCTAGCCATGTGCTTCAAAATTACTTGTGTCATATGGAAGCATCGTTTGAGGCGAAATTCTTCTAAAGGAAAAAAAACAATGCATTTGTTGCAGGTTGCAGATTCTCTTTTCTACAATGCAGCTTTGACATTAAGCATATTGCAAAAGCTGGGTGTTGCGACTGAAATCTTCAACCTTTGGTTCCAGATGCTGCAACAAGTTAAAAAGAGTGGTGTACGTGCTAATTTTAAAAGGTGAACTGTCATTCTTGTTTACAATTGTTACTTTGCCCAAACCCTTTCCTCCCTCCCCAAAACAACCCCCCACCCAAAAAAGAAGGGAAAAGAGAAACCTATTTAATTCCACCACAACCTACAGGTCTGTTTAAATTTGATATCTACTCATTTACCCTTTCGAAAGGGTTGGCATGTCATATAATTTTTTATGCTACAGAGAACATGATAAGAAAGTTTGCTGCTTGGGATTGACATCACTCCTAGCACTTCCGGCTGATCAATTGCCTGGGGAAGCTTTGGGGCGTGTTTTCAGGGCAACCCTTGACCTCCTAGTTGCGTATAAAGACCAAGTTGCAGGTCTCTCGATCTCCTCCTTTTTAACATCTCTGTATCATTTATGTGAATAATTTCTCAACTCATATACATAATGGGCAGAAGCTGCAAAAGAAGAAGAAGCCGAAGATGATGATGATATGGACGGTTTTCAAACTGACGATGATGAAGATGATGGTGATGGATCTGACAAGGAAATGGGAATTGAAACTGAGGATGGTGATGAAGCTGACAGTATTAGACTCCAAAAGTTGGCTGAACAGGTTGTGTATTTGAAATAGCTTTAAAAATTAATGTTAGTCTTTATTGAATGAAATAACAGCGTACCAATTTTTTCCCCCAGCTTTTGGTGTCATTTACTTTAAGAACAATGGTTATAGGTAATTTTGATATAACAGGCAGACTTCATTGGTGTATACTCTACTCGCACTTTTGATAACGAAATCTTGAAAGTAACCCCCATCTTTTTTGCATTATTTGAGTATTATTGACAGAAAATATCCTCCAATGGGCATTCCTAATTATCCATTTAGTGCCTGCAGACGACACTCTTTAGCGTTTAATAGGCAAAAAATGGATACAATATCTTTGGGCAGTTGATGTCATATTATAGGTTTTTTTATTGGTAAGTTACACGTGGAACTAGCAGGTTTTGAACCAATATTCCCCATTCTCCACCTTCACATCAGCCAAAGCTCTTGGTGCCATATTATTGTTTATGTTGGCTTTTGCCAAAAATTTTACCCAAATGGTACTTCCGCCTGAGCGGCCATGTCCCATTTGCCCCCTTTTAAGAGATATTTAGGGTGAGGTCATTGTTTCAATCCTGGTTCAATATATGAGTCATGTTAACATATCAAAACATTATTCTTTATTGGTTTGTCATGCTATGTATTGGTTGTATCGCTTAATTTGATGGCTTCTTTTTTTGATTTATTTACCTTGTCATAACTTGACTCTGGTCTTCGTTCAGGCAAAAGCTTTCCGCCCAAATGATGAGGATGATGATGACTCGGATGATGACTACAGTGATGATGAAGAGTTGCAATCACCAATTGATGAGGTGGACCCGTTTGTTTTCTTTGTGGATACAGTCAAAGGTAAAAGCAAACATTCCCTTTAGTCCTGCTTATATTGAATCCTTGCAGTGTTATTGTTATAGTCAGATCTGTAACCCCATCCCTGGTGTTTTTCTCCGCTTTCTTTCAAATCTAGCCTTGCAAGTGTCGGATCCATTGAGGTTCCAGAACCTTACGCAGACACTTGACTTCCATTATCAAGCCCTTGCCAATGGTGTTGCCCAGCATGCTGAACAGAGGAGAGCAGATATCGAAAAGGAAAGAATGGAGAAGGCAGCAGTTACTGCTGCTCCTTAAGCTTTTGGTGTCATGCTGTGGCCAAAATTTTGGTTTGCTTATTACCATTCAATTCGTTATGGTTTATTGAGAAAGAGAGTCGTTGCCAGTCCCTTCAGAGCATTTGGTCGGTTCAATGATCATAGAGGTCGGTGAGCCCCGATGAGTTCTCAGGTTAAAGTGTTTGGAGCTTTGCTTGTCCAAGTGCCCACTGATATACAGTGAGATTAATGATCGCCGGAGCTAGTCCTTTGTTCAATTCAGGGTCGAGTTATTGTCCTTGTCTGGTGAGTCTGGCAATTCTATGGCAGAAATATGCCTTTCTGAACCGGTCTGTGTTGTCCTTTCCTCCTTGCTCTCATGTTCACTAGTGACCATTTCTTTGGGTTGAATATTCCCATTCCAGGATTTATTGATTTAGGAACCCTAGGATCTGCTCTCTTGGCCTGAGAGCAGTAGGGGGTTTTCATGCATACAAGTCTGTAATATTTCTTTCCATATACGGATGGGTGTTATGTGGGGGTGGTTGATGGCTGGATTGATAATTTTTGCTGCTCGGTGACCAACGAAAATTTTCTCCGCTTTTTCCCTTTTATTTGGTATATAGTGTAGGGTTCGATATTGGTTTATTTGGGTTTGGGAGTTTTGGGTTGATTGCAGAGGGCTTCTGAGGGGTAGCTTGCTGCCGATTGTAAAACAGTTACGTCTATTCTTTATATAATGTAGATTCATGAGATGAAAGCGGCTTCATTCTTTATCTAAACCAATTTAATGGCTGACCAAAGGTGTACAGAATTGGATGTCACATTTTTCATTCTTGCGATGCTGCATCCAGCTGCTCGGTCACATAAGATAATGGTTATGTTTTTTTCTTTATCTTCATCTACTCGATGGGTAATTAATTAAATTTTGTAGACTTATATACAACCATTATAAATAGTTCTTGGATAAGCACTTTTTATTTTTAACTGCCAATAGTAGGGTTGGTTTTTTACTGCTACGCCATCCGATTGTATTTCAATTGTACCGAATTACTAAATAACATTATTTATACTTGATACACAATGTCATTAGGAAACACAGTAGAAGAGAAGTTTGTTTAGTAGATTGTCATATGGTTGGCATACAACTGAAATGATGTAGCAGTGAAAATAAGCTTTTGAATCTGCACTAGTAAGAAAAAACCAAATCCGCACTTGTAAGAGAAAACCGAGGGTTGATTTTTAGTGTAGTCTATAACAATCTATTTATGGTAGTGTAGTCTATAACAATCTATGTATGGTAAAAAATATCATGAATGGGTGTTCAATTGCGGATCCATAGAATCCTTTGCCATAGTGAATTGACCACCATTTTGGTATCAAACCAACAAAGATTTGTGCAATGTGATTTTCGCTGAACCTAATGCATCCTGATGCAGAAGCTAGTAGTACCAAAACCCAAGGACTCTTAAGATAACACTTTCTATTAAGAAGCTAACACTCTTAAGAAGCTAGGGTTGTGCTTGATAACACTTTTTAAGAAAAGTTTTTTTATGTTTTGGAAGAAAAAGTGTTTTAATGTGACAAACATAAGCTGTTTGTTAATGTTTTGACTTTTTAGATTAAAAGGAAAAAGAAAAGGAAGAAAGGGGTGGCAAACAAACTTTCTTTGGCAAAATGTTTCATTTTCCTTTGTTACTGTTCATCATCATTTCCCAAAAAAATCAACATCAAAACATTCTAACTTTTTTTCACTTTTTATATCACATCATTCACTTTTCATTATTATTCAAATCAAAAAATCACTACAAAACAAAATTTTCTCTTTTCTATATCACTTTTTCACTTTTTTATATAAAACATTCTTACTTTTTTTATAACATCAATCTACGGTGTCTAAGGAAAAGGCTTTGCCAACCAATGCATTCTTTTGGTAACAACTCCCAAAACAAGTCAAATAAACTAGTCTTTCAAACATACCATGTAGTACATGTTATATGGAGAATGTCACTTTGAAATGCAATTAAAAGAATATGTACCTATTTAGAACGCATCAAAACGATTGACTGGGCTATGTAGATGGTCCAAACCTCAAACCTCACCCTTTTCTTTTCTTTTTTCCTTTAATACTCCACATTGTTCTCAAATGGACAAAATTTAGGTACATCATAAGCTTAAAGTGACAATTTGGAAATTAAGTCGGCACAAAATATCCACAAATTAGGTACTTCCATTGACCTGCATTTGAACCAAATGTACCAGAGTCCTTGGGGCCAGGCTGAAAATGCAGGCCGCCACAAGGAATATAGAGAATTCCCCGTTCAAATGAAGCAGGGACGCATTTATACAAGATCATTAATAATGGAAGACTAGATAATGATGCCCCAAACGCTACCTTCAGCTCCTAGGCAATGCTCCTTACATATTGGTCAAGAGTTGTATTGAATAGCTCGCTCCTACATAAAGCGAGTAAAATAGAGCCACAGTAAGAACAAAATTTGGGAAGGAAACTGAATAAAAATCAAAGTCATCTATAATCTGTCGTGGGGCATGCCTCCCTTAAAAAGTAATTAAAATGGAGCACTCCGAATGAATAATTTTTCGTATAATTATGAATAAATAAGGCTTGTGTCCAGGGCTGTAAATGAACCGAACTATCATTAGCTTAGTTCATATAAGCTCGACTCGAGCTTGGTTCATTTAAAATGAGTCGAACTAGAATAAAAATTTTGGCTTCAAATATTAAACGAGCCAAACTTGTACCAACTCGGCTCGGCTTAGCTAAACTTAGGCTCGTGAACCAAGTTCGTATAGACACAACTCAGCTCGTTTGAGCTCATTTAAAACTAGTTCATAATTATGCATCTGTATAAATATTCATAAAAGAAAATATTATACATAAATATATAGCATACATAACACATGTAATATTTCATACATGTGTGTGTATATATATTATAGTTTGATCTACTAATAATGGCATAAGAACAGCAACTACACTAACATTCGATTCAACTTAAACAAGATGCATTTTGAGACATTGTGATCCATTTTTTCTATTGGCCATGTTTTGTCTTTTAGCCTTAGATAAATAACTTAACTGGATAAAACGAATCTTCAATAGGAAAATGATAAGCTCCAACTGCATCAAGAGATTCATTCAAGGAACATCGAGACTAGTTGAAATACATATATAGGACTAAAATGATATTAAATAACTAATTACAAGTCATCATATATGATCCCTCCATCTCTACCCACAATTCACCGCCTCATGGCCATACCAATGCCCCTCCCTCCCAGCCTTACTCTGATCCAATGGCTCAGCTTAGTAGTAGTTGGTAGAAGTTGCCATTCTTTTTCCCCCTAGTGGTTTTTATCATAAACCCTAGTCGACAAAGACCAATGTCCCTCCCTCTTTCAAATCCATGGCTCTGATTGTGGACCTCAACAATTCCCATACTTATGGCCATCTTCATCATTGCATCTCTGACTCCACTGCCTAGAACTTGACTTCGAGCTTGACTCATTTGCTTCATTCAAGTTGAGCTCGACCGTGTTCAAACACAACCAATTTTATTTGAGATGAGTTCGAACTCTCTATTGGAGCTCGACTCTAGTTCAAGCCAGCCTATATTTTTATTGAGTCAAGTTCAAACAGCCACCACTTGGCTCGATTGCAACCCTACCAGCACCTAACAAGAATAGAAAAAGAGTGCCCTTGTTAGAGCTACAAATGAGGCAGGTGCACAGCACAGGCTAGGCTTGGCCAGCAGATGGCCCTCATTTAGAGCCCAAACCTCAAACAAGCTTGAGCCTCAGTAATATGGGCTTAGCTTGTTAAGCCTCTATAGATATGAAGCTGACAAAACTAGAACCACCCCCAGCCATATATTGCTTTAAGTTCTAATTCTAAACAATTTTCTTTTTTCTTTCCAAAGAGAGAAGGGGTAATGGGGAAGAGACTGGAAGAAAGAAGACCAATCTTCATTAAACCTTGGTTCAACATAATACGTCAGATCATAGGATGTTGATAAGCCCTAGTATTTGCTTTTCAAGTGATATCAATGTCCTACTTGTTCTTTAATCATAGTCATTATTTCACATTTACAATGTGTAGTTCTTAATTAGGAGTCACAAAAACAACTAGTAAAGTGGATCAACTATAAATCGTAAATAATAACTGTATACACATATAATATCAAAATCACACGAGCCTTAATGGCCATGTTATTGAATGATTCCACATTAAAAATTGTCCTATGTGGAATAAAAATTGTCCTATGCCAACATTTAATAATGATAAGTTACAATGCAATGCAAGTCTAAAAATTCATACCAGTAGGTGTATTGATTAGTGTTAAAATATACATACTTTAGCCCCTTAATTTACATATGTTAAGCTCTTAGTTTTGTTATTATTTGATTTTTTAGATGAAATATTCCTATTGATTTGTATGTGTTGCTCTCACTAGACGACAAAAGAAAAAAGCTCTCTTCTCTCTCTTATTTCCCTCATCGGAGGAGGTGTTGAGGAGTGGTTTCTAGTCTAAGGTGGGTGGCCGGAGGTGGTTAGAATGGGCTTATCAAGGAGGTGGTCGATTGAAGCTAAGGATTTTGGGATGATGGTGAAGGATGGGGAAGCTGGTTTAGAGATTAAGGAGAAAAGCAAAAGGTTGGTGAGGTCAGTGAAGTTGGGTAGTAATGAAGCTGTTTGGCTATTAAATATCTTTGAAGAGTTGACTGTAGTGAAGGATTCCAGGGTATTTCATGATCATTCTAAGCCGGGCTATCCTAGATTATTCGCCCAGAAGTGCTTCAACAGATATGGAAGTTTTTTGGTGATTGAAGAATGCGATGGAAGGGAGAGGCGCAGGTCAGTTATGGTGCCGGAAGGAAAGAATCAGAAAGGATGGAATAAGCTGGAGTCTGAGCTCCAGATTGCTATTAGATTCATCCAACCATTCCTGATGGTTCCAAAAAAGGATGATATGAAGAAAAGGAGGAGCTTTTTTGAGGTGTTACAGGCCACGATACGTCCATCGGAGGAACTCTTTTTACCTTCGACAGAAACCATCGCAAGAATCCCAAAATGGCTGTCAGGGGAAACTGGAAAAAATGTTGCACCACAGAAGAAGATGAACGTGAACGTCACTGGTCCAGGGTCAGAATCGATAGCTATACTCAAACGCCCAGATGGTATACGTTCGGCGAATGATAAGGGCAAGGCTCCGATTGAAGGGGGATGCATGGAAGCTTCAGGGAGACAGCGGTACATGATGGAATTTCCGGCCATTCCTTTGCCGGTGCAACTTGTGTCTCCGGTGAAGATTTCTCCGGTGGTTTCTGGATTGTTGGGTAGTGGCAATTTGTCTCATGCAGCGATGGAGGTGCAAGGACGCAACGTACCAGGAGGAACGAACAATTCTGACAATGGACACGTGGAGTTTGGAGGATTCGAATGCGTTAAATTAAGGAATACTCTGGAAAAGATTCAGCAAGAGGTAAAAGAGTGTCTGGAGCGCTTGGCGAAGGGGAATTGCAGGCATTGCGCTTGTGGGCTTTCAGGCCTTGGGCCTAAGCCAACTAACCAAAGTGCAAAGGAAGGTGTTAATACACAGCCCATGCAGTTGTTGAGCGAAACCCAGAGGGTGGGAGAAAGGAATAAGAGAAGAGGGAGACAGAAAAAGAAAAAAAGGCCGGTGCGGGTGAGGAAAGTTCAAGTGGGCTGGACATACAAGAACGGCGATCCAGGAGCTTCATCGTCCACTGCTGGTCATCAAGCAACACTGGGTCAAGCGCCGGGAGGTCCATCGGCGAGGTCTGCGCGGGGCGTACTAGGAAAAACACCATCTAATGGTGAGTTGGGGCTGTCCGGCATGAGGGCTGGAATTTTACACTTGGGTTGGCGACAGACAGTGCCGATGGGGAGAGAGAAAGCGCCGGAGGTGGAACTAGGTGACGGCAGAGGCTCCGATGTCCAAGAAGAAGGATGGAATGCAGTTCCGATAGGTCAGGAGTCTCGGGCTTTGGTGGCAGGGGGTGGGTCTGGGTCTCTGGTAGTCCAGGCTGGTTGGGCGACGACAGCAGGGACTGATTCAGACCTCCCGGCAGTCTTTGCTTCCCGGGAAATGTCGCCTAGATCGGGAACTCCATCCGCTTCTAAGACTGTGGGAGCCTGCGAACAAATAACAGAAAAAGGGGAATTAATTTCTCCCGGGGCAGGATTGGAGGTTGGGTTAGTAGGAGGAATGGAAGGTTTGGAGGAGGACTGTGTGGGAATTCCTTCGGATTCCAGGAATGATATGGACATGGGACCTACTCAAACCAATTTGGAACTATACAATTCTCCACGTTCTGTGGAGAAATCTGCTCCACTTAAGGAGACTCCAGTGGTAGGATTGGAATTAGAGGTTTATGAAGGGGAGGATCTTATTCCATTAATGAGTTGCTCAGCTCCGGGAAACATGGGGAAAAAGGGATCTAAGTCAACAAACAGGGTTTTGAAGCTTGTCAAGGAATTTAGCCAATTCGTGGGAATTACGTGTGATGGATATGAAGGAAAATTATTGGAGCTGTTTGCGGATATCATTGCAGAAAATGAAGGGAAGGGGGCAAGTGTGGCATCAAATGCGGGAAAGAAAGGATTGAGGGAACTCAATAATCTGGTAAGTTCTATTAATTATGAAGGGAACTCTAGTCGGGTTAGGGCTAAAGGAAGGGCACAAAGAGATAATCCATGAAGCCAAGGATTATTTATTGGAATGTGAGGGGGTTAAATGAGGGCAATAAATGCTTGAAGGTAAGAAATTTACTTAGACAATGGAAGGGGGATATTGTATGCCTTCAAGAGACGAAAATGAAGTATATTTCCAATAAATTTGTGAGAAAATTATGGGGATGTGCTTATGCTGATTGGGTTTTTGTTGCATCAAGAGGAGCTTCGGGTGGAATCTTATTGATGTGGGATAGAAGGGTGGTCACAAAGATTGAGGATTATGTGGGAGAGTATGTTGCAGCCTGTTCTTTTAAGAACGTAGAAGATGACTTTGTTTGGGCTTTTGCGGGAGTCTATGGTCCGAACTTTGATCACATCAGGCACCGGCTATGGGAGGAGTTGGCTGGTCTTACCAGCTGGTGTAATGTGCCTTGGTGTATCGGCGGTGATTTTAACGTGACTCATTTTCCTAGTGAAATGGCGGAGGGAGCACGTCTCACTCGTGCAATGTCAGATTTTTCGGACTTCATAGCTGAGCAGGGGCTTATGGATCTCCCATTAGCCGGAGGGATATTCACATGGTCGAATTCTTATTCCCGGTCTAGGATCGATCGCTTCTTAGTCTCTCCAAAATGGGAAATTAAGTATCCTGGCTTGATCCAGAAAAGGATGCTTAGATTGTGCTCGGATCATTTTCCCATCTTGCTCGATTGTGACGGCATGGTTAGGGGTAAGAGGCCTTTTAAATTCGAGAACATGTGGTTGAAATCTGAGGGGTTCGTGGACAAGGTACGGGCTTGGTGGTCCTCTTATAATTTTTTTGGCTCTTCAAGTTTCATCTTGGCTAAAAAGCTTAAGGCATTAAAGGCAGACATTAAAAGCTAGAACGAGATGGAATTTGGCAATGTGAGTGCTAGATGCTTAGAAAAAGCGGAAGAATTGAAGGCCATGGAGAGTTTGGAGGAAGAGAGGGAGCTCGATGAAGAAGAGAAGGAAAGAAAAACGGTGATTTCCAGGGAGTTGGAGATTGATCTTCTACAAGAGGAGATCAGTTGGAGACAAAAGTCCAGGATTAGGTGGCTCAAGGAGGGGGATAAATGTACTAAATTTTTTCATCGAATTGCCAATTCGAATCGGAGGTGCAATTCTATTGACTCCATAACCATTAATGGAGCTATTAACTCCAACCAAGACATCATCAAGGACCAGGCGGTGCAATTCTACGAATCTCTGCTCTCTGAACGTTGCAATTGGAGGCCTAGGGTGGACAATCTTGCGTTTGATTTATTGGAGGCGGATGAGGCCAATCAAATAGAATCTCCTTTCGAGGAAAGGGAGGTTTTGGAGGCGGTTAAAGGTATGGATAGAGATAAGGCCCCAGGTCCAGATGGTTTCTCCATGGCATTTTTCCAAGATTGTTGGGAGGTGATAAAGAAAGATATCATGGCGGTATTTTCAGACTTTTATGCTCATGGTAAGTTTGAAAAAAGTCTTAATGCTACTTTCATTTCCCTTATTCCAAAGGTGCCTGGGGCTACTGAATTTAAGGAATTTCGTCCTATTAGCCTTATAAGCGGAACTTACAAGATTATAGCAAAAGTTCTTGCTAATAGGATGAAGATGGTTGTGGCAAGGGTGATATCAAAGCCTCAAAATGCTTTCGTGAAGGGTAGGCAAATTACGGATTCGGTTCTTATTGCAAGTGAATGTCTTGATAGCCGGATCAACTCGGGGGAAACGGGGCTGCTTTGTAAGCTGGATATGGAGAAGGCCTATGATCACATAAACTGGGAGTTTTTATTATATCTTCTTAGGAGATGTGGCTTCGGCGAAAAATGGTGTTCTTGGATTGAGCGTTGTATTTCAACTGCTCGTTTTTCGGTGTTGATCAATGGCACTCCGTCCGGTTTTTTCAGAAGCTCACGAGGGGTGAGGCAGGGGGATCCCTTATCTCTATTCTTGTTTGTCATAATTATGGAGGCGTTTAGTAGGATGATTGGTACGGCCATCGATAATGGTTTTATCTCGGGTTTCTCAGTGGGAGATAACTTGTCTGAGAGGATCACCATCTCTCATCTTTTATTTGCAGATGATACGCTGGTCTTCTGTGGGGCGAATATTAATCAAATCCGCTCCATTAAAGCATTACTTATTTGCTTTGAAGCCGTTTCTGGTCTAAAGGTAAATATGGCTAAATCAGCTTTGATACCGGTAGGGGATGTGGAAAATGTGGGAGAATTGGCTGGGATTTTGGGCTGTGGTTTAGCTTCTCTACCTTTGAAGTACTTGGGTCTCCCTTTGGGCGCTTGCTTCAAGGCCAAAAACATTTGGGATGATACCTTGGAAAAGGTTGAGCGTAGGTTGGCGAGCTGGAAAAAGTTGTATCTATCTAAGGGAGGAAGGGTCACTTTGATCAAGAGCACTCTTTCTAATCTTCCCACTTATTTATTATCCCTCTTTCCCTTACCTGCTTCTGTGGCCAAGCGAATAGAGAAGCTCCAACGTGATTTTCTTTGGGGAGGCTTAAACGAAGAATTCAAGTATCACTTGGTTAGTTGGGACAAGGTATGCTCTCCTATCAACAAAGGTGGCTTAGGGATCAGGAAGTTGAGAGTCTTCAATCAAGCCTTATTAGGGAAGTGGCTATGGCGTTATACGCACGAGAGAGAGGCTTGGTGGAGAATTGTGGTAGATGCCAAGTTTGGTTCAACATGGGGTGGATGGCACTCTATTGACAACCCCGGTCCTCATGGGGTGGGTCTTTGGAGGCATATTAGAAGAGGGTGGCGAGTGTTTTCTAAATATATCAAATTCGACCCAGGAGACGGATCACAAATCAGATTTTGGGATGATGTTTGGTGCGAGGAAATGACTCTTAAGGAAGCGTATCCTGGCTTATATAACATAGCTAATGCAAAAGATGCATCCATTGCCGATAATTTGGAGTTTATGGGTGGAAATCGTCAATGGAATGTTAGCTTCCTTCGATCGATCCATGATTGGGAATTGGAAGTGCTAGCCTCGTTCTATACTACGTTATATTCTCACAAGTGGAGTAGGGGAGGGGTGGACAAAATTTGGTGGATCCCTTCGAGAAAAGGGAAGTTCGATGTTAGATCATTCTATAACATCCTGGTAAGCAAAGAAGCAAGTCCTTTTCCTTGGAAGAGCATATGGCGCACCAAGGCTCCTTCGAGAGTGGCTTTCTTTACTTGGACGGCGGTGTTAGGGAAGATTCTCACAATTGATAATCTCAGGAAAAGGAATATCATTGTGATCAATAGATGTTGCTTATGCAAAATTGATGGGGAGACTATTGATCATCTTTTCATTCATTGTGAGACTGCTCGTTCCTTATGGCAGGCCATATTCAGTCGTTTTGGGTTGTCTTGGGTAATGCCTAGCAAGGTGGCGGGCCTGCTTGCTTGTTGGTGGATGGGAGGCCGCTCTAGGAGTGCTGTTGTTTGGAAAATGGTCCCTCTATGCATTATGTGGTGCCTTTGGTTAGAAAGGAACGAGAGATGCTTTGAGGACTCTGAGAGATCATTGGAGGAGCTCACGGCCTTCTTTTTCCATACACTTTACACCTGGACAGCGGCTTGGCTTGCTCCTATAGTTATTAGCTATCTTGATTTTCTTGTTCTTTTTTCTTCTTCTAGCTAGTCGTTTCCCTTGTATACCCCCTACGTACTAGGGTTGCGCCCCTCTGCGCTTTTGATATATAAACATTACTTATCAAAAAAAATTTAGTCCTTTTACTTTTTGAGGGGACAAAAATATTCTTCAAATATAACAAATAGGATATTCTCCCGCTCAAATGAACTGGAGAGGATCTTAATTCTATTAAATGCTACAGAATTTTAAAAATTCTTTATTAAATGTTGTTGCATTTAAATACTTATTTAAAAGTCCTGATATTCAATGTTTTACCTTCTTTTTTTTATTTTTTATTTTTTATATTTTTTTTTTACATGTCCGCACAAAAGGGGAGGGGGATTCAAATTGGTGACATCTGCTTCATTAAGCGTGATCCGAGCTGATTGAGCTACCTTCTGAGCATTTCAATATTTTATCTCTAGTAAATGATAATGTTTTGTTATAGAGAGCATCTTCTTGGTCTTTGCACAAAAGGTTACTTTTGTGCCATTAATTAGAAGGTGACACATAGCCAATCAACCTAGACTTATTGTAAAGACAAAGATATAGCCACATTCATCCTACTAAATATAAAAGAAAAAAATTTTAAAAACTAATTATTATTATTATTATTTTTTTAAAATTAAATATGCCTGCCACCCCATATCCGGGCCATGTGGTGGTCGGTGCACCACCCCAGGCAATGGGGTGGCCAGCGAGCAACCCCTGGTTTCTTCGTCATTTTTTTTTTTTTTTTTTTTTTCCCACCTTTCGGCTAAACTGGGCATGTGGAACAAGCAGCCCATACCACTTTTTCTTCATCTTTTCTTGAATTCTTTTCTTTTTCCAATTCTCTCTACATATTGTGTTGCAACTAGAAGTGGTA
>NC_081544.1:21766388-21783482 GCF_901000735.1 Corylus avellana
TTTGGAGGATTCGAATGCGTTAAATTAAGGAATACTCTGGAAAAGATTCAGCAAGAGGTAAAAGAGTGTCTAGAGCGCTTGGCGAAGGGGAATTGCAGGCATTGCGCTTGTGGGCTTTCAGGCCTTGGGCCTAAGCCAACTAACCAAAGTGCAAAGGAAGGTGTTAATACACAGCCCATGCAGTTGTTGAGCGAAACCCAGAGGGTGGGAGAAAGGAATAAGAGAAGAGGGAGACAGAAAAAGAAAAAAAGGCCGGTGCGGGTGAGGAAAGTTCAAGTGGGCTGGATGACATACAAGAACGGCGATCCAGGAGCTTCATCGTCCACTGCTGGTCATCAAGCAACACTGGGTCAAGCGTCGGGAGGTCCATCAGCGAGGTCTGCGCGGGGCGTACTAGGAAAAACACCATCTAATGGTGAGTTGGGGCTGTCCGACATGAGGGCTGGAATTTTACACTTGGGTCGGCGACAGATAGTGCCGATGGGGAGAGAGAAAGCGCCGGAGGTGGAACTGGGTGACGGCAGAGGCTCCAATGTCCAAGAAGAAGGGAGGAATGCAGTTCCGGCAGGTCAGGAGTCTCGGGCTTTGGTGGTGGGGGGTGGGTCTGGGTCTCTGGTAGTCCAAGCTGGTTGGGTGACGGCAGCAGGGACTGATTCAGACCTCCCGGCAATCTTTGCTTCCCGGGAAATGTCGCCTAGACCGGGAACTCCATCCGCTTCTAAGACTGTGGGAGCCTGTGAACAAATAACAGAAAAAGGGGAATTAATTTCTCCCGGGGCAGGATTGGAGGTTGGGTTAGTAGGAGGAATGGAAGGTTTGGAGGAGGACTGTGTGGGAATTCCTTCGGATTCCAGGAATGATATGGACAGGGGACCTACTCAAACCAATTTGGAACTATACAATTCTCCACGTTCTGTGGAGAAATCTGCTCCACTTAAGGAGACTCCAATGGTAGGATTGGAATTAGAGGTTTATGAAGGGGAGGATCTTATTCCATTAATGAGTTGCTCAGCTCCGGGAAACAAGGGGAAAAAGGGATCTAAGTCAACGAACAGGGTTTTGAAGATTGTCAAGGAATTAAGCCAATTCGTGGGAATTACGTGTGATGGATATGAAGGAAAATTATTGGAGCTGTTTGCGGATATCATTGCAGAAAATGAAGGGAAGGGGGCAGGTGTGGCATCAAATGCGGGAAAGAAAGGATTGAGGGAACTCAATAATCTGGTAAGTTCTATTAATTATGAAGGGAACTCTAGTCGGGTTAGGGCTAAAGGAAGGGCACAAAGAGATAATCCATGAAGCCAAGGATTATTTATTGGAATGTGAGGGGGTTAAATGAGGGCAATAAATGCTTGAAGGTAAGAAATTTACTTAGACAATGGAAGGGGGATATTGTATGCCTTCAAGAGACGAAAATGAAGTATATTTCCAATAAATTTGTGAGAAAATTATGGGGATGTGCTTATGCTGATTGGGTTTTTGTTGCATCAAGAGGAGCTTCGGGTGGAATCTTATTGATGTGGTATAGAAGGGTGGTCACAAAGATTGAGGATTATGTGGGAGAGTATGTTGCAGCCTGTTTTTTTAAGAACGTAGAAGATGACTTTGTTTGGGCTTTTGCGGGGGTCTATGGTCCGAACTTTGATCACATCAGGCACCGGCTATGGGAGGAGTTGGCTGGTCTTACTAGCTGGTGGAATGTGCCTTGGTGTATCGGCGGTGATTTTAATGTGACTCATTTTCCTAGTGAAAGGGCGGAGGGAGCACGTCTCACTCGTGCAATGTCAGATTTTTCGGACTTCATAGCTGAGCAGCGGCTTATGGATCTCCCATTAGCCGGAGGGATATTCACATGGTTGAATTCTTATTCCCGGTCTAGGATCGATCGCTTCTTAGTCTCTCCAAAATGGGAAATTAAGTATCCTGGCTTGATCCAGAAAAAGATGCTTAGATTGTGCTCGGATCATTTTCCCATCTTGCTCGATTGTGACGGCATGGTTAGGGGTAAGAGGCCTTTTAAATTCGAGAACATGTGGTTGAAATCTGAGGGGTTCGTGGACAAGGTACGGGCTTGGTGGTCCTCTTATAATTTTTTTGGCTCTTCAAGTTTCATCTTGGCTAAAAAGCTTAAGGCGTTAAAGGCGGACATTAAAAGCTGGAACGAGATGGAATTTGGCAATGTGAGTGCTAGATGCTTAGAAAAAGCGGAAGAATTGAAGGCCATGGAGAGTTTGGAGGAAGAGAGGGAGCTCAATGAAGAAGAGAAGGAAAGAAAAAGGGTGATTTCCAGGGAGTTGGAGATTGCTCTTCTACAAGAGGAGATCAGTTGGAGACAAAAGTCCAGGATTAGGTGGCTCAAGGAGGGGGATAAATGTACTAAATTTTTTCATCGAATTGCCAATTCGAATCGGAGGTGCAATTCTATTGACTCCATAACCATTAATGGAGCTATTAACTCCAACCAAGACATCATCAAGGACCAGGCGGTGCAATTCTACGAATCTCTGCTCTCTGAACGTTGCAATTGGAGGCCTAGGGTGGACAATCTTGCGTTTGATTTACTGGAGGCGGATGAGGCCTATCAAATAGAATCTCCTTTCGAGGAAAGGGAGGTTTTGGAGGCGGTTAAAGGTATAGATAGAGATAAGGCCCTAGGTCCAGATGGTTTCTCCATGGCATTTTTCCAAGATTGTTGGGAGCTGATAAAGAAAGATATCATGGCGGTATTTTCAGACGCTCATGGTAAGTTTGAAAAAAGTCTTAATGCTACTTTCATTTCCCTTATTCCAAAGGTGCCTGGGGCTACTGAATTTAGGGAATTTCGTCCTATTAGCCTTATAAGCGGAACTTACAAGATTATAGCCAAAGTTCTTGCTAATAGGATGAAGAGGGTTGTGGCAAGGGTGATATCAAAGCCTCAAAATGCTTTCGTGAAGGGTAGGCAAATTACGGATTCGGTTCTTATTGCAAGTGAATGTCTTGATAGCCGGATCAACTCGGGGGAAACGGGGCTGCTTTGTAAGCTGGATATGGAGAAGGCCTATGATCACATAAACTGGGATTTTTTATTATATCTTCTTAGGAGATGTGGCTTCGGCGAAAAATGGTGTTCTTGGATTGAGCGTTGTATTTCAACTGCTCGTTTTTCGGTGTTGATCAATGGCACTCCGTCCGGCTTTTTCAGAAGCTCACAAGGGGTGAGGCAGGGGGATCCCTTATCTCTATTCTTGTTTGTCATAATTATGGAGGCGTTTAGTAGGATGATTGGTACGGCCATCGATAATGGTTTTATCTCGAGTTTCTCAGTGGGAGATAACTTGTCTGAGAGGATCACCATCTCTCATCTTTTATTTGCAGATGATACGCTGGTCTTCTGTGGGGCGAATCTTAATCAAATCCGCTCCATTAAAGCACTACTTATTTGCTTTGAAGCCGTTTCTGGTCTAAAAGTAAATATGGCTAAATCAGCTTTGATACCGGTAGGGGATGTGGAAAATGTGGGAGAATTGGCTGGGATTTTGGGCTGTGGTTTAGCTTCTCTACCTTTGAAGTACTTGGGTCTCCCTTTGGGCGCTTGCTTCAAGGCCAAAAACATTTGGGATGATACCTTGGAAAAGGTTGAGCGTAGGTTGGCGAGTTGGAAAAAGTTGTATCTATCTAAGGGAGGAAGGGTCACTTTGATCAAGAGCACTCTTTCTAATCTTCCCACTTATTTATTATCCCTCTTTCCCTTACCTGCTTCTGTGGCCAAGCGAATAGAGAAGCTCCAACGTGATTTTCTTTGGGGAGGCTTAAACGAAGAAATCAAGTATCACTTGGTTAGTTGGGACAAGGTATGCTCTCCTATCAACAAAGGTGGCTTAGGGATCAGGAAGTTGAGAGTCTTCAATCAAGCCTTATTAGGGAAGTGGCTATGGCGTTATACGCACGAGAGAGAGGCTTGGTGGAGAATTGTGGTAGATGCCAAGTTTGGTTCAACATGGGGTGGATGGCACTCTATTGACAACCCCAGTCCTCATGGGGTGGGTCTTTGGAGGCATATTAGAAGAGGGTGGCGAGTGTTTTCTAAATATATCAAATTCGACCCAGGAGACGGATCACAAATCAGATTTTGGGATGATGTTTGGTGCGAGGAAATGACTCATAAGGAAGCGTATCCTGGCTTATATAACATAGCTAATGCAAAAGATGCATCCATTGCCGATAATTTGGAGTTTATGGGTGGAAATCGTCAATGGAATGTTAGCTTCCTTCGATCGATCCATGATTGGGAATTGGAAGTGCTAGCCTCGTTCTATACTACGTTATATTCTCACAAGTGGAGTAGGGGAGGGGTGGACAAAATTTGGTGGATCCCTTCGAGAAAAGGGAAGTTCGATGTTAGATCATTCTATAACATCCTGGTAAGCAAAGAAGCAAGTCCTTTTCCTTGGAAGAGCATATGGCGCACCAAGGCTCCTTCGAGAGTGGCTTTCTTTACTTGGACGGCGGTGTTAGGGAAGATTCTCACAATTGATAATCTCAGGAAAAGGAATATCATTGTGATCAATAGATGTTGCTTATGCAAAATTGATGGGGAGACTATTGATCATCTTTTCATTCATTGTGAGACTGCTCGTTCCTTATGGCAGGCCATATTCAGTCGTTTTGGGTTGTCTTGGGTAATGCCTAGCAAGGTGGCGGGCCTGCTTGCTTGTTGGTGGACGGGAGGCCGCTCTAGGAGTGCTGTTGTTTGGAAAATGGTCCCTCTATGCATTATGTGGTGCCTTTGGTTAGAAAGGAACGAGAGATGCTTTGAGGATTCTGAGAGATCATTGGAGGAGCTCACGGCCTTCTTTTTCCATACACTTTACACTTGGACAGCGGCTTGGCTTGCTTCTATAGTTATTAGCTATCTTGATTTTCTTGTTCTTTTTTCTTCTTCTAGCTAGTCGCTTCCCTTGTATACCCCCTGTGTACTAGGGTTGCGCTCATCTGTGCTTTTGATATATAAACATTACTTATCAAAAAAAATTATTTGATTTTTTATTTCTTTTTTGTGTTTTCTTATGCTTTTAGGGTTTTTGAAGAAAAACAAGTGTTTCCAACAAGTTTCAGACTTAAAAGACAAATTGGAAAAAAGCTGGAAGCCATAGGATTGATCGCAGCCAATTTAGGCTCTAGCGCACCTGCGCTCAATCACATATCAAGTCAGACGCGAGCGCAGCATACGTTCAAGCGCCCAACACAAGGATCGAACGCAGGAGTGCGATTGAGCACACCAACCTGCGATCGAGCGCACTCGCGCAGCCCAAATGTGGAAAGAGTCATTTTTCACTTCAGTTTAGGTTTACTTTATCCTACTTGTACTAAGAAATAAACCTACGATTTTACTAAGTTTTCTAGGGCTTCTAGGGTTTTCCTAAGCCTATAAATAGACCTCCCTCTAGGAAAAAGTGGGGAGAAGCAGACACAATCTCGGGAACCGGATTGAAGGCTAGATCTAGAAGAGTTTGGGTTTTTCTTCTTTCACCCTTTTATTTTTGTTATGTAGTTAGTCTTTTATTTAGGGCTAGTTTGAAGCCCTAATCATGTTTGTTTAGGATTACAATATTGGCGCCTTTGCTACAATTATCTTTTGGGTATTTAATTTGATTAATTCTTGTTTACTTGAATTCTTTATATGTGTGTGCCTGATTACCATATGCATGTGTTTGGATTTATGTTATTTAAGTCAATTTGGATGACCGAGTCCTGAGCTTAATAAAGTGACAAAAGAACCCCATCACAGATTCTTGGGTTAATCAACGTGGGGAACTAGGAGTAGATACCATTCCCTAGGCCTTGTGTGGTTGTCGATTTTCATGGATTTATGCTTCCTTAAAGAACAACTTAATAGATACCATGCTAAATCCTTTAGGAAAGAAAAGAACTATAGTAGATACCATGCCTAGTTCATTGTTTAGGTAAATCAATAGCTTAAAGAGTAGATACCATGTCCTTAAGTTGACAAACATTGGATATCTAGAGATAATTGGAATATTGGCATATTGTTAATCTTATTTTGAGTATGGTTAGCAGTGGATTTCAAAACCCTAATCCTTTTAGTTTTAGCATTTCTTTTATTTTAATTCAATTTGTGACAATTGTTTTAAAACTGTTAATTAAATAGAAAATTACTTCTAAGCATAAATTACCAATCCTCGTGGGAATGATCTCGTATTTGCCTGCTATACTATCGTTTTGATCTTGTACACTTGCAAGTAAAATGTAGCGAATATTTGCCTATTAATTTAGGTGGGTATTTGTCACAACATGTATCTCACTAATTTCCTCAATAAATACACCAAATGATTAGATGCACCACTTTCAAAGTGACAGCCAAAACAAATTGATATCTTATAAAAGGGGTTCACCAATTGTGATGGCTATTGATAGGAAACGGTTAAATTTCACATTTTACTAGTTTAAAAGTTAAAATCAATCAGTCACCTGATTGGAGTTCCCGCAGAATATAGTGGGTTCCTGACAACATATTCAACATACAAGTTGTAAATGTGATTAAGGGAATCCCGCAGATCACCAGTCCTAGGATGAGTAACCAAGATAATCTGCACAAAAGGATAGGGCATAGGTGCATTCTGAATTATGGAGTGAAGACTGACAAAATTATTCAAATAGACCATATTGATCAGCTAAAACATCATAAGCACAAAGTCAAAACACATATTTGGCAAAAACTGTGTGATGCTAGGCAATATCTTTGACACACAATTCAATACGAAATAGGATCAGTAAAAGAAAAAAAAAGGATTCTCAACTGGGATTAATGGTGCTATAGTGATACAACAGGTTCATTAAGTAACTACTATTGCACAAAGTTGAAAACAGCTACTGGTTACAAATATCTTCTAATCATATCAAGAATCCTGTGGTTAAAAGCGTTAGATTGCAAGGCATGAGCCAATCAACAACAAACTATGTCCCTATACCCAGAGGAGATTCTAACAGAGCCTTTTGATTTTCATCTTGCGATGAAATTTTTCTTTGTAGCAATAGGAGTTGCTCAAGGACTAGGAATTTCTGATAATGAAATTATTTAAATAAGCACAGTATCAGCAAAATGGAAAATAAATTATATAAAAGGCAGGTTACTCTAGAACTTTTAAGTGGTTTGTTTAATTCATTAGCAAATTCATTTTCCATAATTTATTGGTTCAAGCAAATTGCATCTAATCTGAAGACAGGATCAAGCAATCTCAGTATCTCTACAATTGAACTTATCATTTTAAAGTCGTACCAACTGTGGGTAGTCAGTACATTATCTTCCTTACGAAGAACCTACTGCATCACTTTCTTGAATTCGACAATTCATAAAAAAACCGTTCACCAACAATAATCTATAGATTTCAATTTTTATGGCAAGCAAGCCCAATATTTTATATGGTTAAGAATGTCACAATTAGCACTCACGTAGATTTATGTGATTACAACTACAAACACAATTAAAAGAGGACCATTTTAGCTGACCTTTATCCCAGAAGGACTTTCCATGAAACTAAGCTTGTATGTATTAGTACGAAAGCTGTGAAATGAGCAACCTTGGCCGGGCAACTGAGGCACCCCGAGGTTTCCTTTCTCTGCGCTGCACAAATTGATAAAAGTAAATGAAAACAAAAACAAACCCCACAAATAACCACAACAGATAACTTCATACATCAACAACAAACACACAAGTTACATGCCTCGATTATAATTAGCTTGCAACCCAAACAATTGGTATCATTGTTATGGTTAGGAGAATCAAAATAGTAACCTATCAAACACTTGTCAAACTTCAAATCTAGATCACCAATTTTTAACTATCATAAAAGAAATGAGCATTCGAACATTCCACAGAGAAAAACTCATTCGTTTGTGTCTAACATAAAAAGTCCCTAATGATTAGTCATCACATTTTTAACCAAGTCCCTCCGACATATGACCAATTTTAATCAAATTTAAGAAATAAAAGCACAGATTTTTATTCATCACTAATTCATATTACATTTCGATGTTCTTTCCCGTACCCAAAAATATTACTTGCATACACGCTAATATGATTCACTTTTCCCTTTCTCATATCGCATTGCAACTGGAATCTAAACAATGCATCTTTACAAAACCAAATTTATAACAGTCCATTGAAATCAAATACGCAAAGATTTGTTATTATATATATACAAAAACAGAAAATTATTAAATATATATATTAAATATAGATATACCTAGTGGGATCCATCTTGGCAGTTAAGGACTTGAGAGAGAAGAGCAAACCAAACATGAGCTTGTGGTCTTGCTGTGCATTGAGGGTGTGGAGTGGTCGATTCCACTCCCTGTAAAGCAAGCACACCCCACTCCTATTGAACACATACATCATGTGCGCATTGTTCCCCAAAGCCGTCGGCGCCGGCGGCGATGGACTGATCTCCGACCCCCCAAAGAATTGCATTTTTTCAATCTCAAATCCGAGAGGCCTAATTTAACCACTCAGCGATTGTACATTGAACTTTTGCGCCTTAAGAGGAACCTGAAATTGCGAATTCAAGAAAACATCTGAATTTTTGTATTTTTCATACTACAATGGAGAGTGAATTGAATTGAAAAGATTATTACTACATAAAGTGAAATCAACGAATAAAATAAGAGAATTTCAGAGATATCGTCGGCTAAGATCTGATCTGGGAAGGAGCTTACCTCGATCTACCACTTCTTCTGAAAGAAAATAACGGAAATATCGGGGAGAGAGCGTGCAGAGGAAAATTTAATGAAAGCAACGAGGGAGATTGGGTTTACGCAGGGTTCAGATACACGGCAATTTTTAGCTTTTTTAAATCTAGGCCGTTAGAGGCATCCTACGGCTTAGAACATGACATGTACCGAGATATGGTTAAAAAAAAAAAAAAAAAAATCATATTTAGTCAAATTTAGTTATTGAGTTTTTAATTTCAAGAAGGGCAGAAATTTTCTTTAAAATGATTTTTAGGTTTTGCCCAAATTTTAAGTAGGTCTTTCTATTATATTTTCTTTAAAATGAATGATTTGTCATATGTCACGATCATATCAGTACCTAATATTAATGCCATATTATTAAGCGTTAATTCATCCATAAAAATAAAAATAAAAAACAAAGCCCAAAACAAAAACAATATTCTTTGTCATCCAAAACTTCTAGATTTGTAGCGTTAGAAGAAAATATCGATAACTTTGACTCTTAGATGAACCTAGCGTGTTAAATGAGACACATGTAACAAATAAAAAATTGTTAAGAAACCAATTTAAAATTTGGGCAAAACCTGAGCACCTTATTTTTAAAATTGAAAACACAATGACTAAATCCAAATCAGATAAAAACTTATGAACTAAATATGATTTTTTCTAAAAATGAATGATTCAAGTCAGTATTTTCTTGATTTTTTCGTCATCTTATTATACAAATTTAATAGATCAATTATTAAATTTATAGACTTGCGTGGAACCCAACACAAATTAGTTAGATTTATCCATAATCCATTCAATGCGAATATGGTTGAAAAAAAAATGAATAGATTCCATCATTTATCTTTTTAAAAAAAAACTTTCCTTTCCCTAAACGCTTCAGCAATTATTTTTTTTTTTTTTAATTTCCCCTCCACTAACCTCGTTTGAGTTCTGCTGGTTCGACTACGAGTCCTTATATATCCCTCAACAATGATTTCGTCCCAGCCTTCAACATCCGATCCTTCTGCAGCTTCAAGACCGACGGGATCGCCGAGGGCAGCGTGAACATCACCATCAGTGCACAGTTCGAAGCAAAAAATTAAAAATTAAAAATTAAAAAAATGGAGGGCATATTCTAATTTTTTTTAAATTCTAAAGCATTTTTTAAAAATTTTGGGAAAACAGAAGCCATAGAGATGCGAAAAATGGAGCACTTCAGGTTCTTGAAGCGAAAATACGAGAATAGAAAAATGGAGCCCAAATGTTACAGTGCTGATCTTGTATCACACTGTTTAAGGCTAAAATGAATAAAAGAAAAAAGGGAAAGAAAGGAACAGAGAAGAGAATGGAAGAATTCTTATTGAAGAAGCATTTCGAAAATGCTCAACCTCCAAGCATTTCGAAGATGCTGACCTCCAAGTTCACAAATGAACAATGCTCTCCAAAGCTAAGACTAATCACAACTGATCTTTAGCCTTTATACATCTGTTTCCCGCCCATTACAGTCAACAACTAATCAACTAACATAATCTTAACTGCTATAACAGAAATAACATAAATTGTAACTATCTAGTAGTTGAAGCTCTTAAACTCTTCCACGTGTCTTCCTAAGCCTTGCCAACTGTCCATGCAGTGCTTAGCTTGTTACACTACTCTCTCCTTTAAAACACCATGCCCACAAGGTGAGGGTAAGATTGTTTTAAGGAGTAATATTCCTCTCATGCAGCATCTGCAGCTTCTTGCCCTGCCCAACGTATGAGTAGCTTAGTGATAGAGCGGTTTGCTATAGGTCTGCAGCGTCTGGATAAGAGCTCTACTGGCTTGAATTGAAGAACACCATTCTCATCTGCTGGAGGTAGCTTTGGAATAACTGTGGTGTCTCTTCCCAGCTTCGGTTTCAACTGTGATACATGAAAAACATGATTATTTTTCCTGCATCTAGTAGGTCCAGCTCATAAGCTGCTTTTTCAATTCTTCTCACCACAATAAATGGTCAATAGAATCTAGGAGACAACTTCAATGCTTTTCTAACAACCAAAGAACCTTGTTTGGAAGGTTGTAGCCTTAAGTAAACTTGTTGACCAATTGCCAAGGTTCTCTCTGTTCTCCTCAAATCAGCATATTTCTTCATTCTTTATTGGGCATGCTTTAAATTCTACTGCAAAAGGAATAGAATGACTTCTCTAGTTCTCAAGATTTCATCCACCGCTTCCACCTTGGTAGTACCTAGTACATAGGAAAGCAATCTTGAAGGTGGCCTGCCATACACTGCTTCAAATGGGATCATTTTAATGGACCCTTGCCATGTTCTATTATACCAATACCATGGTATCCTGAACAAAGCATCTCAAGTAATTTTCCAAACATTTATTCACAATCTCAGTTTGGCCATCGTTTTGAGGATGGTAACTTGTGCTCATTTTCAAAGAAGTTCCCTGCAATCTAAACAATTCTTTTCATAATTTACTTGTGAAAGTGGAGTCTCTATTAGAAACTATAGAGGTATGCATGCCATGTAATTTGAAAATGTTAGCCGCAAAAAGTTGAGCTACCTTTGAGGCTGTATAAGGGTGAGCTAAGGACATAAAGCGGCTGTATTTTGATAATCTGTTGACCACCACAAAAATTACAGAATGTCCTTGAGATAGACGCAATCATTCCACAAAATCCATGGAAATGTCTAACCAAATCTGCAAAGGAATGGGAAGAGGCTGGAGCAACCCAGCAGGAGAAGTATTCTCATGCTTATTCTGTTGACAGATTGCACATTCCCTCATAAATGTTTTAAGATTCTTTTTCATACCCTTCCAAAAAAATCTCTCTTAGCTCTTTACATTGTCCTTTCAAATCTAGAGTGTCCTGCCATCAGATCACTATGTACAAAAGCCAAAACTTGTTCCTTAATGGCTTGACAACTTCCCAAACACAGTCTATTATTGTAGAATAATAGTCCATCCCTAATTGTATACTTGTTAGTATTCAATTTGTTGCTCTGCCATCTTGCAATCAAAGCCTTCAACTCCTCATCCACTTGATATTGCTCTTTAAGCTTATCAATCCAATCAGAAGTAGGGATAGATAAAAGAGAAATAGCCACTTCAGCAGCCCATCCTTCTCTTCTAGATAATGCATCTGCTACTCTGTTATCCACCCCTCTCTTGAATTCCACAGTAAAATCATAGCCTAATAACTTGGTTAACCATTTCTGCTGAAAGGGTGTACCAACCTTCTGTTCAAGCAAAAGCTTTAAGCTTTGTTGGTCAATCTTTACCACAAAACTTTGGCCTAGCAGATATAGTCTCCACTTTTGGATGACAATCACTAGTACAAACAACTCCTTCTCATATGTAAACATGAGAAGAGCTCTCCCTTTCAAAGCCTTGCTCAAATAGGCAATAGGCCTACTATTCTGCATTAAGATTGCACCTATACCCACTCCACTTGCATTACATTCAAAAACAAAGGCTTGGGAAAAATTTGGCAAAGCTAGAATAGGAGCGTCAGTCATTGCAGCCTTAAGGTTTTGAAAAGCCTCATTGGCAGCTTCATCCCAAGTGAATGCATTATTCTTCAACATAGAAGTTAAGGGAGCAACAATTGATCCATACCCTTTTATAAACTTTCTATAATATCCTATCAAACCCAAGTATCCTCTCAAGGACTTGATGTTGCTTGGAAATGGTCAATCAACCATTGCTTGGATTTTACTTGGATCAATTTTCACCCCATGTTCTGAAACAATGTGGCCTAGATAGTCCACCTCCTTGTATCCAAATCTACACTTTGACATCTTGGCAAATAACTGGTTCCTCCTCAAGATGTCTAAAGTCATGTGTAAGTGATTTCTATGGTTGTTTACATCCTTACTAAATACAAGAATGTCATCAAAGAATACCAAAATGAGTTTCCTAAGATGAGGCTTAAAAATATGGTTCATTAAGCTTTGGAAAGTAGAAAGTGCATTAGTTAAACCAAATGACATAACCAAGAATTCATAATGACCTTCATGTGTTCGAAAAGCAGTCTTAGGAATATCCTGCTCAACCACTCTAATCTGGTGATAACCAGACCTCAGATCCAATTTAGAAAAAATGGTAGACCCCCACAGCTCATCCAATAGTTCATCTACCACAGGAATTGGAAACATATCTTTAATGGTTACCTTGTTAAGGGATCTGTAATCCATACAAATTCTCCATAATCCGTGCTTGCGAACCAATTGCTAATCCGGCCCGATCGAAAATACAAAATGGAGGCCTGTAGCCGATTTTCAAAGGCCATAATCCGTGATTTGCGGGCAGGGGCGACACGGGTAGGTCAGGTTAGATAGGTTCAGATTCACGGCAATTTCTAAGAATTACCATGGTAGCAATAGCAAGAGCCTATGCCGTAAATACATCACTACAGAGACACTCACTGAATATAATACCTTTAATGTATTTTTATTTTTCTTTTTACTTTCAACTTAATATAATGCCTTTAGGGTGTGCTTACCAAAGGACTTGAAAAATAGAGTAGACTGGAACTGTAGCAGATTTGATTGATGTAAGAAGAAAAAAAATGTGTTTGTATGAAAAAGTGAAAAAAAAAATTGTTTTATAGTGATTTTATTTATTTATTTGAATAGTAATAAAAAGTGATTGATGTAATGTAAAAAGTAAGAATGTTGAGGTTGGTTTTGAGAGAAATAGTAGGGTCTTTTTTTTTTTCAAATCCTTTGGCAAACACACCATTAATTTCTTGTATGAGGCAAGAAACAATTGAGACACGAGATAGTTATATATGTCAAGATCCATTAATGTGCTTATGAATGCTAGATCCACTGTTCTCCTTTATTTGAATAGAAAAGGAAAAAAAAAAATGCTAGATTCATTAATAAACATTACAAAAATCTTGATGTTTTCTGACGTGATAAACAGTAACCAAATTTTGCCACGTCAGTAATTATTGACGTGCCAAAAGTGGCACGTCAACAAATTTTTTTTTGACGTGGTGAATGTGCAACGTCAATATTTATTGACGTGTTACATTCAACACGTCAGGAAATCCTGACGTGTCAATATTTGACACGTCATGAAATTTAAATTCAATTTATATATATATATATATATATATATATATATATATATATTTCATCTTTTTTTTAAAAAAAAATTAATTAATTTTGTAATTAGGTTTCTGACGTGTTAAATGTTGGCACGTCACAAAAAAAAAAAAGGCGAAATTTTCAACTTTTTCCCTCTTTTTCCTTATCTTCTTTTCCTCTTCTTTTTCCTTTATAATTCTTTTATATATTCAACTTATTTCGTCCATTTTCTTTTATTTCCAGACTCAGCTCTCTCTCTCTCTCCTCTCTCAATCTCCCTAGCCTCTTCTCTCTGCACATACAGCTGGCTAGCTCCCTCTAGGAAGGAAGAAGAAAAGGAGAAAAAGAAGAGGAGAAGAAGAAGAAAGTTTAAAAATAAAAAAAAAAAAAAAAAAAGGAGAAGAGAAGATAAGAAGAATTTTTGGGTTTTTGAAGATTTGTTGGGTTTGACGTTTGGGTTTTTGATTTTTCAGGTTAATTTTTTGATTTGGGTTTTTTATTTTTTGAAGATTTTTTTGGTTTGAGTTTTTGAAAATAGAGAGAGAGAGAGTGTGTGTGTGAGAAAATGGAGAAAAGAAGAGCAGGGAGAGAGCTAGGAGATCTAAAGCAAGTCGTATGTGGATTTTGACAAGAAAAGGACTAGAAGAAGAAGAAAAGCAAAAGAAAAGAAGACCTGAGAAAATGGAGAATAGAAACGTCGACAGTAGTGGTGAAAAAGAATTAAAAAAATATATATTATTTTAATTGAAAAATAATTTAAATTAATAAATTTTTTAATTGGAAAAAAAAATCCCGAAAAAATTTTAAAAAGAAAAATTATTATTTTTTAATAATTTTTAAATTACTAATATGTCAGAAAATTCTGACGTGTTACATTTGACACGTCAGAAATTTTTTGTTTCTGACACCCAAAATTTTAACGCCCTACACATGTAAAAAATGCCTCATTAGGAAAGTTTTCTGATGTGTCAGACCATCGGACACGTCAGAAAACCCATGTTAGCAAAAAATTGGTTTTTTGCAGTGAAAGAGAAATGCTATATGTACTAATAAATAAGATCCATATCAGTTCTTGTAATCCCTCTCCTATCCTCGGTAGCCTTTCCTTTCCAGAGCTCTCCCCTCTCTCCTCTTACTGAAGAAAAACTTTCCTTCCCGGTAGCCCATGGGGGAGGGAACTACGGTTCCCTCCTTCCCTTCCTTTTTCCTTTTTTCTCCCCAGTCTATTTTAGATACTTTTTGCACCTCTTTGGAGGTTATATCCGCCTCTTCGGAGGACTTACCCATCAGCCCATTCAGCCGCTCGATTTCAGCCTCCAACCGTTGTCCTCGGCCCCGGATCCGCTTCCTTTCTGAAGATTTTGGATCTGATTTTTTTAAAATTAGATCTAGCATTTTCAGGAAGCCATTTCCTCAGACGCGCCCCTCCTCCGTGATCCTTGGTCCCTCCGCTTCCTGCCGGCGTCGACTGCGTCATCGTTCGGCCATCGCTAGATTGTACGTGGTCCCCACGCGCTTGAGAGTTGGTCTTACTCGAGGGAGCGTGAACGCCACGCGCCGCCGTGCAGCGTCTTCCTCCGTCCCTCCTCTCAGTTGTCGGTTGCTTCAGTCTCTGATGTTGTTGTTTTGTCTTTGTTTTTTCCTACTTTATGTATTATTCTGTCTGTATTTATTTTTTTCTGTTATGGTGTGGCCGTCTGTCGGCGTCCCATTTCTGGCCTTTTGCATTGCAGTTTCTGTTCTGCTTGCAAATATTTCTTCGGATTTCTTTGTTTTGCCTTTATTAGCAGCCCTTTGTGGCTGCATTGGTACTTTTATAGGGCCGGGTCATTCTTTGACCCATTCCCTCTTGTTACTTTGCTTGGTTTTCAATTCTTGTTTCTGCTTTGCTATTAGGTTTGGTTGTGGTTGTTGTTTGGGTTGGCCACCCACCTTGTAATTCCCCGTTTCCCTTATTTACTTATAAAAAAAATAAAATAAGATCCATATCATTTTGATATTCATTTCTTGGTAAAAGATTTGTTACCCTTAGCATTTTTTTTTTAATAAGTGATGATTTTGAGTAATTTGTTTGGTTTTGTGTGTAAGGTGGTTGAATAGTTCCTACCAATAGTTAGATATGAGTACTATTATAAAGAGACTTAGAGTCTTCATAGAATCCTTCAAATATGATGTGATTTTTAAAATTACTATTAAATTTAAAATGATCATTATTAAATTTTAATTCATTAGTAATTTTGTTTCTGAAGGGTAGCTCAATCGGCTGTGAACCACGCTTAATGAAGTTGAAGTCACTAGTTTGAATCCCCTATTTTCCTTGTATGGACATGTCACAAAAAAAAAAAAAAATTAATAATAATAATTAGTAATTTTAAGAGTTACATCATATTTAAAAGAATTCAAGAAGGACTCTTTCTAATCCTCTTATAGCAATGCTACAAGGTGTTTGATGAAAGGTACGAGAGAGGAGAAAAAGATAAAAATGGTACTTAAAGGTGAAGTTGGCTGGCAACGATCTCGTTCCGAACCAGTACCAACAAGAGTTCCGGACCAGCCAACAAAGGAATCAATGAAGTACGTGATTCCATATCCGGATATTCAACACCACCCAAGCCATCGTCAGCTCACCTGCATAAAACAAGCCAACCACACAAAAAATTACTGTTAAAAAAACACACACAAAATTGACATAGGCCAGAGAAACCATCGGGAAAAAGAACATGTCGCATGTCGGTGCCTTTAAAATGAAGTAGCATTTTTTTAATGGTCACAACTCACCTGTTTTGGTGCCCATAACGGAATTTTTAACAAAGGCACATGATCAGTGTGCCTCAATGTTCAACAGTTCACACTCATTTGTGAATGAGTGAGACACTGCTTTATCTTTCTCTACATATTTAATATGGCACAGCACCTTAATTAAAGATTGTAATGGGCCATGCAGTAGTACTATTCAATTAAAATACGCTTGTATTATTTTTTTGATAATGTAGTAAAGTCACCGACCTGAGTGTGAAACGGAGGGATCACACCATCTGGGATTTCGCCAAATTTATCGAAAGTAGCGGAAACTACTGTACATTTGTCATACCGACATATATATATGTAGATAGACATAGATTTAACGGCACACAATGTCGGACTTCAAATAATGCTTGTGATGAAAAGGTATATATATATATTTAACGGCACACAGTGTCGGACTTCAAATAATGCTTGTGATGAAAAGGTTCAAATAATGCTTGTGATGAAAAGGTATATATATATATATATATATATATATATATATA
>NC_081544.1:21783582-21790612 GCF_901000735.1 Corylus avellana
AAAAAAAAAAAAAAAAAAAAAGGAGAAGAGAAGATAAGAAGAATTTTTGGGTTTTTGAAGATTTGTTGGGTTTGACGTTTGGGTTTTTGATTTTTCAGGTTAATTTTTTGATTTGGGTTTTTTATTTTTTGAAGATTTTTTTGGTTTGAGTTTTTGAAAATAGAGAGAGAGAGAGTGTGTGTGTGAGAAAATGGAGAAAAGAAGAGCAGGGAGAGAGCTAGGAGATCTAAAGCAAGTCGTATGTGGATTTTGACAAGAAAAGGACTAGAAGAAGAAGAAAAGCAAAAGAAAAGAAGACCTGAGAAAATGGAGAATAGAAACGTCGACAGTAGTGGTGAAAAAGAATTAAAAAAATATATATTATTTTAATTGAAAAATAATTTAAATTAATAAATTTTTTAATTGGAAAAAAAAATCCCGAAAAAATTTTAAAAAGAAAAATTATTATTTTTTAATAATTTTTAAATTACTAATATGTCAGAAAATTCTGACGTGTTACATTTGACACGTCAGAAATTTTTTGTTTCTGACACCCAAAATTTTAACGCCCTACACATGTAAAAAATGCCTCATTAGGAAAGTTTTCTGATGTGTCAGACCATCGGACACGTCAGAAAACCCATGTTAGCAAAAAATTGGTTTTTTGCAGTGAAAGAGAAATGCTATATGTACTAATAAATAAGATCCATATCAGTTCTTGTAATCCCTCTCCTATCCTCGGTAGCCTTTCCTTTCCAGAGCTCTCCCCTCTCTCCTCTTACTGAAGAAAAACTTTCCTTCCCGGTAGCCCATGGGGGAGGGAACTACGGTTCCCTCCTTCCCTTCCTTTTTCCTTTTTTCTCCCCAGTCTATTTTAGATACTTTTTGCACCTCTTTGGAGGTTATATCCGCCTCTTCGGAGGACTTACCCATCAGCCCATTCAGCCGCTCGATTTCAGCCTCCAACCGTTGTCCTCGGCCCCGGATCCGCTTCCTTTCTGAAGATTTTGGATCTGATTTTTTTAAAATTAGATCTAGCATTTTCAGGAAGCCATTTCCTCAGACGCGCCCCTCCTCCGTGATCCTTGGTCCCTCCGCTTCCTGCCGGCGTCGACTGCGTCATCGTTCGGCCATCGCTAGATTGTACGTGGTCCCCACGCGCTTGAGAGTTGGTCTTACTCGAGGGAGCGTGAACGCCACGCGCCGCCGTGCAGCGTCTTCCTCCGTCCCTCCTCTCAGTTGTCGGTTGCTTCAGTCTCTGATGTTGTTGTTTTGTCTTTGTTTTTTCCTACTTTATGTATTATTCTGTCTGTATTTATTTTTTTCTGTTATGGTGTGGCCGTCTGTCGGCGTCCCATTTCTGGCCTTTTGCATTGCAGTTTCTGTTCTGCTTGCAAATATTTCTTCGGATTTCTTTGTTTTGCCTTTATTAGCAGCCCTTTGTGGCTGCATTGGTACTTTTATAGGGCCGGGTCATTCTTTGACCCATTCCCTCTTGTTACTTTGCTTGGTTTTCAATTCTTGTTTCTGCTTTGCTATTAGGTTTGGTTGTGGTTGTTGTTTGGGTTGGCCACCCACCTTGTAATTCCCCGTTTCCCTTATTTACTTATAAAAAAAATAAAATAAGATCCATATCATTTTGATATTCATTTCTTGGTAAAAGATTTGTTACCCTTAGCATTTTTTTTTTAATAAGTGATGATTTTGAGTAATTTGTTTGGTTTTGTGTGTAAGGTGGTTGAATAGTTCCTACCAATAGTTAGATATGAGTACTATTATAAAGAGACTTAGAGTCTTCATAGAATCCTTCAAATATGATGTGATTTTTAAAATTACTATTAAATTTAAAATGATCATTATTAAATTTTAATTCATTAGTAATTTTGTTTCTGAAGGGTAGCTCAATCGGCTGTGAACCACGCTTAATGAAGTTGAAGTCACTAGTTTGAATCCCCTATTTTCCTTGTATGGACATGTCACAAAAAAAAAAAAAAATTAATAATAATAATTAGTAATTTTAAGAGTTACATCATATTTAAAAGAATTCAAGAAGGACTCTTTCTAATCCTCTTATAGCAATGCTACAAGGTGTTTGATGAAAGGTACGAGAGAGGAGAAAAAGATAAAAATGGTACTTAAAGGTGAAGTTGGCTGGCAACGATCTCGTTCCGAACCAGTACCAACAAGAGTTCCGGACCAGCCAACAAAGGAATCAATGAAGTACGTGATTCCATATCCGGATATTCAACACCACCCAAGCCATCGTCAGCTCACCTGCATAAAACAAGCCAACCACACAAAAAATTACTGTTAAAAAAACACACACAAAATTGACATAGGCCAGAGAAACCATCGGGAAAAAGAACATGTCGCATGTCGGTGCCTTTAAAATGAAGTAGCATTTTTTTAATGGTCACAACTCACCTGTTTTGGTGCCCATAACGGAATTTTTAACAAAGGCACATGATCAGTGTGCCTCAATGTTCAACAGTTCACACTCATTTGTGAATGAGTGAGACACTGCTTTATCTTTCTCTACATATTTAATATGGCACAGCACCTTAATTAAAGATTGTAATGGGCCATGCAGTAGTACTATTCAATTAAAATACGCTTGTATTATTTTTTTGATAATGTAGTAAAGTCACCGACCTGAGTGTGAAACGGAGGGATCACACCATCTGGGATTTCGCCAAATTTATCGAAAGTAGCGGAAACTACTGTACATTTGTCATACCGACATATATATGTAGATAGACATAGATTTAACGGCACACAATGTCGGACTTCAAATAATGCTTGTGATGAAAAGGTATATATATATATTTAACGGCACACAGTGTCGGACTTCAAATAATGCTTGTGATGAAAAGGTATATATATATATATATATATATATATATAGGGAAGAGCCTTCTTTGCTCGTAACATAGGGTGTTTTTTACTCTCTTAAATTAATAAATATATTATAAACCCAACCGAGTGAATTATGGTGCAGCAGATTGTAGTTTATTTATTTCATATTTTATGTATAATTCAAAAATAAAGAAATTAAAGAATAAAAAAAAGTAAATAAAATAATTTAAATAGTATAGAAAAAGATTAAAAAAAAAAAAAAAGAAAAGAAGAAGAAGAAGAAGCTATCGTGTGTATTTAAATAAGAAAACAAAATAACTAGATTCCCTACATTTGAATCAAAGAAATCTGCTATGGAATGATATGGGTACGCCTAATTAGGATTTAAAAAAAAATTAAAGGAAAGAATATTGAAGAATTAAGCTTTTAACTTTAATATCTGATTCAAAGATTTCACGCAATTAGAAGATATGGCGAATGCAGAAGAGGTAGATTGGTTACTTTTCGCAAGCCTTCACCAGGAGCAGCTTAATTGGTACAATAATGTCAAAATTTTGAACTCAGTAGGACCCAAATGGACCCCCCCTACACATAAAAAATGCTCAAGAAGAACACATATGTGGACTTTGAAGTGTGTCTACACTCTTTTTCACAAAAATGCAAAATGCGTAATGACATGTGAGATGACGTAATAGGCTCTGAAATTGCATTATAAAGGGCCAAGAATTCTTGCTGTTTTCAAACCACCAAAGAGACCAAATATGACTACCAAATACTGCCTAGTGTTGCTGCTTGGGGCGGTGCTTCTCACCACTGCCTCAGTACTGGCTGATTACCACGAGCCTTCCAAACACGACCACAAATCTCCAGCCCACAAGCCCCCATCTCCTCCTAAACACAAACCTCCGACCCCACTTGATCATGAGGAGAAGGAGAAGCCATCCCCGGAACACAAACCACTTCCCAAGGGTAAGGGAGAGAAGCCTCCACCGGAGCACAAGCCACCGCATGAGCATCACCCTGGACGCCATTTGCTAGAGGAGTCATCTTCCCTTGAAAAAAACTCACCGAGTTTGGATGGAAAAGGTCCCAAGGGCAAGGGAGAGAAGCCTCCGACGGAGCACAAGCCACCACACAAGCATCACCCTGGAAGCCATTTGTTAGAGGAGTCGTCTTCCCTTGAAAAAAACTCACCGAGTTCGGATGGAAAAGGTCCCAAGGGCAAAGGAGAGAAGCCTCCGCCGGAGCACAAGCCACCGCACAAGCATCACCCTGGACGCCATTTGCTAGAGGAGTCGTCTTCCCTTGAAAAAAACTCACCGAGTTTGGATGGAAAAGGTCACAAGGGCAACGGAGAGAAGCCTCCACAGGAGCACAAGCCACCACACAAGCATCACCCCGGAAGCCATTTGCTAGAGGAGTCATATTCCCTTGAAAAAAACTCACCGAGTTTGGATGGAAAAGGTCCCAAGGGCAACGGAGAGAAGCCTCCGACGGAGCACAAGCCACCACACAAGCATCACCCCGGAAGCCATTTGTTAGAGGAGTCATCTTCCCTTGAAAAAAACTCACCGAGTTTGGATGGAAAAGGTCCCAAGGGCAAGGGAGAGAAGCCTCCGACGGAGCACAAGCCACCACATAAGCATCACCCCGGAAGCCATTTGTTAGAGGAGTCATCTTCCCTTGAAAAAAACTCACCGAGTTTGGATGGAAAAGGTCCCAAGGGCAAAGGAGAGAAGCCTCCGCCGGAGCACAAGCCACCGCACAAGCATCACCCGGGACGCCATTTGCTAGAGGAGTCGTCTTCCCTTGAAAAAAACTCACCGAGTTTGGATGGAAAAGGTCCCAAGGGCAAAGGAGAGAAGCCTCCATCGGAGCACAAGCCACCACACAAGCATCACCCTGGACGCCATTTGCTAGAGGAGTCGTCTTCCCTTCAAAAAAATTCACCAAATTTGGATGGAAAAGGTCCCACAAGTAAGGGAGAGAAGCCACATCCTCATGATCACCACCACCACCCTGGACACCCTTCAGTGGAGGATGCCAAAGACTCCCACAAGGCACCTCGAAAGTTGAAGCCTCCAACCGCACCCGAAAAGAAGCCGCCAAGTACCTCTCACAAGCCATCACCCCACAAGCCCCCAACCGCTAACTGAGTGCATAGCATGTTTGTTTGGTTATATATATATATGCAGAAATAAGAGTGCAGTAGTGTCGTTGCCTTTCTTGTCTGTCACTGTTCTATGCATGGATGATGGAACAGTTACTTTGTACCTGTAGTGATCTATGTTCATGTTATGTACTCTGTTTTTAGTGTTTGTACTTTGACCTGAAGCTTATGAGCATCCACGTGCATTTATGCTCTTCCTATGTGGAGTATTGTCGCCAGGTGCAATTACCTTGTTTTGAATCCTTTTCCATCACGTGCGATACTTAGTATTCTTAAATCATTTCCAAAAATTGAACTTGAGACGAAATTGTTAACTTAATAATTTTATTTTATATTCTAACACTATGATTTCACATATGAACCAAGCTTAATATCTAACTTATTTAACTGAAAATAAAGAGTGAATTAAGGGAGACGGTGTTCAAATTCAAGACATTTATACTCATAGTATCTTAAATTATTATTCATTATAAAAGCTTAAGCAATAAAAATATAATTAATTTAATAATTTAATTTATATTCTAATAAACAAATATTGCTTACAATGACTAGAGACATTAATATACGTCGGAGACAAAACAAAAAGTCACAAATAACGACATTATACTCAACTGAAAAATAAACTTAATCTTTATAATATTTTTTTATCAGAAAAAGTAAAAAGTAATCTTTAAAATTTTTTTATCAAACCAACCCATATTTATCAAGAATCTCAATCGTAAAATCTCATACCTCATACAAATCTTTTTATATGATTTAATATTTCAATCAAAACTAGCTTAAAGAATGACTTATATCTAATAAGTGATAATTTTTTTTTTTGTTGTCACTTATTAGATATAAAATGACTTATCAATTGATCTAAGAACTTGAAATAATAAGACTTAAAGAAAAAAAAAATTAAAAAAAAAGTCATAAAGAGTGATTTGTAATGAAATATGATGAAAAAACAAATTGTTGGATGTTTGAAGACTCACTGAGTGTGCAATTATAAAGATGAAAATTCTATAAAATTTTAAAGAAATTGTAGATGATCAAATTACCGAATTTAAGCTGTTTTTATACACCAAAAGACGTAAAAAATAACACATCAAAAAATGGTATATTATAGTTAAAAATTGAGTATATTTAATTTCATCACGTTCTTACTTTTAAGTTGTACAAACATTTTGATAAAAAAAACTATCTTTTTATCTTCTAAAGAAAAAAGGTTAATACTTAAAACTTGTTTGGGATTACGTTTGAGAAATATGACTTTTAAGTAAAAAAAAACGTTTTTTGGCAAAAACTTCATTTTTAAACTTTTGTCAAAAGTGTATTTTGACAATTTTTAGGTTTTTGAACCCTTAAAAGCGCTTTTAATTTTTTTACCAAACCACAATATATATATATTTTTTAAACGAACTTTTTGAGTGTTAAATGTACTTTTAAGCTCTTCAAATGCAATCCCAAATAAATCCTTAATACAAAATTGAATAAAAAGCCTTTTAAAAGGAAAATTAGTTCCGAGCGTTTTGATAATTTCATAATTTAATAATCTACAAATTTTTTTTAAAGGGATCCTGATCCCGGCTGAAGTTGGAGACTGGCAAAATAGGTACCTGACATAATTTATTTACGTCCCATTTATCCTATACATTTATTTTTATAATAAAATTATTCTAGACATTATAAAAAAATAATTACATGCATATTATAAATGAGTACCCGTTTATTCGCCGGTTACCTGTTTTGCCAGGCCTGTGGCAGTGCTGCAAAAAAGATCACTCCCAATAAACTTAAGCAGCTGTAACTGGTATTGGTCAGGCGGGCTTGTGTCGTGTTTAAATAAACCCTGGACGAAAAAGACTAGGGTTTTTCCGGTATTAAATTTGAAGATGGGAATCGGGTCGACGCTGGGGGGGATGGAAGTTCCAATCATCGGCAGCGACTCCGTCAAATGGGTCGAGGTGTCCGTACCTTCTTTTTCTTCTTCTTCCTCCTCCGCCGTTGCTTCTTCACCGCCTTTCGCGCCTCTGACCGAGG
>NC_081544.1:21790712-21839625 GCF_901000735.1 Corylus avellana
GAAGCCATTTGTTAGAGGAGTCATCTTCCCTTGAAAAAAACTCACCGAGTTTGGATGGAAAAGGTCCCAAGGGCAAGGGAGAGAAGCCTCCGACGGAGCACAAGCCACCACATAAGCATCACCCCGGAAGCCATTTGTTAGAGGAGTCATCTTCCCTTGAAAAAAACTCACCGAGTTTGGATGGAAAAGGTCCCAAGGGCAAAGGAGAGAAGCCTCCGCCGGAGCACAAGCCACCGCACAAGCATCACCCGGGACGCCATTTGCTAGAGGAGTCGTCTTCCCTTGAAAAAAACTCACCGAGTTTGGATGGAAAAGGTCCCAAGGGCAAAGGAGAGAAGCCTCCATCGGAGCACAAGCCACCACACAAGCATCACCCTGGACGCCATTTGCTAGAGGAGTCGTCTTCCCTTCAAAAAAATTCACCAAATTTGGATGGAAAAGGTCCCACAAGTAAGGGAGAGAAGCCACATCCTCATGATCACCACCACCACCCTGGACACCCTTCAGTGGAGGATGCCAAAGACTCCCACAAGGCACCTCGAAAGTTGAAGCCTCCAACCGCACCCGAAAAGAAGCCGCCAAGTCCCTCTCACAAGTCATCACCCCACAAGCCCCCAACCGCTAACTGAGTGCATAGCATGTTTGTTTGGTTATTTATATGCAGAAATAAGAGTGCAGTAGTGTCGTTGCCTTTCTTGTCTGTCACTGTTCTATCCATGGATGATGGAACAGTTACTCTGTACCTGTAGTGATCTATGTTCATGTTATGTACTCTGTTTTTAGTGTTTGTACTTTGACCTGAAGCTTATGAGCATCCACGTGCATTTATGCTCTTCCTATGTGGAGAATTGTCGCCTGGTACAATTACCTTGTTTTGAATCCTTTTCCATCACGTGCGATACTTAGTATTGTTAAATCATTTCCAAAAATTGAACTTGAGACGAAATTGTTAACTTAATAATTTGATTTTATATTCTGACACTATGATTTCACATATGAACCAAGCTTAATACGTAACTTATTTAACTGAAAATAAAGAGTGAATTAAGGGAGATAGTGTTCAAATTCAAGACATTTATACTTAAAAATATAATTAATTTAATAATTTAATTTATATTCTAATAAACAAATATTGCTTACAATCACTAGAGACATTATACGTCGGAGACAAAACAAAAAGTCACAAATAACGACATTATACTCAACTGAAAAATAAACTTAATCTTTATAATATTTTTTTTTTATCAGAAAATGTAAAAAGTAATCTTTAAAATCTTTTTATCAAACCAACCCATATTTATCAAGAATCTCAATCGTAAAATCTCATACCTCATACAAATCTTTTTATATGATTTAATATTTCAATCAAAACTTAAAGAATGACTTACATCTAATAAGTGATAATTTTTTTTTTTGTCACTTATTAGATATAAAATGACTTATCAATTGATCTAAGAACTTGAAATAATAAGACTTAAAGAAAAAAAAAAATTAAAAAAAAAGTCATAAAGAGTGATTTGTAATGAAATATGATGAAAAAACAAATTGTTGGATGTTTGAAGACTCACTGAGTGTGCAATTATAAAGATGAAAATTCTATAAAATTTTAAAGAAATTGTAGATGATCAAATTACCGAATTTAAGCTGTTTTTATACACCAAAAGACGTAAAAAATAACACATCAAAAAATGGTATATTATAGTTAAAAATTGAGTATATTTAATTTCATCACGTTCTTACTTTTAAGTTGTACAAACATTTTGATAAAAAAAACTATCTTTTTATCTTCTAAAGAAAAAAGGTTAATACTTAAAACTTGTTTGGGATTACGTTTGAGAAATATGACTTTTAAGTAAAAAAAAACGTTTTTTGGCAAAAACTTCATTTTTAAACTTTTGTCAAAAGTGTATTTTGACAATTTTTAGGTTTTTGAACCCTTAAAAGCGCTTTTAATTTTTTTACCAAACCACAATATATATATATTTTTTAAACGAACTTTTTGAGTGTTAAATGTACTTTTAAGCTCTTCAAATGCAATCCCAAATAAATCCTTAATACAAAATTGAATAAAAAGCCTTTT
Organism: Corylus avellana; assembly: GCF_901000735.1. Taxonomy (NCBI): domain Eukaryota; kingdom Viridiplantae; phylum Streptophyta; class Magnoliopsida; order Fagales; family Betulaceae; genus Corylus; species Corylus avellana. Next base: position 21,792,793 of record NC_081544.1, read on the forward strand.
AAAAGGAAAATTAGTTCCGAGCGTTTTGATAATTTCATAATTTAATAATCTACAAATTTTTTTTAAAGGGATCCTGATCCCGGCTGAAGTTGGAGACTGGCAAAATAGGTACCTGACATAATTTATTTACGTCCCATTTATCCTATACATTTATTTTTATAATAAAATTATTCTAGACATTATAAAAAAATAATTACATGCATATTATAAATGAGTACCCGTTTATTCGCCGGTTACCTGTTTTGCCAGGCCTGTGGCAGTGCTGCAAAAAAGATCACTCCCAATAAACTTAAGCAGCTGTAACTGGTATTGGTCAGGCGGGCTTGTGTCGTGTTTAAATAAACCCTGGACGAAAAAGACTAGGGTTTTTCCGGTATTAAATTTGAAGATGGGAATCGGGTCGACGCTGGGGGGGATGGAAGTTCCAATCATCGGCAGCGACTCCGTCAAATGGGTCGAGGTGTCCGTACCTTCTTTTTCTTCTTCTTCCTCCTCCGCCGTTGCTTCTTCACCGCCTTTCGCGCCTCTGACCGAGGATTACGCCTCTTCCTCCGGCGTTAAAGATTCTTCTATCCATCTCATTTGGTACTCTCTCTTTCGCTCTCTCTGTGTTGTTTTTGTAGTTTCCCAAATTGCATTTTCATTGGCGCAGAACATCCACCGGACAACTTCTACTAACTCCTCCTGCAACTGCGACAGGAAAATTCACAAGGCCCTTCCTCATGCCCTCGAATTGCTTGAGCTCTCTGCTAATAAAGAATTTCCCATGGTGGGACTGCGAATCACTTTCCCAGACGCGCTCTCTCCCTTCGCTTTTGTCTGCCAAAATCAGGTGAATTTGCCCGCTATAGTTCATGCCGAATCTCTCTTTTTGAACACTCCTTTTGGTTGTCTTGTGTTTTCCCTCAAAATTATATTTTCTTCAGTTTATCCTAAAAAATAAATGTATTTTATTTCGTATGCATGCAGATTACTTACTCTGCTAGGCACCCCTACTTGCTATATGCATTGACCGTCTCGGGAGTCGTTTATCTTCTCAAACTCAGAAACATTTCTACTTATGCTTCCAGCTCCGTTTTCCCATCAGATGAGCTTATAGAGTTTGATGTTCACACTTATTCCAATCACGGAGCGATAACAACTGTAGCAGCAACTGCAGGATGTTTTGCAGTTGGGTTCAATGATGGATCTGTTAGTTGCTTCCAACTTGGCATACTTGACCAGAGTGCTCCTGGTATCAGTAGAACTTCAGTTCCACCTACATTACTCTATCTACAACTGCTAACATGTTTTATCCTGTTTTTTGTTTGTTTGTTTGTTTTGTTTTTGTTTTTTTTCTTTCAAAAAATTGGGTACACTGTCTTTTTTCTCACTGCATTTCATGCGAGTTTGCTTGGTTTGCTGAATGATTGAGGTGATATTAGTGTTATAGTGCCTTGTAAGTGTAACGAACTAAGGAAAAATGCTAGCCACATATCCGTTATTACCCCAAAAGGATTAGTCAATTTGTAGTTTTCATAGAATTACTTATAAAGCATAGTTTCACTTCGTAAGTAAGCATTGTGGAACTTAGCACCCATGAACATCTCTCTATAAACCACCCACTCTATGTGGGCAACTCCTCTTCTCAATATGGGATTGGAGTGTTATAAACTCCCCCTTCTAAACTCTCGATGTCCTTGTCAGGGATATGTTATGCGGTTTTGACAGTACCACATGGCGCATTGCTAGGTGACTTTGATACCATTTGTAATGATTAAGTGAAAAACGCTGGCCATATATGCGTTATAACCACGGATGACTAGTCTTTTTGTGGTGATAGAGCAAATATGACTAGTGTTTATTCCTAAGTCGTTACAAATAGTATTAGAGCCACCTAGTAATGCTATGTAGTACTTGAGCATTGCATGACATGACCCTTGACGGGGACGTCAGGGGTTTAGTCATTTTGGGGTGATAGAGCAGATATGACTAACGCTTTTTCTTAAGTCGTTACAAATGGTATCAAAACTACCTAGTAATGCCATTTGGTACTTGATCATTGCATGACATGGTCCTTGATGTGAATGTCAGGAGTTTAAGAGGGGAGAGTTTGTAATACCCTAGTCCCATATTGAGAAGATGAGGAGCAATCCATATAGAGTGTGATTTATAAATATAGTTCATGAGTGCATTGAGTACTAAGTCCCATATTGTTGAGTTATTAGGTGAAACTGGGCTTTACAAGAAATTTTAAGAAAACTCAAAATTGACTAGTCATTTTGTGGTTATAGCGCAGATGTGGCTAGCGCTTTTCCCTGGGTTGTTACAATAAGCCATAGCAATCGGTTGTGGTCTCATATAACTCTTAAACAAGTTCTAATATGTTAAAATTTCTTCTCCATTTCCCTGATTACTTCTTGTCTGGCCTATTAGTCATTATATTATATGCTTGGCTTAAGCTTAATGGCTGGGGAATCTTGCTTTGATGATGTTATTTTTCTATTCGTAATCCTGCTTTTTGCAACTTGCTAATCTTATTTTGCAATTTTTCATAATTCATAACTTTTTTCCCCCTTAGGTTTTGTGCATGAACTGCGGGATGATTCAGGAATTGGTCGTTTGTGGGGTATCATCTCAAGGTACTCATCTTCTACCCAATTTCTAGTAATTTATTCAAGATAATTTCTTGTTCTAAAACATATTTTCGTGTAAGTCATGGAGAAGTTGTTATTGCAAAGGTGAGAAACAATTTATATGCCACTGAAATTTCACATATCTACCAAATTAGTGTGATTCACTATGTGGATTTGATCGCTTCGTGCATTAATGTGCTGTCTCAACCTTAGAGAGCTTTGTTTGATAAAGGGGTTATGAAAAATATATTTATCCGTGTTGAAGAATGGCAATGGCAATTGGGGTCATTGAACAAATTTTCTTTTGGCCAGTAAGATTACTGTCAAGATGATTTCCTCATAGGCAGTGTGTGTATAACGACACATGAAAAAACGCTAGCCACATTTGCGCTATCATCCCAAAATGACTAGTCAATTTGGAGCTTCCCTAAAATTTATTATAAATCGCAGTTTCACTTAGTAACTAGGCAATGTGGGTCTTAACATTCATGACCATCTCTTATAAATTACCCACTTTGTGTGAGTTATTCATCTCTTTCCAATATGAGATTGAGGTGTTATAGTGTGTCCATACTCTTTCTAAGCATTAATTTTCAGTTTGAGATGCTTATTTTAAGATTTCAGTTCTTGTAAGAGAATTTGGCTAGCGATTCAATATGGCTGAATATTAAGAGAGTAGCACGCGGTGCTTTAAATGTTTAGTCCTCTTGTTTCCGTGAGTTCAGAGGGCTTACATGGTGTTGGACAGATAGTAGTAAAATTTGGAATGTTAGGGTTTGTTTCTTTGGTTGATTGGTGGCTAAAGACTAGGAAATATGTGCAGGGTTTGAGGGTTTTGATAGGGCGAAGGAAAGAATTTGAATTGAGGTTGCAGAAGAGATGAGTAGAAGCTGAGGTTGAATCTGTCCAGAAGCTGCATACGGACATGAATGACATCCATCCATGAAAGGAAAAGAAGACTAGGAAGCACTCTAGTCAAACAAGCTTTACATAAACCAAAACAATTAATTTTTTCTATTAATCAGCTCTGAATTATTTGAGTACAAAGGGACCTTTATATAGACTCTAGTTCTTAACGTTTCCTAATAGAACTAATCTCAAGGGGTAGCTGAATCGGTTGGGAGTATGCCTTATGAAACGGAAGTCACTAGTTTGAATCTCCTTTCCCTTGGGGCCAATTAGTTATATAAAAAAAACTTTTCCTATTATGACTGGAACTTCTTCTTATTGGATTAGACGAAAGCCCCCACATCATGTCCATAATCTAAGCCGAGAGTGAGGCTTTTTGGTGCAAGGTTATCAAAGCCAAGTACGAAGAACAGGAAGGTAGGTGGTGCACGAAGGAGGTTTCGTGTTCTCATGGTGTGGGTGTGTGGAAGCATATTCGTCAAGGTTGGAGTTCCTTTGCCAAAGGTTGTCGGTTTGAGGTGGGGTGGGTTCGAAAGTTCGTTTTTGGCATGATACTTGGTGTGGGGAAACTCCGTTGAAGCAAGTCTTCCCTTCTTTGTTCAGCATTGCTAGACACAAAGAAGCTTGGGTGAAGGACAATTTTACTTGGAGTGGGGTTATAGAGTGGAATGTCACTTTTGTGCGACATGTTCAGGATTGGGAGATGGATTTGTTGCTCCTTTTTTTGAGCGGTTGTATTCGTGCAAGATCTCTGTAGGTACGGTGGATCGTATGTGCTAGGCCTCGTCTAGGAAAGGTAAGTTTGAGGTTAAGTCGCTCTTCAAGGCCCTGTCTAATTTTGGCCATGAGATGTTTCCTTGGAAGAGTATTTGGTGCACTAAGGTGCCTTTGAGAGTGGCTTTTTTTGGGTGGACTACGGCCCTAGGCAAAATTTTAACTCATGATAATCTGCGGAAGAGGAACCTTGTGGTGGTGGAGTGGTGTTGTATGTGCAAAAAGTCAGGAGAGTCAGTAGATCATCTTCTTCTCTATTGCGAAACCGCAAGAGCTCTTTGGCACACTATTTTCAGTCGGTTTGGGTTGCATTGGGTTATGCCTTGCAGAGTAAGGGACTTGTTCTATTGCTGGTGGTCGGGAGGTCATGCTCGAAGTGCGGTAGTTTGGAAGATGATCCCTCTATGTCTTATGTGGTGTATATGGATTGAAAGAAATGCTAGATGTTTTGAGAACTTTACTAGGACTATAGAGGAATTGACTCATCTTTTCTTCTTTACTCTTTACTCTTGGACAGTCGCTTGGCTAGTTCCTTTAGTAATTAGTTTCTCTGATTTCCTCTTTCATTTCTCTCCCTCTTAGGCGCTCTCTTTTATACTTCTCGTGTATATGGGTTGCGCCCCTCTGCGCTTTTGATATAAATTTTTACTTATCAAAAAAAAAATCTAAATAAAACTTACCTATTTATAAATAAAACCCATTGCCCACAACTGTGGCTCACAACCAACAATTACAGAATTATGAAAATACCCTCTACTCTAGAGAAACACAAATAGAAAAGAAAATAAAATTCTATTGACCTAATTACCTACCATTGACTCTTGTTCTTGGACCAAAAAAGGCTTTGTTTCTTGGTTTTGCTCTAGTCTTACGCTTCTGCAGAGGATGCTTCATATCTAACCAAGCCCCAATAATCCATCGGAGAATCCACATTTTGATGAGAAAAGGACCTGATATCTACTTTAGCTTTGTCATTGGTGGATCTCTGGCTAGCACAAGCTTGATTTCCCTTGAACACATCATGGATGAATGTACATTTTGATAAGTGTCGTGTTGAACATTTCTATCAAATAACCATAGATGACAAAAATAATGTGATAAACTTTGAGAGGAAGGACATCACATTGCACATTCTCAATCAAATCGCCAATAGAATATTTAAACAAGCATCTTTCATTAACTTTCAGATTGGTGTTACTCTTAGGAAGCAACATGTCATTGTGATTGATAGGTGTTGTATGTATAAGAAGAATTGGGAGTCTGTGGACCATCTTCTTCTCCATTGTGAGGTTGCATGTGCCTTATGGAATATTCTTTTCAATTGCGTTGGGCTGTCTTGGGTTATGCCTAGCCGAGTAGTTGACTTGTTTGCTTGTTGGTGGACTATTGGTGCCACTTGGAGTGCTGCCGTGTGGAAGATAGTGTCATCTTGCGTCTTGTGGTGTTTTTGGAGGGAAATAGTGATAGAAGTTTTGAGGACTATAAGAGGAGCTTAAGTCTTTTTCTTCTATATTCTTTATCTTTGAACAACTGCATTTGTTTCTTGTTTGATGTTTAGTTATCATGATTTTCGTGTTCTTTTTTCTCCTTCTAGCTAGCTAGTTAGCTAGGTGTTTTTTCTTGTTTACTTTCTGTGTATTTGGGTGCGCTTTACGCTTGTAATGATATTTCGATTACATATGAAAAAAAAATTTGCCCCATGCATTCATGTCTTTCAAAGTAGGTGGTCCTGAGTTTAGGGATGAGGTAATAAAATAAGTATAAAATTTTGCCTCGATATCTTTTGTTGGTTTATGGTACTTTTGATGTTTACACGTCTTTACAAATGTGCTCATTCTTGTCTGTATCCACTTCACATATTTATATGTCTCGCGAAAAAATTATATTTTGTAAAAAAGGAACACCCCCGATACTCTTGAAACAATAGGTTATGGCATAAGCAGTGTCAAATTATTTGTTCTATTGTTATCTAATTTTATTATTATTATTATTATTATTTTTAATTGTTCTATTGTTCTTGAAAGCAAGAAATCTGATTTCATTCAATTGATTATTGATATTTATAGTGCTGGTTATGGTATTGTAAGTTGTATGATAATATTTTTTGTGCAGGGGTAGGATTGTAGGGGCCGTGCAGGACTTACTAGTATGTGAGGTGCATGGAAAACAACTTCTATTTGTGCTTCATTCTGATGGGATCTTACGAGTATGGGATTGTACAAATTATGGCAGGATCTTTAGTCATACAATGAGCAGTCCAGAATTGGCAGGCAATTTCTGTTACTTTTTTTTCTCTTTCCAAAATTTCAATTTGTTCTGTAATTCTAGATTTATTTCTGTACTGCCCATCATCAAGTAATACTTCTGAATAACTTTTCAGCCGAAAAATCTTATTATATCTTATTTGTAAACACCCAAAATATTACACTATTCTTGGATCATGGATCGGTTTTTTTTCTTTATTTTCTGATTAGAAAGACTAGCATTTCTTTGCTTCTAAATGGATCAAAAGTGCATCTCCAGAGAACCATATCATGTCAAAATTGTGGGATTTGGGCCTTAGTCTACTCTTCTTATGTCTGCTGTACCATGAAAATATTGAAGAAAGGTGTCTAGAAATGAACTAGATGCACGGCAAATCTGATTTTCTGTTTGCATAAAGTTCTCACAATTCTAGTTGGTGAGTGGACAAAAAATAGTAAATGATAAAAAAGTGAAGTAACAATTTGAAAGGTCATTGCTTTCAATCAGATACTCAGGGACTGAAAGTTATGTAGATGGATGTACTGAAGATTTGCAAGGTAATATTTAATGTAGAGATTTGGCCTTTTTCCAGAATAAATTATGTTGCTGGATCTAGCAATAGTGGGCATGAAACATGGACAATGCTGATGAACTGCCATCAAAATTGTTTCAAAAAAATTGTGATTGATTGATTTTTTTTTTTCCAAGAAAAGAATAAAAGAATGTTCATGATAGGTATAATTATTAATCATGCCATGTATGCCGATATAAATAATAACGGTTATTTTGTTTACTACTTTTGTAAGCATTTAGAATGTCATCTTGTGGTGTCATAATTTATGAAAACTATTTGTACATGTTTCTTCCTTGAGCTTTGATCAGTGTTTTTGTTTCAATATCAAGGAGTATATTTTGTTGCTTAAATTATTGAAATGTCCTTATCTATTTCTACAATGTTTTCTTCTATCATGTACTTTCAGGAGCTACTGTTAAAAGGTTGTGGGTGGCCCAAGCTGATAATGATTCAAGTGTAATTCCATTGGCAATCTTGTACAGTCAAACTTTGGTATGAATTTTCTAAATGACGCCAAGTGTAAATTGTTTTTGAAGCCAAAAATTCCCTGTTGTTGAAATTCATTAGTCTAAAAAACTTAAGCTATTGGAAAGGGGCCGTTACATATAAAGTGCGCCATACATTACATGTTGACCCCCTCCCAAAAAGAAAAAGAAAAGAAACAAGTGCAACACCACCCTATAACTAGAACACCCCGGTCCCATATTGGGAAGATGATGAATAGTTCACATAGAGTGGGTGGTTTATAAAGATAGTTACGAATGCCAAGTCCTACATTGCTTAGTTACTAGGTGAAATTGGGCTTTATAAGGAATTTTAGGGAAGCTCCAAATTGACTAGTTTTTTTAGAGATAATGCAGATGTGGCTAGTGCTTTTTAGTGGGTCATTACAAATGGCATCAAAGCTACTTAGTAACGCTAGGCCATGTGGTACTAGAGTATTGCATGACGTGGCCCTGACGAGGACGTCAGGAGTTTAAGAGGAGTTTGTAACAATTTTTTTGATAAGTAAATATGATATAAAAGAGCGCAGAGGGGCGCAACCCACATACACGGGAAGTATAAAAGAGAGCACCTAAGAGGGAGAAAAATGAAAAAGGAAATCAGAGAAGCTAATCCCTATAGGAGCTAGCCAAGTGGCCGTCCAAGAATACAAAGTAAAGAAGAAAAAATGAGCCAATTCCTCTATAGTCCTAGTGGAGTCCTCAAAGCATCTAGCATTCCTTTCATTCCAAATACACCACATAAGACACAAAGGAATCATCTTCCACACTACCGCGCTTCGAGAACGTTCTCCCGACCACCAGCAATCGAACAAGCCCCTCACCTTGCAAGGCATGACCCAAAGCAGCCCAAACCGATCAAAAATAGTATGCCAAAGAACACTTGCGATCTTGCAATGGAGAAGAAGATGATCGACCGACTCTCCATTCTTCTTGCACATACAACACCATTCCACTACCACTAGGTTCCTCTTCCGCAGGGTGTTGTGAGTCAAAATATTGCCTAAGGCCGCGGTCCACCCGAAGAAAGCCACTCGCAAAGGCACCTTAGTACGCCAAATGCTCTTCCAAGGAAACACCTCATGGTCACATTTGGACAAGGCCTTGAAGAGAGACTTAACCTCGAAATTGCCTTTCTTAGACGAAGACCATCGAATACAATCCATAGAGCCTGTGGATATCTTGTACGAGTACAACCGGTCAAAGAAAGAAGAAATCAAATCCATCTCCCAATCCTGTACTGACCGCACAAAAATGACATTCCATTTGACAACCCCATTCCTCCAAATAAAGTTATCCTTCACCCCAGTTTCTTTGTGTCTGGCTATGCTGAACAAAGACGGGAAAGCATGCTTCAAAGAGGAGTCCCCACACCAAATATCCTGCCAAAAACGAACTTTTGAACCCACCCCCACCTCATAACGAATACCTTTGGCAAAAAAATTCCAACCTTGATGAATGTGCTTCCATAAGCCCACACCATGGGAACCCGAAACCTCCTTAGTGCACCAACCACCCTCCAGAGGAGTTTGTAACATCCCGGTCCTATATTGGAAAGATGAAGAATAACCCACATAGAGTGAGTGGTTTATAAAGCTAGGCATGAATGATAAGTCCCACGTTGCGTAGTTACTAGGTGAAACTGAGTTTTATAAGGAATTCTAAGGAAACTCCTAATTGACTAGTCCTTTTGGGGTAATAGCGCAAATGTGACTAGTGCTTTTTCTGGGTCGTTGCAATAACCATGAACCAAATAAAATTCTTATACGTGCATAATCGAAGAAAGTACCAAATGTGGTTTCCATGATTGAAACCGAAGACCTGTTAGTCAAACCTCACTAATTAATATTGTGGTTAAAACTATGAATTCTAAAGTTAGAAATTGGGCCAACAATGTGTATCAAGTATATGGAGTAACTGTTAGAAGGGAAATCTTAAATACTTATGCTATTAGGAAGTGGGCAATAATGTATATTAAGATTATCACACAATACCAACCCTTTGCATACAAGCCCAAACTGCATATGGATCATGATTCAATACAAACACTAAACAAAAATAAATACAAAGTAAAGTTTAGAACTATGTCTCTCTCTCTCTCTCTCTCTCTCTCTCCCTATATATATATATATATCTATCTCTCTCTTGTTGGCGCGTGTAGGTGGGTGCTGATGTCTTTTTCCTTTAGTGTTTTTTCTTTGTTGTTGGCATGGTGGTAGTCCATGGTTTTTGGTCATTTGAGATTGGTTTCTTGAGTTGGTTTTATGTGGAGGCCAAAGCCTTTTGAGCTTTTGGTAGCTGAAGGGGTGTTAGCTTTACATTTGGTTGAAAGGAGCCGAGGGGTATCCCGAGCAGTGTATTTGGGTAAGGTGAATGTTGCATGGTTGTTCAACATGGTGGAGGTGTTGGTCTAAGGAGAAGAGTCAATTGAGTTTATTAAATTGTTGAGGGTAGAGAGCAAGGCTTTCATAGCGCAAAGATGCTCTAATAGGTCTGGCCAATATTTGGCAGTGGTAGAGTTTGGGGGTGGTGGACAGAGAGGCTTTGTTGTAATCTCGGAGGTGCATGAAGGAAGGGGTTGGAGGAGTTGTGTTGCTAAGCTGACAATGGTTGAGGCTTTTTTCGCTTTTGGCAACGGGAGCGAAGTTCTGTATCCACACTTACCCGTTGGTGCTTTGCAGTTGTTTGACATGGGTGGCTGCTTGATGTTAATTTAAAAGGCACTGGTGAAGGTGTTGACATAAGGACTTATGCGGAGATGTTAGTTAGGGCGGGCTATGCGGAGATGTTAGGTAGGGTGGGGTAGACACAAGTGTGCCCATAAGTGTTGGTGGTGATGGTGGAGCGGGCAAATGGCAGAGAATGTTGTAAAGATGTAGTTTGTGGCAGTCCTGGTTACTCAAAGGGCACAATACATCGGGTACCTTGTCCTACATGGAAGGCCAGGTAGGGACCATTGCATCCATACCTTTGGTCCAGAAGGACAATGTTTGAGGAGGGCTTGCAGAAGCAACTGTTTTCTGCTTTTGTGTTGTAGTAGGAGGCGTGGTAGTTTGAGAGGGTGCTGCGGCGGGTATCAGTGGGGCCCTACAAAGTTTGAGGAGATAGCTGGAGGAAATGAAAGGGAAAGTGGACTAGGTTCTTGCGAAAGTGGATGAGGGCCTCAAATATATTGGGCCAGAGTAGCTAAGTATTTTGGAACATGCCAAATTTGTGACAGTGAAGCCCATTCACTCAGTGAGTGCCTCCCGCTTTAAAATAACCTACTGTTGTCCAAAGCCCAACTCCGCAAAACAAGGCCCATCATGCGGTTAAAAGAAACAAAGGCCAATATCCCCATCAAATGAAATGCTCGATTCAACTTAAGCCTTATCTTAAGTGGGTGATTAAAATGCGGGCTTGGGAGGCCTCTTCTTTTGGTAAAGGTCCGGGTACAAGATCAGGTAAAGAGGGCACGAATGCGGGTTAAGCAGACGCTAGCTCCGCTTAACTCAATGGTTCTCCAATGGATTCATTGGCAACCTTGATGTCATGGATCATGGTGCATAAGATGCTCAAGTTCTTTTGGGGAGCGCATATGCTGAATTTATGCTCATTGGAGGCCATTCGTCCATGGTGGAGCATCTAGATGTTCAATCGCAGCACCTGTTTATCCCCTTTCCTTCAGATTTTGATGGTGGTGGGGCTACAATGGTCTTCCTCAACCCTGTGCTCTCTGTTTTGGATGTTGGCAGCAGCGTTTGTGGGTCTAGAGGATTGCCTTGTTTGGTTCAGTGAGTTGGTTCTTGCAAAGGTAATGTGGTTCATACTTTTTGCTTGAGAAATGATGATTAGGGCCAAGTTAGTTCTTGTAGTGTCAAAGAAGATCCTTGCCTCTAGCATGGGCTGTTTAGTTGTTGCCATAGTTCCTCACCATTCAGAGTGGGCTATTGTTGTAAAAGGGTGGAAGCGGGTTCCTTCACCATACTTTTTTCTTTCTTCCTTACCAACCTTTTCTGAGGAGTTGCGGGGGCAGTGTTAGTGTTGATAAGGGGAAATGTATTGTTTCCTCAGAGATGGGTGGGGTGTGATGTGGGTGGTGCAGATTAGCACAATCCTCTTGTTAATGTAATCCTGTCTTGCATGAATATGGAAGTGTTCTTTGGGGAGGAGCCCATTCCTTTGAATTCCTGCCCCCTGTTTGCAAATGAGAAATATGTAGGGGCAAAGTCTTCGCTTGGGTATTGCAGAAAGTGAAGGAAATCTGTCATCATGTGGGGCTATCGCATGAGGGCTTTGAAGAGGTGCTTATGGCCTTGCTTACGACCATTGAAGTGAACCATTCCCAGAAGGAGTCGGCCTCTAGCTCCAAACTGAATGGTTAACAAAGAGAATAGAGAATTAAAAAGATTATCTTGTTCCGTCAACTATGTCTCGAAAGGCAAAGTTAAGGCGAGGACTATGTTTGGTTCTTTATGAAGGCTAAGAAGTTGTTATCATGGACTGTGAAAGGGTTGGATGAGGAAGACAAACGCGTTAGTAAGAAACTTGCTCGAACTGCAGAAGGAAGATGTTATTTGTTTGCAGGAATCTGAATTTGAGCTCAATTCCAGCAGTGTTGTGTTTACTTTGTGGGAATGGCAACATGTGGATTGATGTTATTCAACTTCTAGAAGGGCTTCCGATGGAATCTTTCTTATGCGGGATAGGAGGTTGGTGGAGAAAATTGAAGTGTGTGGGGGAATTTATTATTGCATGCTCTTTTAGAAATGTCGAAGATGGATTTTCTTGGGTTTTTACGAGTGTCTATGGGCCTAATCCCGATTGTGATAGAAGGTACTGATGGGAGGAATTGTGTGGCTTGCTTAGTTGATTGAACTTGCCGTGGTGCATTGAAGAAGACTTCAATGTCACTCGTTTTCCTAGTGAAAGATTGGGTGAAGCCCCCTTTTGTCCTTCAATATTGGAGTTCTCGGGTTTTATTTTTTATCAGGTACTCATGGATATTCCTCTTGTAGGAGGGACTTTTACGTGGTCAAACAACTGGGATCCCCCTCTTGGTTTAGAATTGATAGATTTATTGTCTCTTCGAATTGGGAAACCCAATCTCCTCATTTTTCTCAGAAGATGTTGCTTAGACTTTGCTTGGATCATTTTCCCATTCTTCTTGACTATGGAGGCATTCAAAGTGGTTGAAGATATTTTAAGTTCGAAAATATGTGGTTGAAGCCCGAAAGATTTGTGGACAGGGTGAAACAGAAGTGGACTACTTATCATTTTCAAGGCTCCTCGAGCTTCATTTTGGCTCACAAACTTAAGGCCTGGAAAGCTAGCTAAGAGTTTGGAATGAGCAAGTGTCTAGTAATGTGGAGAAATAGAAAAAGCTTCTCTTGTATGAATTACGAGTTCTTGATGGCTTGGGGGAAGACAGAGCTTTATTCGATAAAGAGAAGTTGAGGAAGGACAAAGTTATTTGTGATTTGAAGAGGGCTACTATTTTGGAGGAGATGACTTGGAGGTAGAAGTCGAGGGCACAAATACACGAAGTTTTTCCATTGAGTGGCTAACTTGAATAGGATAAACAACTTCATTGAACCGTTGTAGGTAAATGGCTCGATTACTTTTCATCGTATTGAGATCAGAGAACACATTATGCAATTTCTTGGAAGGTTGTTTATTGAACAGTCTAGTTCGTAGCCCAAGCTGGATGGCCTTTCATTTGATTCCATTGATGAGAAGGAGGTCACTTGGTTAGAGAGACTATTTGAAGAGGGTGAGGTCCTTGAGGTGGCGAAAGGTATTACTAGTGATAACTGATGGTTTTATTATTGTGTTCTTCCAAGCTTGTTGGGAGATGTTTAAAGAAGATAATATGAGTATATTCCATGATTTTCATGCCAAAAGCAAGTTTGAAAAAAGCCTTAATGCCACATCCACTGCTCTTATTTCAAATAAATTTAGGGTTGTCGATGTTAAGGATTTTCAACCTATTAGTCTTGTGAGTGGTGTTTACAAGATCATTGCCAAGTTCTAATCAACAGGTTGGGAGGCAAATTCTAGAGTCGATTCTTATAGCTAATGAATGCTTGGATAGTAGGATCAGATCTGACGAGTTAGGTGTGGTTTGCAAATTTGATATTGAGAAGGCTTACGATCATGTCAATTGGGATATATATATATATATATATATATATATATATATATATATATATATATGGTTTAGTAATAGAATCTTTTGATATACAACATTACTTATAAAAAAAAAAATAGAATCTCATTGAAATGCACAGAGGAGTGCAACCATGGTACAAAGAAGTATATACGGGAGAATCCCATATTGAGGAGAAAAAGAACAACAATCCAAAAAATTAGAAAAAACTGGAAAAAAGAAGAAGAAGAAAGATGCAAACTATTATGTGTTGCTATCCTTGTATAAATGGGATTGAATTAGTCTGGCTAAGTTAGAATTGGTTCCCGTGCGTAATGTCAATAATGTTGATGGACAGGCCGGTATGTTGGGCTGCAGGGTTTCTTCTTTGCCTTTGAAGTATCTTGGTCTTCTGTTGGGAGCTTCTTTTCAGGCAAAATTTATTTGGGATGGTGTCATTGAGAAGATAGAATGCCATTTGGCTGGGTGGAAGATGATGTATTGTCTAAGGGTGGAAGGATTAGTTTGATCAAGAGCACCCTATCCAATTTGCCTACGTATTTCGTGTCTTTCTTTCCTTTGTCTGCTTGTGTTCCAATTGTATAGAGAAGTTATAACTAAATTCTTGTGGGGTGGGCTTGGTGACGAGTTCAAATTTCATCTGGTCAGCTTGTCTAATGTTTGTTTTCCGATCTCTAAGGGAGTGTTGGGGGTTCAAAACTTGCTTTTGTTCAATTGTGTTCTTTTGGGGAAGTGTCTATGGCAGTATTTGCATGTGAGAGTGGCCTTGTGGAGAGCTGTAGTGGATGCTAAATATGATAGCTCCTGAGGTGGGTTATGTTCAAATGAGGTTCATGCGTCATATGGCGTAGGGTTATGGAAAATATCAGGAGAGGCTGGGAGGAATTTTCTGGTCATACCATATTTCTGTTTTTGAAGAGAAATAAATGATAGAAGTTTTGAAGACCACGAGAAGATGGTGGAGAAACATATTTGCTAGTGGATTCTTCTAAGATATGTAGTGCTCTTGTCTTTGTAAGAGTGGCACATTCTGAGGAAAATTCATCTGGTGGATTATTGGGTTAGATCTTTTAATATTTAGATTTTATTTTTACTGCACTTGATGATGCGCAACAACCCCAATCATGTTAGTCACTATGTTCAAGGTTCAGCTGATAACCTATATTCTTGAATTTTAAACTCTGGAAAAGTAAGGAGAAAGTATGCTATTGTGTTTTACCAAATGCACAAGTTTGTTGGAGTAATCACTCTATGTAACACTTAGACTGTACACTGGTTGGTATATGCTGTTTTCTTTATGTATGTTCGGTGGTATAACCCTGTGCTGATATATATATATATAATATAACCCTGTGCTGATATTATGCCTATCAACCCTTATTGCTTTAATACTGATGGATTTCCTGCCCGAACTATTTAGGAAGCTAGCATGGAGATGATCTATGTATATGGCTTGCATTGTAGTTTTAGTGACAGGACTGTTTTGACGCTGGAGCCTTCTGTTCAAAATCTGCCTTTGGAGGAGGTAGACAATTGGCTTGTCCATCCATTGCTTTTCTCTCTCTCTATCTAGCATTAAGAGTTACTCATTGCACCTAATTTGCTACTATTCTGATTTTGACAAGGGGAGATGCATTGATGTGAAACTTACCTCAGACAAGATATGGATACTGAAAGATAATGGATTGGTGTTTCACAACTTGTTGCATCCAACTGTTACTGTGTAAGTGTATTTGTGCTTGTTTGTTTTTTGTTGACCATGCTTCTTACTAATGCTAAATTATACCTTGGACTTGCTCATCCTTCATGCTATCTTGCTGCTTTAGGCTTTGTATGTCCCATCCAAAATTGAGACAAATGCATGTATGTATGCAACTTTTTGGCATGAATTGATTAATATTGAGTGATGAAGTTTTAAATATTTTCCTCAAAGTATAGCTAGGTTTCTTTTCACTATATCTTTTTTTTCCTATTCGTTGGTAATATTTCAGTCTCACATGCATGTGTTTGATTTTATGCAATGAAGAAATAAGCATATTCTTTGTTCCCAAAACTGTTGCAAAGTGCTGACTTGAACCATAGTTTCTTGAGGTTCCATAGGTGGCAATCTGTATGGTTTACATGCATACGTACAATATGTAGATTTTTCATTGTTTGCTTATCTAATGTTGTAGTTGCTTGTTCTTTGTACCTTACCTGTTCAAGCTTAATTTATTCTGAAACTTTATTGTTAGGGAAGAACCACAATGTTATGCATTGCAGGAAGAATTTGTTGCTGATCAGCTATTTCAAAGTTCTGAACATTCTTCAGATAATCTACTTTGGATAACACATTCGTTATTTTCATCTGGAAAGGTACTGCGACTTTCATTTTGCGGGCTTTTGTTTGTGTGGCTTTCAGGTTACCTATAGAGAAGTCAAGGTTTTAAGGAGTTTGAACACCTTGTCACAGTTTTTTTTGATAAACACGTGCACACAGACTATCATGCATGAAGGCACAAACACATAAGATTGCTGGTTCTTTTCCTGCAAAATTCCAACTTCATGAAAATTTCTGCACTTATGGTTCCTTTTTTTTTTTTTTTTTCGTGAATGGATTTATGATTTATTTTCGTAAGTTGAAATTTCAATGTTGTCATGTAGCATGTTTGATGAAGTTTCTCAAATGCCATTTGAAGTTTTATAAATACTTAACATTTTCTTTCACTCTTATTCACTTTCAGTTTCAATTAAATTTTCAACTGGACAGAAAAAAAAAAAAATTTATTATCTAATCTAGAACCAAGTTATTAAAATTCAAGTAGCCATGACTTTGTCCCCTTAACTCCTCAACACCCCCCCTTCCCCACCCCCCCCAACACATACACAGAAAACCACAACCTCAAAAATTAAAATAAAAACATGCTCTCCCTGTATGGCCATATTCTACATATAAAACAGTCGCTATTGCCTTGGAGGAAGTTCTCACATGTGAAGCATGCTGCTTACAGTGCTTTCCTGTGTGTAAACTTTTGCAGGATCATACCGTGCCCTTTGTGTCTTCGATTTTCTTACGCAGGCTGCTTTGTCCTGGGGTTCATCATAATATTTCTTTGCGAGCAACTCTGCTGGACTACAATAGACACTGGACTGATTCTGAATTCCATTCCTTAACTGCTGACGGACTGAAAAAGGAAATCCTTTCGCTGATTGAAACTGAGGTACTCTTTGCTTTAATTCTTTTGGTTTCTAATTATTCTCTCTACTTTTTCTTTTTGATTTGGAAGTAATTTCTTGGAGTTATTTCTTCTTCTTCTCTCTCTCTCTCTCTCGCGGGCGTGTGTAGGTGCATCCTGACGTCCCTTAGCTGTCTATTGGCATCTGCGGCAACAGCGTTAGACTAATTTTTCTTTTTGGTTTTCTGTTGAACTACAATAGACACTGGACTGATTCTGAATGCCAGTTCTTAACTGCTGACGCATTGAAAAAGGAAATCCTTTCACTGATTGAAACTGAGGTTCTCTTTGGTTTAATTCTTTTGGTTTCTAATTATTCTCTCTACTTTTCTTTTTGATTTGGAAGTAATTTCTTGGAGTTATTTCCTCTTCTCTCTCTCTCTCGCGCGCGCGCGCGTGTAGGCGCGTCCTGACACCCCTTAGCTATATGTTGACTTCTCTGGGAACGACATTACACTAGTTTTTCTTTATGGTTAACTGCGATGGGTTTCTTTAGTTGGTTCTTTATGAGAGCTAAGTCTTTCGAGTTCGCAATGGAAGAGGGGGTTTCAATATTACGAGTTATTGAAACGAGTAGGGGCCTTGTGCGTTCTGTATCATCCCTGGGTAGAGTGATTGTGAACTGGTTGTTGGCTACCATGGAAGAGTTGCTTCTAGTAGAGGCCTTCAAAGATTTTTTGAAATCCTCTAAGGTGGGTTCTAAAGCCTTTATCGCCAAGCGGTTTTTGAACAAGTTAGGAATAAATCTAGGAGTTGCAGAGTATGGAGATGGTGGTCGGAGGGGCATTGTGGTTATATCAAAAGGTAGAGGTGGTTGGGGATGGGCTGGTTTTGTGCTGAAGCTTTAGAAGGTTCTAGAAGCCTTCTAGATATCCTTTCGTGATAGTTAGGTAGCTCGTCATTCTAAGGTACCCCGTGGTGGGTTCTTTTTGTCTCGGTCGAAGTTGCGTTCTACCACATCTTCGGCGCTAGCAAGGGAGGCTATATGCTGATGGAGTTGTTGGTCTTGGCTAGTGTACGACTGCTTCCACATTTCTCAAAGAGGGCATCGCCAGGCTCGATGTCTCCGTGTTAGTGTCGCTAGCTCAAAAGGCCAACGACCATTGAGTGCCTGGAGTCCTGACAAATCCTAGGTTTTCTTGTGACTCTCATCGATAGGATCAGATGTGGTGGATTCCTTCAAGAAAAGGGAAGTTTGAGGTTTGCTCTTTTTATAGGAAGCTTGCTCTTAAAGAGCCCAACCATTTCCCTTGGAAAAGTATTTGGCGCACCAAGGTTCTTTCGAGAGTGGCGTTTTTTGCTTGGTCGGCCGCCCTTAGGAAATCTCTTACCTTGGATAATGTTCGGAAGAGAGGTATTGTTGTGATTAACCAATGTTGCATGTGTGAATCGGAAGGGGAGTTTGTGGATCATCTCTTTCTTCATTGTGGGGTTGCGCGCACTTTGTGGGATGTTATCTTTTCTCGGTTCAACATGTGTTGGGTTATGCCTAGAAGCGTCAAGGAGATGTTTGCGAGTTAGTGGTCGGGTGGTAAATCCCGTAGTGCAGTGGTGTGGAAGATGGTTCCCCTTTGTCTTTTATGGTGCTTATGGAAGGAAATGAATGTTAGATGCTTCGAGGATTTGTCGAGGAACCTTGAGGACCTTGCTCATTTCTTTTTGTATACTCTCTTCACTTGGACTGATGGCTGGTGCACCCTTAGTGATCAATTTTCCTGATTTTCTTTTTATGTTCTCTTCTTCTTTTTTCCCTTCTTAGTCGCTCTCTTGTATACTTCCTGTGTACTTGGGTTGCGCCCCTCTGTGCTCTTTTAATGCATTATTACTTATCAAATTTTTTTTTTTTATCAAAGCAGCACATGATTGGGAAGTGGCTTAGATTGAGACGGGCCGGTGAAGACAAGTTCTGCTAGCCCATTTCCAAGAGAGGGTTGTTCGATGTTAAATTATTCTATCATGTTCTATCTTCTCATGATAGCACTTCTTTCCCTTGGGAGCATTTGGTGGAATAAGGTTCCCTTTAGAGTGATGTTCTTTGCTTGATTGACCACATTAGGGAAGATCCTCACTACGGATAACCTAAGGAAGCGGCATATCATAGTGGTAGATTGGTGTTTTATGTGTAAGAAGAGTGGAGAAGCCATTGATCACCTTTTATTCCATTATGATGTAGCTAATGCCTTATGGTATGTATACGCTCTTGTGTACTTTTTTGATATATACAATTTACTTATCAAAAAAAAGTGTACGAAGAGTGGAGAAGTCATTGATCACCTTTTATTCCATTATGATGTAGCTAATGCCTTATGGGTTTCTATTTTCAGCTTTTTTGGGTTAGATTGGGTTATGCCTAGACGAGTGATAGTTCTCTTTGTTTGTTGGAGATGTCAGTTTGGAAGTCTTCATAGTTTAGTATTGTGGAAGATGGTTCTATCCTGCACAGTGTGGTGTATCTTGAGAGATAGAAATGACCGTAGCTTTGAAGACCGGAAGAGAATGGTGGTGGAATTAATGGTTTTTTTCTTTAATATCTTGTACCACTGGGTGGCTGCCTAAAATTATTTTCATATTTCTGACTTTCAGGATTATCTTGCTCTTTTTTTTTTTTTTTTTTTTTTTTTTTTCTTCTTTCTTTTTCTGAGTAGGCGTTTCTCTTCTATACTTCTTATGTATTTGGGTTGCACCCTTGCACTTTTTAATGAATTTCGTTTATTCAAAAAAAAAAAAAAGAGAGTAATTTCTTGTCTCTCTCCTCTTACTTTCTGACATTTTTGTTTTCTTTGGCGGGGAGAGGGCGATGACTTTGGGGCTGACAGGGCTGTAACCAAACTGATAAACTATGTATTTTGTGCCAGGGTTCCACTGAAAATTCATCAATATTTTACTGCTGGAAAAATTTCTGTACACGATACTTCCATAACTGGTGCAAGAACAATGCACCATGTGGTTTGCTTCTTGACTCTTCATCAGGTGCTATTGGTTTAATCAGAAAGAATTCATTAGCTTTTCTTCGATGTTTGGAGGATATTGAGCGGCTTGTCATTGGTATGTTGGAGATCCTTGCCTTATGTGAAGTACAATTAATTCCTATTTTACTTTGTTTTTGGACAATTTATCGATTTCCTCCCCCTCCCCCCCGGTTCTTGCCTGTGCTGTTTCTA
Organism: Corylus avellana; assembly: GCF_901000735.1. NCBI lineage: Eukaryota > Viridiplantae > Streptophyta > Magnoliopsida > Fagales > Betulaceae > Corylus > Corylus avellana. The sequence goes on from NC_081544.1 coordinate 21,812,936, forward strand.
ACTGTACTTTTCATGTTTGTATTCTGCCAGGTTCTTCTGATGAACACGGTGATCCTGTAAGCTTTGGGTTGGACTTATTTGATGATGATCTTGCAAGTGAGATTCTTATGGAAATGCTCAGATGTGTTATTAGCATCAGCCAACAATTGGGCAAAACAGCTTCTGCCATATTTTATGAATCACTTGTTAGTACATCAGTTGTCCCATCTGAAGAAATTATTCATTGCATTATGAAGATTCTCGTGATTGGATATAGTTCATCAGCAGCAATGCTCCATGTGTCAGATACTGGAGCTGATATTGCTTGGGAGAAGAAACTGGCAGATCATAAAAATATACGGAAATTCTCTATTGACATGCTGTTATCTCTTCATGCATTGCGCGAAAAAGCTGTCACATGGGCCAGAGTTTTGAATGTCATAGAGAGTTTTCTAAAATTTCTCGTACCTCGCAAAATCATACATAATTTTGATGCTGAAATATCATCAAGTATCAATGCCTCTATCTTGGTCCAGGCTACTTCTCAAATTTCGAAGGTGATGTTTGAGTCTGCACTGGATATGCTTCTGTTTCTTAACTATCTGGTGAAAATCAGTGGGCAGGTCAGTATTTCTTTTGTTCTTTTTATTTTTTTTATCAGCAAATGTTTCTTTTTAGGGGTGGGTATCGGTTATAACGGTAACGGTAGAGGTATTTTTGAAATATTAACTGAAATTGTTGGTTAAATCAGTTAATTCACCGAGTTTATTTCGATAAGAATAAATTTTGAAATTTTCAGTTAAAAGAAGATTTCGGTTAAAATTTATCGGTTAATCGGTTAACCGTGGGCTAAATTTCAGTCAAACCACAAAACAACACATCCCAATATCAGAATCAACACCATCATTTAGCCTTGAACCCAAATCAGTAGCCTAAGATGAACCAAACCATAAACAAAACAAAACCCAAAGAAAACTACCCAATTTCAAAACCTACCAACATTTTGAAATAATCAAAATAATCCGTCATTCTCATTCCTAAGTATTCCTAATAATGGGAGAAACTTCAAAGAGATTTCTTGTGGGGAGGAATGGGAGATGAACAAAAATTGCATCTTGTTAATTGGAACCAAATATGCCGTCTCATGTGGGCCGGTGGTCTTGGCATTCGGAATATACATAAGTTTAATCAGGCTCTCTTGGGGAAATGGTTATGGAGATTTGTGACAGAGTGTGAGGCGCTTTGGTACAAAATAATAAAAGCCAAGTATGACGATCAGGATGGTGGGTGGTGTTCGAAGGAGGTGTTGGGGTCTTATGGTGTGGGTTTGTGGAAGAATATTAGAAGAGGTTGGGATACTTTTGTAAAAGGTGTGCGGTTTGAGGTGGGGATGGGGTCGAAAGTTCGCTTTTGGCATGATATTTGGTGTGATGATCAACCGTTGAAGCATGTTTTCCCTTCCTTGTTTGGTATGGCAAGGTACAAGGACGCGTGGGTAGAGGATAATTTTAGTTGGAGGAATGGGAGGGTTGAGTGGAATGTCCTTTTTGTGCGCTCCGCCCAAGATTGGGAATTGGATGGGGTCTCATCTTTCTTGGAATTGTTGTACTCGTGTAAGGTTTCTTATGGTAATGCGGACCGTATTCGATGGTCCTTTTCTAAAAAGGGTACGTTTGAGGTGAAATCGTTCTATAAGGCCTTGTCCAATCCAGATTGTGGGGGGTTTCCATGGAAGAGTATTTGGCGCTCTAAAGTGCCCTCGAGAGTGGCATTTTTTGGGTGGACAGCGGCTCTCGGTAAAATTTTGACACATGACAATTTGCGAAAGCGGAGAATTGTGGTAGTAGAATGGTGTTGTATGTGTAAGAAGAATGGAGAGTCTGTAGATCATTTGTTGATTCATTGTGAAGTGGCTACTCGGTTATGGAACTATGTTTTTAGTTTGTTCGGTATTGAGTGGGTCATGCCGCAACGGTTCATTGACTTGTTGTCTTGCTAGAATCAGGTGTGGGGTAGGGTTATCTCTAAAGTCATTTGGAGGATGGTTCCTTTGTATCTCACATGGTGTGTTTGGCGGGAGAGGAATGCTCGAACGTTTGAGGATAAGGAGTGTTCGGTGGATGGGATGAGGAAGAATATGATCTCTATGCTACACCTGTGGGTGTTGGCTCATCATCGTAGTGTGGTCCCAAATTTAGATGAGTTCTTGAATATTTGCTCTTTGTATATTCCGTAGAGGCTTCTATTGTATATATCTTTTGTATTAGGGTTGCTACTCTTTGCGCTTTTTTCAATAATATTCTCATTACTTATCAAAAAAAAAAAAAGTATTCCTAATAATATAAACCAACTTGAAAATAAAATCGAAGAATCAAAATCTATTCATAGCGTAAAAACCCCCAATTAGTTTGAAGAATCAAAATCAAAGAAAATAAACTAACTCGAAAAATCTATACTTGAACTGAGAAAATCTGCTGAAGTTAAGCTACCGGACACGATGAGAGAGAGAGAGAGAGACGATGGGCTTGCAACGAGAAAACGAGAGAGAGAGAGTCGAGAGACATGGCCCTGTGGGAGACGAGAGAGAGAGGCAGCTGCGTGAATTTGGTTTAGGGTTAGGGCTGCTGATAAAGAGATGTATATATATAAGTTCAAAACAATGTAGTTTTGATTTCAAATGATTAAAAAAAAAAAGGGTTCAAAACGACTTCGTTTTATCATTTCATTTCGGTTTGGTTCTGTACTGACAGAAAAAAATCTATACCGATTAACCGAACTGAACCGAGGTCGGTATAAAAAATCTATACCGACTATTGACCGCCAGAAGTCGATAGATAGTTAATATTGGTTTGGTCGCAGTCGGTAGGTGGTCGGTAGGCGGTAATCGGATATTTTGCCCACCCCTATTCTTTTAGTTCTAAAACAAATTTTTTAGTTGTCTATTCACATTAAATAGGCATTTGACATTTCTTCATCTTTCAGTTATCTATTTGTATGTTTAGTAAGCATGTATGAAATTTGTCCAATTCTATGCCCCATGATAGAGATATTTTTTCATATATACGCATCTGCTTGGGAGCGCATATGCGAAAATCATTTGCCTTTTGTTTGTAGTGTCACTTTGGTCAACATTTGTTTGTGTAAAAAGCATAATCAATTTTTCATAATGTTCATTGAGATTCACAGTAAATAAAGGCTTGACCGTGTTATCTTGTTGCAACCTACTACACATGACTTCAGCAAAAATGGAAGAAAGCCTTTTTTTTTTTTTTTTTTTTTTTTTTAAATTTTAAAAATGCCTACTTCATGTGGTACAGGGGTTTTATGTGCAGAAGAGTGTAATAACTAGATTTGATAATTCGTAACCAATAATGTATTTGGAAGCCCATTATGACTTTTTGGCGCTCATAAATTATAAATGAAGCTCCAATAAGTATGTATTTTACATAGAAATCTTGAGCAAATGAGAGGAGCCTAGGAATGAGTTGGTAAGTAGGTCTCAAGTGCGTGAATTAGTGAAGGGTTGTTATAAATTGATGATTGTGGCAGTACTGCGAAATTGGTTGTGGTGGCTATGAGGGAAGAATTTTTCGAGGAAAATTATTCTAGCATAGTTTTTAGGGTTTATTCCTAAAGGCGTGGCATATAAAAGGCCATTGCTGATTCAAACTCCACTGAGGCTCCTAGTATCAAATCTTTATGCCATAGTAGCAAATAAGGAGACTTGGGTGAGCATTTAGAGTAACATTACACTTCACAACCATTTATCACATCCATGTCACACCGGCTGACATGATATTTTGAAGTGGCTTACATTTTTGTTTTTTAAAGTGGTTGACATTATAATTCACTTAAAACATGCCATGTCAGCCAGTGTGACATGGGTTTGATAAATAAGTGTGAAAAGTAGCATTATTTGAGTTGTTATGACTGAAGGATTGGAGAAATACATTTTGGCTGTCATGTTTAGGACAATGGAATCCTGACCTTATTTGGTTTGACTGCTCAAACAGTCGGACATTCTTCAATTCATCCCAAGTGAACCTTCCTGTTTTCTTTTCTTTGTGTTTTTTTTTTGGAGAGAAATTGCAAGCCTGGCCTGGTTTAGATATTAATCTAGGAAGGCTGATTTAAAGAGTACTGTAGCGGATTTGAGCCTTTGACTTACGAAGCACAATATATACTAGCAAATTATTATGATACAGCTGTATTTTTGTGAATTTCTGTACAGAACTCTAAACTTTTCAATGCAGATACAATATCATATTATATAGTGTTATGATTATTACTTAAAATTTGAAGTTTATGGTCAATGATTGGTCCAGTGCTCTACAACTTTGGTTCTTATTGAAGTATTATGGAAATTTGTATGGTTTGAAGTTTGACATTACAGCCTATGGGGGAGGCCTGAGGAAATGGGTTCGGATACAGCTGGATTTTTTATGCTTAATATCAATTTTCAGTTCGTTTCCTAGTTCTTGGTGGTCTTTGGTCTAATAGCTTCTCCTCCTGCCATAAAGAAAAGGAGGGATTACAGGTTCAATCTCATATGCTAAGTTGCAAATAGGGCTGTGCAAAATAACCGCCTACCGCTTGCCGGCCGAGTACATACCAACACCGCTTAACCGATGGCCGGTAGGCGGTATACTTTTTTTATTTCTGACAAACTCAGTTTGATAGGCGAAATAACATTTTCTAACCGAACCGACTTTACCGACCAACTTTTCCATTTCTTTGCTTACCGACATTACCGACTGTCACCATAACGATGTCGGTAACGGAAAATAAAGTTGGCTGAATAAATCGGTGAAAATTCTGACTTTACCGACCATGGCGATGCGAAATGCGAAAATCCCATTTTCGTAACCGAATTATCCGACTCCAGCCCTAGTTGCAAATAAACCGGCAATGTTTAATTTTTTTTTTGTTAATAAACCAGGAAACGGATATCAACTTCCAAAAAGAAATAGAAATAAAATTAAAGGAGTTGGCTATTTCATGTTTTTTATCATAAGATAACTGGTTACGACTGCAAACCTAACTTTTTTTTTTGTTTTTTTGTAAATACAAACCTAACTTTAACTACTCTGGTACACATTTCTTAAATTTTACCTGTTACTTTTGCTTGTATTTTGCTTTTTGGCACATATCTACATAGTCTTACAACCTCCATCGTATGGATTTTGTTCTCATTAAGAATTTTGGTTCCATAAGTTAAATGTTTTTTTTTTTTATATGTAGAAATTTATTTTAATGTTGCATGCAGATCCATATGTTGCATGATGATATATCTAGAATACAACTTGAGTTGGTCCCAATGATTGAGGAAATCGTTTCTGAGTGGCTTGTTGTTCATTTCTTTGCCAACACACCATCTCAACCAGCTGCAATAGAAGATTTCAGTTCTCAACTTTCATCATTACAAATTGGTAAGTTTATGCTATAGTTTCTTTAAATTTGCATTGCTATCCAGTTGTCTTGACACATGGAATAACACTTATAATTTAAGATAAAATATCTTTTGTTGCTTTCACAAAAATGGTAATTCTATACTTAAATACTTAAGATTTAGTTGTAATAGCTGCATGACATATATTTTTAAATGGGGAAATACATTAACCCTTTCGAAGTTGGACCCCTTTTTCGATTTGGCCTCCAATGTTTATAAAGTGGCAATCAACTTCTTTGAAATTTCAACCGTTGGCTAGTTTGCCCATCCATTAGCTTTTTTTGTCTCCTAACAGAAAATGACCTATGTGCACCGCACGTGAGTTTTTAGTAGATGAAGTCTCCAAAATGCTCAAAGTGTTAAAACAAATACACAAAAAAAGTGTTAAATACTAACTTTAAAAAAAAATAAAAAAAATGGGGGTGGTGATTTGGCCAATATGGCTGAGCCACTTCCAAACCCTTTGGGGGTGGTTTTAGCCACCCACAATTTATTTTTTATTTTTTTTAATTTTGTATTTAACCTTTTTTTTAACACATCACTCGGACATTTTTGAGAGTTCAGGAGATAAAAAGTCATGTGAAAGATGGAAAAAGCTAACAGATGGGCAAAACTTGCCAATGGTTGGGGGGGTGGTGGAGGATGTCGATTGCCACCTTTTAAACATTAGAGGCCATATTGAAAAAAAGGTCCAACTTCGGGCCGGGTTTAAATGTTTTTTTCCCTTTTTTAAATTGAAATCTCGAGTAAAACACGTTACTTAGTGATCTGAGCCATGGCAGAGGTGCTTTAGCCTTCTTTGCATTATTGATACATGTTGACAAATGGGTACCTGATGCATACTTTCCTATTTTTACATAGAAATAGGCGCCTTTGGGTTCAGTGAATTGGATCCTATGTGGATCATGTTGCTTAATGTACTACATACATTGTAATCATCGGGTTTTTTCCATGGTGCAGATAGCAACATGAGTAAAAGATCATGGAATGAGAAGCTTGGCAAATGTCACTTCACATTGGCTTTTATACTCTTACATAATATTCAAAGTTCCTCTGGAGACCATAGCAACCTTTCTTCAAAATGTCTCCCTAGTTCGCATGATGTTATTAATTCAATGCATGACTTTACCAGTTGGATTATTTGGGGCAAGTCTGGAGAATCTTCTGCTTTCTTGAGCCATTCAACTGAGCTTGCACTGATCCTGCTTAGGCATGGCCAGTATGATGCCATTGAGGTAATTTCTCTGCCTTTTCTACGATGAGAACCTTTGTATTTTATTTTTGGAAAATTCAGCTAAAACCTTTTCTTCTTCTTTTCCCCCTATTTTTTTACAAAGTACCTACTCACAACGGTGGAGGCACATTTACGAAAGGAGAAGACATCGCAAAGTATTCAAGATACCGATGGTCGATGGTGCATACTTCATCATCTTCTAGGATGTTGCCTCCTTGCTCAGGCACGAAGTACTTCACATGGAATGCTGAAAGAGAAGAAAGTCAATGAAGCTGTTCGCTGTTTCTTCAGGTATTCAATATTCTCTAAAACTCTGGAGAGATCGAGGACATTGGAATCAGACTTGTCCAGGATTCAAAAGTTTGAAAATTCCACTTTATTTTACTCTTTTTATTTTATTTTATTTTATTTTTAATTATGTTTCAATTGGGTAATAAATTTGTATCATAGGCAAGTTTAACTCATTCACAGAGGAAAAGGAGTGAACATTTTAGAAATGTAAGTCTAACATAGGGAAATTAGAAACTCATGCTAAGCTTATTAGACATAAGAAAAGCATTCAATAACGCTGGACCCTGAGCTTGTGGGTTCAACACCCGTTAGTGCAGGTAATAATGTGCTGTTTTTAGTTTCAAGTGATCATAGGCTGATTCAAGAGTTTGATGTAATACATGTGGATCCAATCCAAAGTTATGTTTGGGGGACTGCAGTTTAAGGAGTCTTAAGCTCTATGAATGAAAATATGTAAGGAAGCAGGAGCAAAATCTATCCCCATCACAAAAAATTGTGGGGGATTTTACTGGAACCATTTCTTGCTATGTGTGCTTCTCTAGTTCCTTGTGATTTGGTTCAGAGCAGAATAGTCCTAATGTAACTAATGCAGCTGCTTGGTTTGTATGGATCAAACTTATTTTGCCTCTCCCTCTAAAGTTTGTATTTACCCATCTGACTGACATTCAATTAGCAACTGCTTTTGAAGTTGTAGTTCTTTGATGCTCAATATAAATCAAAAACTGTTTCACTTCAAAATTAAAAGAGCCCCAAAAAACTAGCATTTGATGGTATAATGGAATAATATGTATTTGTAACCTTATCCAGTAACATTTAAGACTAGCCTTACATTAAGCTATTTCATTCCTTGTACCAAGATGACCAAATCCTTATCTGAGCTAGAATTTTAAATTGTAAAATTATGAGGAGGTGATGGTACATCAATTTTAAACAATTAACTAAATTTCCAGATAACTACTATGTTTCTTTAGTCTCATTAGACTTGGACGATGATCTTTAATTTAAATATTGCATTAATATTATGGTTTTAAACGCTCATTTGCTTATTCCTCTGACGGTTTTCATCATCATTGGGGTTCTGTTCAGAGCTTCATCTGGAAAAGGAGCTTCCCAGGCTTTGCAGAGTTTGTCTCATGAAGTCGGATTTCCACATCTTGGTTCCCGTAAGTTTACTTGGAAATAATTGCAATTATTTAGGTTTGTCTTAATATTATAACATACAGATGATCTCTTTTTTAATGTTTTCTGTTTTCTTTTTTAAATATATTCCTTGGTTCTTTTCTTCTTTTCCTGTCCCAGTTGGTTGTGTATCAGATGCCGCATGGAAGGTACATTACTATCAGTGGGCAATGCAGATATTTGAGCAATATAATATTAGTGAAGGTGCTTGCCAGTTTGCACTTGCTGCACTTGAGCAAGTTGATGAAGCTCTAAGTCCTAAAGGTCACTACTATGGTAGAGATCCATTCAGTGAATCTACTGCCACTATCAAAGGACGACTTTGGGCAAATGTATTCAAGTTTACTTTAGATCTTAATCGCTTTTATGATGCATATTGTGCGATAATTACAAATCCAGATGAGGAGAGCAAATACATCTGCTTAAGGCGTTTCATAATCGTCCTTTACGAATGCGGTGCCATGAAGGTTGTCTATGAAGTCATAAATTTTCTCTTTTCTGTTTTTCCTTCTTTTTTATTTTTATTTTATTTTTGCTTTATGTTTTTAGTAGTTGGGAGAGAGACAAAGAGATCTTCTATATGATTTTCAGATACCATTTAGGAAAGATGAACAGCATTATAATTTGGATTGGTTTGACTCAAAAAGAGTGCTAAAAAAATTGTCCATCCCTATATCTTTCTTTAAGCCATAAAGTTAGGTACAATATTTTTTGCAACATGCCAAATACCACAAGTCCCATCCCTGACATGGAAACGCCTCGAGTAATGCTAGAAGTTACTCTTGTGTCTCTCTTGTGTTATTCAAAGAATGATGTGACTTCTAAATCACCATTGGCATTGTGATTGATCATTATTAAATTTTGATCAAATGATGATTTTAAAAGCACCTCATTCTTAGAGAACACAAGAGGGATACAAGAGTGACTTACATAATTACTCAAACACCTCAACTAAGAACCACTATTACTACAGAACACCCATTGTACTTCATTCTGATGCGAATGCGATATGAAAATGTTGGGATGTGACAAGATATGTGTCATACATATCTATAAACAAAAAAAGAATAATTAATTTGTTACTGATTTCGTCACAGATATAGCAGGACATGGCTTGTATACAACATAGATATGGTATAAATTTGCTCAGATATGGCATAGGTACGGCGGGGACGTGTTTGGAGCAAAAAAAAAAAAAAATCCTGGGAAAAAATGAGAGTTCGAATGTACATCAGAGAGGAGACATTATCCACCCCCCCTTGTACTTGTTATCTCTCCAAAAAAATCTTATTACTTGGAAGAAAGGTAAGGTTTAAAAGTGAAACATGGGGTCTAGGGTTTAAGAAAGTTAGAGACCTTCAAAATTTCAAATCTCTATAGATGTCAAACATGGATCATGAGTTGTCTTCTTTCACTATTTATTGCTTGAAACTTGGTATTATTATTCACCTGCTTTATGTCTTTTGGTGTTTATTATTCATTTTTAAAAAAAATAAAAAATAGCGTTTATGTTAAAAGATACTTAGTAATTAACATATCCCAGCTGTTTCAGACATTAAATTTTTTATAAGTGACATGTCATATCAGTAGAGTGCTTTATCACACCTTGATTTCTGCTTATTTGATCAACTTTTTTAAAGTTCTGGTTCACAATGCTTTGTTTCCTGCATGCTATGTACATATTCCATCTTGTGACATAGTTTTAGAGTTGCATGTCATAGTATGCGCTGTAGTATAGGAAAATTATCTGTTGTGTTGAATGCGGATGGATATCTACCTTGTATAAAGGCTAATTTTCCAATCAAGCTATTACTAGAGAGTTTCATTCATTTTTTATTCATTGCAGATTCTTTGTGGTGGTCAACTTCCCTTCATTGGCTTAAGTGATAAAGTGGAACAAGAGCTTGCCTGGAAGGTGTGTCGTAGTTGCAAACTGCCTGTCTGCTATATTCCTGATGTAGTTTCCTGCAGATTAATGTTGATAACATTTTTGCTCTGAAATATGCAGGCAGAGCGTTCTGATATTTTGGCAAAGCCAAACTTGTATAAGTTGCTATATGCATTTGAAATGCACCGACATAACTGGCGAAGGGCAGCCGGTTACATATATCTATATTCAGCTCGTTTGAGAACTGAAGCAGCTCTGAAAGATTACTTGCACACTTCACTGGTGCTGCAGGAGAGGCTGAATGGGCTCTCTGCTGCTATCAATGCTCTGTATCTTGTTCATCCTGTGTATGCTTGGATTGATCCTTTGCTTGAGGGAAATTCTCTTCACAACGAGCATTATCCTCGCAAAAAGGCTAGAACAATGGAGGAACAAAGTAAATAACACAACCAAAGAATTTCTTTGTTTTTTTTTAGTTCTCCATTATATATACATTTTTTGTTGTTGTCATAAGTGCCACATGTTTATCTTGCATCCTTCATGGTTGACTTTTTATCAGATATATGGACTTTTAACATGTGTATTATAATCCTTCATTTGAGTCAATGTTATGTTTCTGTTTTTGCTGCGGCAGCCAGCAATGATGTTCAGCCTCAGAGGTCGCAATCGTATGTTGACATTGAGAAACTTGAGAATGAGTTTGTGCTAACTTCAGCAGAATATTTGCTTTCTTTGGCAAGCGTCAAGTGGACATTTACTGGTAAAAGTTTGTGATTTTTTGTCAAATGGACAATTTGCTGGTAAAACCTTATGATATCTTGTATATATATATTCTTTTTGAAGCAGTTGACCATCGATAAATATCACAAGTAATCTCATTTTCAAGTTTTTGATATGGAAACCGGATTTCTAATCCTTGTAGTCGTCTATTTGGCCTTAAAACTCCCAAAAGTTAACTCCTTTCCATAGTTGACTGAAGGTTCATTCGATGTTAGAACTATTGTGTTTAAACTCCATGTTAGATGGTAAGGAGTATTGATCAATCATTTTGCAATATCCACCTTACAATCTGATCTAAAGTATTTTTTAACGGTTGCTTTCGTCTCTCTCTCTCTCTCTCTCTCTCTCTCTCTTCTTTTCCTTATTTTAATCATTTATATTTATATTTCCTCTTTTCTTTCAGAAGTTCACAAAGCCCCATCAGATTTGGTTGATCTTCTGGTCCAGAAAAATTTATATGATATGGCCTTTACAGTTCTTTTAAAATTCTTCAAGGGTTCAGCATTGAAAAGGTGTAGTTAGTGTGCTTGTGTTGCAGTTTAATATCATTATAATCATGAATTATTCCTTTGGCATGCCTGTAAATGTGACTTGGAGCCTTTCTTGCGCAGGGAACTAGAAAGAGTTTTCAGCGCTATGTCATTGAAATGCTGTCAAAATAAAGTAGATTCTTCGTGTGTTCGGTAAAATTAGTCTTTTCCTCATTACTATAGGCTTTACTTTATTTCTTTTTTTGAATTTCACATATCTTAAATGTGGTAGATTTTATATTTAATTTGGTGGTAGCCCGCATGAATTTCAATAGTGAATGTGACATTACTTGATTTATAACTTTCAGGGAAGATGTCAGGACACATGGTCTTTTGTTGATGTCATCAAAGACTGAAATGGTTGTTCATGGTTCACCTGATGTGGTTCCTGCAGCTCAACAATCTAAGGGGAATAGTCAATGGGAAACTCTTGAGCTTTATCTTGTTCGTATCTTTTGCTTCCTTTAATTTGTCTTTTCAGCTTCCCCTTGACCTCCAGGGTTGATTCTCTTTTATTTGCAATCTTCTTACTATAAATAGTACAAGTTCAAATGTCTTTAAGAAGGTTGCAATAGATCTGCCATGGCAACCTACAAATAGAGCTGCTTGCAGTGTCCCATTTGGTAAACAATTAAGATCAAGAGACATGTTGATCAGAGTACTGTATGTATGGTCTGTGTGTCGAAGACAGCATGCATCTGCAACTTAGTCAGTTGCATATACGCTTAGTAACTATTGATTATTTCCTTTTCAAAATGTTCCAAAGGTATATCATATTTACTTGATGTACTTGCATATTAAATTCATGAAAGGATTGTTTGGAAGTAACCTGATTAATTAGTCATCATCCTATGCGGTTGATGGGTAATATTTTCGTATCAGATATTTAAAGCTTCTTCTGTTCTTTTTGCTTAGATATACTTTTGTGTCGTGCTGTTTTTGTTCATGATCCAGCACCTTGGGTCAGCTTGCCAACCTTGTTAGAAAATAAAATTCATTAAAGTGATATATTACATAATCGGATGAAAATCACTAATATTTGGTTGGGTTTATGTTGGTTGATTCAAAAATTTTGAACCAACCCCTCCCTTTAAAAAACAAATCATGCACATCGGCTAAGCAGCAAAGGTGGTGTTTGCTGTTGGTCCATGCGATGTGAACCTGAAAATATTGATTTAAGCAAGTTGGTGGATACATGTTAATTCCTTCCACTATTTAAGAGATCATGAATCTTGATTTTGATCAGGCAATGACAAGTCTTGCATTTCTATGTGGGTGTGACCTGGTCCCACCCTAGACCGCCCTCCCTATTCCCTTTTCTGTGCATAAATTATTTCTCCATCTTATTTTTACCTTGTGAAATATTTATAAATTGCAGGAAAAATACAGGGGTTTTCATGCCAAATTACCAGTAATTGTTGCTGAAACTTTTCTTTCTGCCGATCCTCACATCGAATTGCCTCTTTGGCTGGTTCAAATGTTTAAGGTACTTTTTCTATCCAAAAATTGAAATATCTAGGTGAAATTTGAAGTATAAGATGAACCACCTTGTAGCTTTAAACTTGATGTACCTTTTCCATTAAACAACTTATGTAGGAGCATATTTAGTTTCTCCCTATTAACTTCTGATTCTGGAAAGGGATAGAACTTTTAAGGGCATGCAGAAAAGCATGGGTAGGTGAGCCTAGTAGTTGAAAGTGCCGAGAGAGAGAAGCAACTTTTTTTTTTTGATAAGTAAAGTTGTATATATCAAAAGCGCAGAGGGGCACAACCCTAATACACATTGAGTATACAAGAGAACACCTAGTAAGAAAGAGAGAAGAGAACAAGGAAATCTAAAAAGCTAATAATTAAAGGTGCTAAATAAGCGGTTGTCGAAGTATAGAGGAAAACCAAAAAAAAAAAAAAACAGGACTTGAGCTCCTCTAAGGTCCTCTCTAGATTTTCGAAGCCCCTATCATTTCTTTTCCTCCATAGACACCACATAGTGCAAAGGGGCACCATCTTCCAAACGACCACACTCTGAGAGTTACCCCTAGATCACCAACATGCGAATAAATCCTCCACACTGATAGGCATAACCCAGGAAAGTCCAAAGCGACTAAAGATAGCGTTCCATAAGGAACATGCGACCTCACAATGGAGAAGGAGATGATTGACAGATTCTCCATTCAACATGACATGTTATAAACTGCAAAAAAGAAAAGGAAGATAGTAAAACAGGAGTACCATCAATGATACGCTAATGTCTATCATATGAGAGGCCAAAAAGTCATATTTTATTGAGTCTGGTGATTCTTTCTTTTTTCTTCTAATATTACATATTCAGTGAGAACATTTGACCATATGAGTTAAGTCATTCTTAACTCCGAAAGTTTTTTTTATTTTTTATAAGTAATAATGCATTAAAGAGCACAGAGGGGCGTAACCCAAGTACACAGGAAGTATACAAGAGAGCGACTAAGTAGGGGAGAAGGAAGAAGAGAACATAAAGAGAAAATCAGGAAAATTAATCACTAAAGGAGCAAGCCAGCCTGCAGTCCATGTGAAAAGTGTGTACAAAATGAAATGAACGAGGTCCTCAAGGTTCCTCGATGAATCCTCAAAGCATCTCGCATTCCTTTCCTTCCAGAGGCACCATAAGAGACAAAGGGGAACCATCTTCCATACCACAGCACTACGGGATCTTCCGCCCGACCACCAACTAGCAAACATCTCCTTGATGCTTCTAGGCATAACCCAACTCATGTTAAAACGAGAGAAGATAATGTCACACAACTTGCATGCAACCCCACAATGAAGAAAGAGATGATCCACGGACTCCCCATCCGATTCACACATACAACATCGATTAATCACAACTATACCTCTTTTCCGAACATTGTCCAAAGTGAGAGATTTCCCAAGGGCGGCCGACCACGCAAAAAACGCTACTCTCGAATGAGTCTTGGTGCGCCAAATACTTTTCCAAGGAAAGTGGTTGGACTCTTTAAAGGCAAGCATCCTATAAAAAGATCTTACCTCAAACTTCCCTTTTCTCGAAGGGATCCACCACATCCGACCCTCCCCTTCCCCACGAATCGTAACCAAATACAAGAGAGAGAAGAAGGAGGCTAAAGCCATCTCCTCCCAATCATGAATACTCCGAGTAAAAGTAACATTTCAGTGGACCATCCCATTTACTCCGAAAGTTTTTAATCTCAGCTATTTAGTCAACCTATAGTTGAGGGAATTTCTAGGTGTACCTCTTGTTGAAAACCTTCCTCAAGTTGCAGAAATGATATTTCTCCATCAAAATATGCTTTTCCCACTGGTTTGTTGAAAGTGCCTGTTACTTTTCATTTCAAGTATCTTTTTTCTTAATTCTGCGCTTTATTTTCTTTTTCTTTTTCTAGAAGTCTAGAGACTTGCAAACAGTTCTGCTTTACATCAGCATCACTTAAGACTTGATTAGGGGATTCTTCTTCCTCAGCATCATTCTCACATCGCATAAACTTGTCAATGATATATATATATAGTACAAAATGGTCATGGACATGTTGACAACTTCTAGAAATTGGTAATAAATTGCATTCTTGGGAGAGTATTCTGAACCTCTATCATACCTGGATCTAACCGACCTATTTGCGCACACTATACCACATAATTTATTCCTTTCTTCTTAGTGTTATTTTCTCATACTTTTTTAATGAGACAGATGAGTTTCCATTTTTAGATTGGATATGAAGTTATGCTCCACCTTATGTATGTTCACATGATTTGTGACAGGATGGTCGAAGGGAAAGGATGTGGGGAATGACTGGTAAAGAATCAAATCCTGCGTCCTTGTTTCAGCTCTATGTTGATTACGGTCGATATACAGAAGCTACAAATCTGTTGCTTGATTACATAGAATCATTTGCATCAGCGGTAAAATCCAGTCTCTTTTCATTGCTTGTTTAACTCTTGCAGCTAAACTAGTTTTGTATGCATTCATGCTAGTTTATGTGTTTTGTTTGGAATAATGTCTCTCTAAATATTTTATAGAATTTATGCCATTGCATTTTGTTATAAACTCAATTAATATTCTTATTCGAACCCCTAAATAAAAGAAAGAATTAATAAAACAAAGTAGCCTATGTTAAGTCCTAGCAATAAAAAAAAAAAAATTAAATAAAAAAAATTTAATTTTTTTTTTAAAAAAATGAAATAAAGAAAAGTAACCCATGTAGAAGTTTGCTACACCTTCAATACACCATATTTTAGTAGTTGTTACAATTTTTTTATCAAATAAAGTTGTATAATGCTTTATAAGCTCCCATCAGCATAGGTTATGTTTGTTAAAGTTTTTGTTTTCTATGATCAAATACATTAACAATCAACTCAAAATACAAACAATTTGGTTTTGTCTTCTTTCCTTGTTTTAGGAATATTTTGATAAAACAGGTGCTTAACTTTTGCAGGGTAAGAGCTAACTTATTTTAATTTTTTTTTTTTATTTTTAAATAAAAAAATAAAAAATTATTAGGGTGCCTGTGTGGCCACCCTGTGTGTCAAAGTTATTGCAAATAATGGTAATTACTGACGAAAACTTTCCAATTTGCGAATTCATAAGTTTCATTCTTTAGCTCAATTATTTCTGAATTTAAGATTAACACATTCATTCTTGCAAGTTCAGATAAACAAAATTCTGCTTTATATATATATATATATATATATATATATATATATAAACTAACTGTATTAAATAAAGAAGAAAGCCTAAACACACAAAGAGTGTAACAAAGCTACTTCTACAGAATTACAATCTAAAAGTTTAAAATATCTAAAAATTAAAAAAAGACATGGAATGTACACCGTCCAAAGCAGTCACACATTGATCTCGAAAATAAAGACTTAAATAGCATGCTGATGAAGGTCAACAGCATTAGAAATCCTACAATTCCTCTCTCCAAATTGAATACATTATACACAAATGGCTGAATCTCTCTTACCACCGATCAGCAAAATACATTTCTTGGCCTTCTGCATGTTATTTGCTAAGGATGTTGCCATTAACGACCTTCTGCAGAGGCCAGCTGACATAATAAATCGGAAAAGACCTTCTGCCGTTTGGTTTCCATACACAGCAATTGAGCGCCTATGCTGCCAGCTTGAGGAATTCATCAGTTGTGGCCGCATGGTAGACCATTGTGAGAAGCTCAGAAAGCTTCTACATGGAGCTTTGCAGAAGCATCTTCAGCTGGTATGCTCAATATAACAGTTTTGTGTTGGATCAACACTGCTGCTGTGTCTGCATTGCCTTCTCACGTTTTTTTTTTTTTTTTTTTTTACAGCTAAGGGTGGATTCAGATGATGCACCTTCTGCTGTGCATTAAAAATTGCAGCAAATATTGGGAACTTGCTGGACACTCAAAATTGGGCGTTAGTGGTGCAAACAATAGGTGCTGATACTTGATGCCTAGTAAAAGACCAGCCTTATTGTTGAGTGCATGAATTTGCTCCAGTTTCCTTATAGAGGGTTAATGATGAGGCGGATTTATACATTATTCTTATTCTTTTCCCAGTTGGGCCTCGGTTTGCAGAATCAGTAGAAAAGGTCTGATGTGTGAATATTGTAGAATTGTTGAAGGCATGGCTACCCCTTATGTTGGTGATATACACTACAATTAGAGAACATCTACTTATGGGTGCATACATTTTGATTGCACCCCTGGCTATCCTCAAGATTGGAAATAGGAAAGGTGGCTATGAAATACCAAAAACATTGTCTATTTGTGTTGAAGTTCGGGAGCAGTTTGGGAGACTGGAGAGTTCATCATGCTGGATGCTTGGCAGCCTTCTATTTTTTCTTTTCTTTTTTCATTTTTGTTTGTCTTTTTGTATATAAAGAAGATTATGAATTGCTGATGCCCACTCAAAGTGGGTTTTAGTTTACTCTCGACTGTGTACAATTTATTCATTAAATTTTTTTTATTTATTTTTCACACATTTATGACTTTTTTGTTAAGTTGGATAGTCTTTAGTTTATGGAACTCTTTTAGTTTCTTAATTGAGAGCCTGCTACGAAATGTGATTGGCAACTTGGAATGACTCAGTTTCCAGTTTACCTTTTATACAAAGTTTATTTAGTGGGTAAATTTGAACATGTTTTTAGACGATAATAGTTTTGATCTTCGAGATATTAATTTGAGCATAGCCCTAAAAACTTATTATGACTATGTACAACCTCACCAAAAGTACAATACAATTTATTCATTATATGTATTTACTTTACCCATATATAAAACAAATTTTTCTTAAGCTTGAGTTTTCTTGGTAAAAGTTGGATATCTTTAGTCTTTAAACTGAAATTTATAAGATGATAAATTTAAAATTTATAGATTTATAAACAGTTTCTATCTATAAGTAATCTCATAAATCCTTGTGGAAATAGGTGAGGTTCAACGTTAACAAACCTATCATAGTTTTTTCTTTTCAGAAAGTACTAAAGTTTTGGGTTAATTTTTCTTTAGATGAATTAAAAGCAATTGTTTCCCTCGCAAAGCAGTTCCTTCATTTCAAATGAAATGAATAATATCTATTTTATGGTCATGATTTAAAATTTGTATATGTAACAATGTTAGATGCATTGTTAGATGTCCTTAAGTAGTAGCTCAATCGGCTGTGAACCACACCTCATAAAGCGGATGTCACTAATTTGAATCCCTCCTCCTCTTTCGTTTGTGTGAACATGTCAAAAAAAAAAAAAACATTGTTAAATGTACAAATTTAAAATTTAAAATTTGTACATTTACTGTTAAATGCATTAATTTTAAATTTTAACTATAAAATAACCAAAAATGATCTTTATTTACATCAGAATTTAGATAGCTTATAACTAAACCGGCCTAAGCTACCTTCTAAAATGAAGTATACATCTTATTATCCAACGCATTCTCGAACTATAAAACACAAACATCTTAATTATATATAAGAAAAATGTGGTCATATTTTAAAAACTTTTGATTTATTAAATTCCCCCTCCGAGCCAAAATGTTTTACTTAAGGGGACCAAATCAAGTTCAAAGATTAACTTGTTAGGCATTTTAACTTTGAACATTACTTGCTTAGTTTGTCAAAATTTGGTAATGCACACCTAATTTAACTAAAATTTGGTAATGCTCTTATTGGGGGGTCATATATATATATTGTTTTTCAATTAGGGAGCCAGCTCTATATATTTTTCAATTATTGGAAGGGGCTGTGCATGGGCTTCTCATAGTTTTTGAGGGGGGCCAACGGGCAATGATCCCTGCCAGCTCCCCCTTATCCGTCACTGCCCCCACCAAACGGATCAAACACACACATACATACAAAAAATTTCGAACATTTTGTACATTACATCCTTAACATATTTCCAAGTATAGTATTCGCCCGTCTAGATATTCAAACAAAGAATTTTACTTGGATCTAAATCTAGACATGTTATGAACTCATTTCATACAAGAGTAATGTTATATATTACATTTTTATTTTATAATTGTCTTATAATGCTGATGTAGCATTATAATTGCTGGTTAACGATTATTCAAACTCATAATCACACCACATAACTATTTTTTAGAAATTGACCTTTTGGGCCTTCTTTTAGCCTCTTTTTAGGAAGTAATGCTACAAGTCCTTATTGTGTCACTCTTGTGTCCCTCCAATAATGATGTGTATTTTAAAATCACCATTGTGTATGTAATTTATCATTATTGGATTGATCAAATAGTAATTTTAAAAGCTATCCCATTTTTGAAATGATACAAAAAAAAAAAAAAAATAGAATTACTCATTTTTAGTGCCTATTTTACATGATTTTGGGCATTTTAAAAATAATTAGGAGCCTTCAAAATATAACAAAGCTCAATAATAATAATAATAATAATAATAAAGGTTTCAAGAAATAAATTATTTTAATGAATTAAGATCAATTTTATTAAACTCAAAACGAAAACCCTATATTAAACGTACTAAAACGACGCATTTTGTATGTTGTTATTATATATATAATAAAAGCAGTTACGCTATTATTAGGTGGTTAATAACTGTTTGCTTCTTTTCCTTTAAAAAGGTAAAAAAAGAAAAAAAAAAAAAACTATTTGCTTGTACACTCTTGGCAGCTGGGATGTCGCCTGGTACTAGCTAGAGAAAGTACCATGTTTGAGGTGTGATGTGACGTGGTATTCACTAGAGGATAGGAGTTTGAAGAAAGGAATAGTGAACAAAAATAATGTTTTATACCTAAACAAATTTTAATCACTTTATAGAAAACAAGGCAAATGGTTAAAAAATAAATAAAAAAAATTAGGAGGTGGTCGAACCAATCCAAGAGCCGCTCCCTATATTTTTTTGTTTTAAATTAGTTTTAAAAGAATTTTTATTTTATTTTATTAAGGGCAATTTCATTATTATAGAGGATGTTGACAATTTTTTTTTTTTTTGTTTGAGAGAGTAAATCAACCTTTCACTTTTTTTTTTTTTTTTTCCTTTAAATTGTTTTTCTTTTAGAGCAACAAGAATTGGGGCTCCCACAGTGCCACGTCACTCGCCCACCCTGTGGTCTTTGCACTCTGCAGTTGCTAAAGAACCACCTCGTCCCTGTTACTTTTTTTCCTTTGTCCTGCTGCTCAGCTCCATTCTCGAACAGTTTCTCAACTGCCTCCGACGGGTAAGGAGCTCTCTCTCTCTCTCTCTCTCTCTCTTTCTCTCTCTCTCTCTCGCACAATAACTCTTATGCTGCCTTGTCATGGCCGGTCGGTCGGCCGAGGATTAGACCGTAGACCCTTTTGTCATTTTATGACATATATATATATATATATATGCATGAAAGGCAATGTCATTATGTTGGAACTCTTCATGCATGTAACACTTTTCTTTCATTTTCCTTTGCTCTATCAGTACCGTTTGGTATCCATATTGGGTTTTTACTCATTTGTTTTTTTGTATAACAATACGAATTTGTTGCGATTCTTGGAGCTACTTGAAATTTGAGAATAGAAAATGAAAAAGTAAGATAATTTTGAAAGCAAGAATAGGTATGCTGGAGAGATCAGCTCTCTTTCTTGACAGATTTCAATGTTTGTAATTCTATTCTATACCCTCATTAAAAAAAATGGAAAATAAAAAAAAAACTGGGTTTTTGGTCCCGTTGCACTTCTGGGTTAAGCTTTTGTGGCCTCCCTTTTTTTTTAATGTAAATCCTGATATATTTGTCTTTTTTTCTTTTTTTTTTGTTGTTGTAAATTGTGTGTGTTTTTTTTTAATGGGGTTAGTAGTTAATTGCACTGGACTGCTATTGAATTCCCTTGCTTTACATGTTTATTTATTTTGATCCAGATGGCAGCAACAATCAAGAAGTTCTCTTATGCACTGAAGAAAAAGCAAAGTCAAACACGTGGTATGTCTAAATATAAATGGAACCATCGTTTGGCTGATTGTCAGGCTCTACTGCTGTCAGTCTAGTTTTTGTAGGAATTGGATTCCTACAAATTACTTACAAATTTTTTTATAATATTTATAGTATATACCGTTAAGTGGCTTAAAATAGTTTTTGTGTTTAGTTCAAGAATTGGACCACCTACGATATTTCTTTCATGCTATGGATCAACTGAATGTTGGTTTCCTGATTCATATTATGCTGCATCCTGCTATCATATCATATTTGACAAAATCCATTTGAATCATTGCTCTTCTCTAATGAAATAATTAGACTGCAAAATCGAGTTCAATCCTTAAAAAGAAAATACATGTATACAGTAGGTCTTGGTTATCCATAGCTACTTTTCAAATGATGCTTCATATAGATGGTTAACTTATATGCAAAATCGAGTTCAATCCTTAAAAAGGAAATACATGTATGCAGTAGGTCTTGGTTATCCATAGCTACTTTTCAAATGATGCTTCATATAGATCGTTAACTTATATGCAAAATCGAGTTCAATCCTTAAAAAGGAAATACATGTATGCAGTAGGTCTTGGTTATCCATAGCTACTTTTCAAATGATGCTTCATATTGATGGTTAACTTATATCCACTTTCATATCCTCGTTTCCAGGGGGGATATCAATTGAATTTGTGCATCTGTAGTAATGTTTAGAAGCAACAACATCGTTGCAAGGGTATTTCAGCGCCAAATCTACACTCCTGCTCCTGGAACTAGTGTATCTTCTTCTTACTCTGGCCATTTGTTATTTTGTATCATTTAATTTTGCCAACTTCTCCTACTTTGATCATCTTGGTCCTTAATGTTTTCTTATTATTATTGACTACTTTAAGCCTTTGCTAGTATACATCATGTGTACTATGGTTGTGCCCCCTCTGTGCTTTTCAATGAAATTATTTATTTATAAAAAAATAATTATTATTGACTAGTTGAAGTCTTTGCTTAATGATTTTTTTTGATAAGTAATGAAAAACTTTATTAAAAAAGCGTAAGACGCTCCTAGGTACACTGACCGTATACACAGGGGCACTCACAAGCCCAAAGCCCATGAAACATTAAAAGCACCCACAACCCAACCAACTCAAAACGCCCGCCAAC
Source organism: Corylus avellana (assembly GCF_901000735.1). Classification (NCBI taxonomy): domain Eukaryota; kingdom Viridiplantae; phylum Streptophyta; class Magnoliopsida; order Fagales; family Betulaceae; genus Corylus; species Corylus avellana. The sequence goes on from NC_081544.1 coordinate 21,834,812, forward strand.
CCAACACCCACAAGGCATCAAAGCCCAAAGCATGAAGTCTCTTCTTAATGATTGAGCTGCATAATGAAGGATTTAACATTATCTGCTGTGAACTTGTTGTCTTTTCCTTTAGATGTGTGTTTTCACACTCAGTTTTCCTTGTGTCTCTTTGAATCAAAATGTTTGCTTGTCTTGACATGGTATTTTGGATCTTTCGATGTCTTAATAGTTAGTAACCATCAATCCTAAAGGCTTAAACTATTACGAAATGGGCCAACAATGCATGTCAAGCTCTTAGACACAGCAACATTGACACTTCTCACATTTATGCCTGCTCAATAACACTGAACTAACTGCATGACTTCCATGTGCAGAATAGATGAAACTAACAAATAGGGTTTTCCAATGCTTGAACTTAGAACTTCATACACAAAGAAGGCTTGGATACTATCATCTCACCTCCAATTGACCTTTGCTTATATACTTATATAAGAAAAAAAAAACCTATCATCTCACCTCCAAGCCTAACAGAATTAGAACCTAGCTGAAGCATTAGACAACATCCATAAACTAGCCCAAGTAATCTAGCCGAAACAAATACAATTTTGCCTGGCATGTTGAGTCCAAAAACAAACAAACCGAGCTCTAATACCATGTTAAAGCATCCTATCAAAACCTTCAGCTATTAGGAAATGGGCCAACAATATATATCAAGCTCATAGACAACATTTGTTTTTTCTTCTTGAAGAATTCCTCCTCTTTTCTTGTATTTGATGTCTCCTTATCTATTATACATTTATTAACCATAATATACAATAATTACAATTGAAGACTAAAATATTAGTGGCCAAGAATTTTTTTTCTTACAATCCTGCATCTCAGGGCAGAAACTTATATGGTTTTATCATATTGTAGATTTTAATTTTTAGTAAATAATGAAAAGCTTGCTGTAAAATCATTAAAATTATACTGCTAAAACCCCAAATCATTATGTTTTGCTTGCAGGTTCATTGTGCTAGGCGGTTTTATGAGAATTTAGTCCCAAGTTGTACCATATATGATGTTGAGTGCCCAGACCATTTATTCCGCAAATTTACTGATGATGGTCAATATCTTATAAGTTTCAGCAGAAATCATCAGGATCTGATTGTTTACAGACCAACATGGCTTTCTTTCTCGTGCAAAGAAGAAGATTGTGATGCTCATGATCTCCCTCCAAAATCAAAGAGATTTGAAAGCTTCTTCACACAGTTATATTGTGTATCACTTGCTTCCTGCAATGAGCAAATATGCAAAGACTTCTTCCTTTACATGGAGAGTAACCAATATGGAATATTTGCTACTTCTACTGCACCAGTTCCTGAAGCACCTGCAACTGGAGGAGCTATTCAGGGAGTCCCATTTATAGAAAAGATGACATTCCATCTATTGAGGTATGTGTTCTTGGTTTCTCAAATATATGTTGAAGTTTTGATTCACTTGTGGGGGTTGTGCTATGCCCTAAGTTTTATTCTATGTTTTCTGATATAATTAGATTGGGAGATGGAGTCATACTGGATGAGAAGGTCTTCAACAATGACTTTGTTAATCTGACCCATAACGTTGGTGTCTTCTTGTACGATGATTTATTGGCAATTGTGTCACTTCGCAATCAAGCAATACACATTCTCCAAATTAGGGACTCTGGGAACCTTGTGGATGTACGGGCTATTGGGGCATTTTGTCATGAAGATGATGAACTTTTTCTCAATTCAAATGCTCAGGCAAGTGGCATTTATTTTTAAGATTTTGATGTGACTCCACTAAAGTTCAACTGGCATGTTACAGATTAGCTTTGGCTTCACACTTCAAATATTGGAAAAACATTATCTTTGGTAGGGTAGACAGGGGAAAACCTCTATGTCAGCTTAGCTGCTTGTGGAATAAAATAGAAAAAAAAAAAATTACTACTTAGGGTTTTGTCTAATAGGATAGACCAACAGAACAAAGTGGTGTGTTATCTTTGAGTAAAGAAGTAGGAAAAAAAGGTTTTGTTTGCTCAATCTTTATGCCAAAGTTTCTTAACATTGTTGTTAGAGATTGGCAAGGATGCAAAATCGATTGATATATTTAAGATAATGATCATGGAATGTCCTTAAATGGTTTATTTTGTTAGCTCTTCATAAAAGATAGTTATCTGTTTGTTGAGAGTTGTCTCAAGTTCTTATTTTGAAGAAAATACTTATTTCCAGTCTTCTTAATTCCTATTTTGAAGAAAATACTTATTTATAGTCTTCTTAGTGTAATTTCCTCGTCTAATTTGTATTTGGACATTTATAGTCTTCTTAGCGTAATTTCCTTGTCTAATTTGTATTTGGACGAGGAGTTTGAAGCCTATAAATAAGTATTGTTTCTAAAGGTTTAGTGGCTTCGAAGATAAGCTCAAATAGGGTTTTAACCAAGGTGGCAACTCCTATAAAAGTAGTTTTTACTTAATAATAAAAAAAATAAATAAATAAAGGAAGTGGTTTTGTTGGCATTTACTAGGGCTGTAATCGAGCCAAGCCAAGTATTGAATGTTCAATCTTGGTTCATTTAATTTTTTTTCGAACGCAAGACAAGCTTGAGCTTGTTCACGAGCTACTCAATTAACTTATTCATTCTATATATAAAGTAATTCTCTTGATTTTTTTTTTTTTTTTTTTGTAAATTTATACTAATTATTAGTTGTTTAATATGGTTGCGATTTATTATTTTAGTAATTAGAGAAATTAACTCAAATCTTTTATTTTTTTGATGAGTAAAAAGCGTAAGGCGCTTCTAAGTACATTGGCAGTATACAATAGGAAACACCCAACTAAAGCGAGCACAAGAAAGACCCAACAACCTAAACCAAAAAAACCCACCCAAAAAAAATCCCACTAAATACCAAAGCTCTAAAACCCGAAACCCACAAACACCAATCCCTCAAACCCGAAACATGCACGAAGCATTCAACGCTAAAAAAACATGAGCCTTGCCTTTCCCACACCTAGAGGACGCTCTTGTAGTATCATAGTTTATGCAGCATTCTAGGTTTAGTAGCTCCCTTCTACCTGTAGGATTAGAGCAAACACCCTTAATCTCCTGAATATGATCTTCAATGGCTATGACCTGTGACAGGGGGGAAATTCTGATCTTTATTTCCCTCACACAAAAGTCCCACCACAGGACAAATATTCTCAATACAAAATAGAGCCCAATCTGTAGGAGTGACAAAGAGGAAAAGTCTCTAGAGGTTAGGGGAAATCCCCATCCTCCCCATCATCCCTCACAACTAGTGCTAACAACAAAACCGGCACTGTCGGATTGAAAACATCTCCCTTATCCATCACTTCCGGCGAGGGCTGAGAATAGACTGGCCTAGGCGAACAACCACAAGCCTCAACAGAGGAACTTGACCTTAGAAACCCCCTTTGGAGAATACCCCTCACTGAAGAGGTTTTTCGGACAACAATACTCGCGTTCGTCGGGCCGTGGGTAACCTCCGATGAGGTTTGGGCCATGATCTTAATAGACGGCGAAGAGTGCGAGCTCAAGTTGAAACCCAAAGGAACAACAGGCGGAGCACTAATCACTGACACTACCTCAGCGATCAAGCTATCATCCATCTTTGAAAACCGATTGTCCTTCAACTTTCAGTTGTAGCACTTATAGGGTTTAGGTGTAGGTAACAATGGGGATTCCAAAAAAACTGGTGAAAATTGAGTAGCCTCCGGCGAAATCTAGGCTACTACCAACGAGACTTCCGGCCTTGGAGGGAACAAAAAGGAGCAATTGACTTCAGCTAGGCACACCAGACCAAATCCAACTAGACAAACATCTTTAGACATGTTTGTCGGAAGCAGAACCACCTCTGGCGAAGCATGTTGAACAAACGATGGGAGCACGGTAACAACAGACCTTGCTAAAGGAGGCCCTTTTTTTTTTTTTTGATAAGTAATGTAGTATATATCAAAAAAAGCGCAAAGCGCCTCTAAGTACACAATAATGTATACAAAGGAACCCAAACAAACACCCAGAAAACCCAGAAAAAAACCAAACAAACCAAACAAAAACCCAGAAAAACCCAATCAAACCAAACACCCATCCAAAGGGGAATACAAGAGACCCAACCAAACCCCAAGAAAAGCCCTAGTGCATCTCAGGTGGAACCCTAGTGCACCTCAGGGGGAAAAGAAAAAGCATTTTTCGATCCCAAAAAACCCCGCCGACGCCGGCCCTTCACCGGAGAGATGGAGCAATCCAGATTATTGAGCTCCCTCAACCCCTTAACCTTAGAAGCATAAACTTCAACCTTAGGGGCAGAAACTTCAACCTCAGCAAGCAGGTCCTTGTTCTTATGCAGCTGCTTAGCGACTTTTTCCTTCACCCTCCGGGTATAAAACAGTTGGGACGAGGATATAGAGGAGTAAATGGGAGTACCACTCTCTGTCATGCGAGGAAAAGGACGGCTAAGACTCCTCCCCATCTCAGCCGCCCCATCGAGAAGGGAAGTAGTCGAGAGTGAAGTGCATCCCTGCGACGAGAACAAGGAGGTAGTAGCAGGGGAAAGAAGACAGCCAACTTGAACCTCCACCGGCGCAGAGGGAACCAGAACAGGGTCCTTTCCCTTAGAAGACAAAGAATCCTTCAACACCACCGGAGCGGGAGAGACAGCTCTCGGACTCAAGAACCCACGACGAAACAAACCTTTCTCCGGAGAAGAAGGACGAACAACCAGCTCCTCCCCCGAAAAAGGAACCTCCTATCCCTGCAAGAGCTCGCCGGAGAGTCCACCTCCCAAGGAACAGCGAAGGCCTCCTTGAGAATAGAAA
>NC_081544.1:21839769-21895117 GCF_901000735.1 Corylus avellana
GACCCGTCACCGGCAGACCCAACAATCGCGCCCAAAACTCGCACCGGAGAGAGAGAGAACACTGCCGGGGAAGACCCATCGCCGGAAGACCTAGCCAACGGCTCCAAACACTCTTCAGAGGCTAGAGGAATCCCAGCCGATGCAGACTCCAAAGGTAAAGAGAACGAGTTATGGACTGGATCTGAGAAATCCGGATCCAAGTACTGAACCGGATCCAAATTTTGACCCAAAACCACTTCAGAGACCGACCCGGAATCACAACCCAAAGCAGAGGTTGATAGGCCCAAAAAACGCACCCTATTACTCCTGCGATTGGGCTTCGAGACAACCCCTGCACGGATCCGGTCCAACTTACGTTGGATTTGCCCTAGAAGCCTCAACAATCCACTAATACCGATCTTGCCCTTCTTCTTCTTCCTCAGACTCACTGACCCAGCCGCCTCCGCCAGAGGAGAAGACAAGCTCTCCAACGCAGAGCAATCCACGGCAGAACGCAACCCCAAACCGTCATACTCCGAATCCCAACAAGACGACCCCGGAAGCAAATCGAGAGACCTCGGATACTCAACTGCTCTCGCCTCGACGCCCGGAGAAGATCGAAGGACATCCACGAAAGACCTCCCGGAATCGACCCCCAAAGAAGGACCATCCATTATAAACCCCGCCGAAGATGGAACCCCCGACTCCGCCGTACCATCCGACTTGATCTGTGCCGCCATCAATTGCCGAAGCTCTCCCGCGAAACGCCGCCAGCCCCTCCCAAAACGTCCCTCCGGAAGCCAAATGACTCCCTTACGACCACCCTCAGCCAACACCGATACCTCCAAGAACCTTCCGGCCTTATTACCTCCCCCGTGGACCATCGTGGCCTTATCACCCTCACGGTAAGATTTGGCGATTTCTTCCTTCACCTGAACCTGAATCGCCGCTTCCACCGTTTCCACCAACCACGACGAACACTGAATGCTCGCGTAAATATACCCCACGAAACCTTTTCTCCTCTCCTCCAGACGAAGGTTAGGACACCCAACCTTTGCCGAAAGGCAGAAGGTTTTGGCTTCAAAAGAGAATCTGCGTTCCATACGCCGAACCCTAACGCGCAGCACCAGCCGCGCCACCGATCGCAGAAAAAAACTTTCAAAAATTCAAATTTTGAAATTCATCCGAGTCTAGAGAGAGAGAGAGAGACATGGGTCAAATCTAGCTGCAAATGGATTGCTATCATAACATAGCAATCCTTGCTAAAGGAGGCCCTAAGTGCCAATCATCAATCCTCGCGGATGCCGTAGACTTCTCATCATGCTGGACTACGGCAGATGCGATCTCCGTAGCCAGGACCACCTCCAGCGACTTCTCCGATGGATCAAAACTCAGATTGGGATGGCTAGAAACCCTACCCGGTAAAATAGGACCGGCACCCATACCCATCATGGATGCAGGTTTCACCTCATACCCAAACCCGGATTGGGTTTAGATTTAAAGTGTGACTTGGTCCTGGGCTTACACTTAGTGGCCCAAAGCTTCCTCCCTTTATACCGCCCAACAAAGACGGGCTTACGGGTCGGGCCAAATTTTGGAATGCAGCCCAAAACTCCAAACCTTCCAAAATTTTTTGCAAGGCCCTATCCACCTTAGATTTCAACTTCATCTTCCACTATACCACACTCTTCCTGTGGGAAGACGATAATACGCATTTCATAATCAAAAACATGAGGATATAAGAATTCCTCTAGGCGCCCCACAATCCAACATCAAAGGAAAATGATCGGACAGTAGACGTGGCAATCGCCTTAGTGTCACATTTGGGTAATGTTCTTTCCACTCCGGAGAGAGTAGAAATCGGTCAATTGTCGACCATATTTGGTCTTCCTGACCATTGGACCTACAAGCGGCATATCCACCAAACCCTGCACAAAAATGAACTCCGAATACTCCGCCATAGCTACTAAATACTTCGATTCCCTGGACCCCTCACTCGGAAACCAAACCACGTTAAAATATCCCCCAATGCACCATGGCACCTCCCACCAGCTCATTAAGCCAGCCAACTTATCCCATAGCACCCTCCTTTCCACATCATCATTCAGACTATATACTCCCCCAAATGCCCAAACAAAGTTATCATCGACAGTCCACAAAACACAAGCAATAGTATATTGTCCCACACACTCCTCAATCTTGTATTTTTTATTTTATTTTTTTGTTGGTAAAAGTTCTCTTTTGTGAGGGTGCGAGGCTTTAGGTCTATTGGGCTTTTGGGTTTGAGTGGTTTTTCTTCACCACTATTTTGCACTCCATCTTCTGTTAGTAAATTTCTCCTCTATTGTCTTTGTTCATGGATGTAGGCTTGACTAGCTGAACCACGTAAATGTTGGTGTCTTGTATGATTAAATTATTCTATTCTACTATGTCCTACTTTTTTTACAATCCAAATATTAATTTCTCATGGCAAACTGGTATCAAAGCCAAATTCTGCTTCAATATGGGGTACGTGTCTAGTCTTGATGCGTTTGGTATGGCTTCATTAAGAGTGATTGACTCTTGGAAAGAGTTTGTTTTTGGTGAAATTGGTGTAACTCTTGTACATGTGACATCTTGAATTTGGGGCTATTTTAGTTTCATTTTCAAGTTGTTTGATCAAGTGGTTGGTTATTTCAATAGCCTTCTAATATGTGGTTGTGCAAGTATTTGCTTTGATTTGGATTTAGAGAAGACACCTATAAACCAATTCAAGCAAATTCAAATCTTGTACACGTGACACTCTTGAATTTGGGGCTATTACAATTTTGCTTTCAAGTTGTTTCAATAGCATTTAGATTGATGGTTGTGCAATTATTTGCTTTGATTTGGACTTGGAGAAGACACCTATAAACCAATTCAAGCCAAGGTGGAGAAATATTGAATGTGGCTTGGATTGAATAGTGGTACACCATAGAGAAATTCTTTTGCCTGACATGTTTTTGGACGAGTGTCTCAATGATGATTTTGTGTTGTTAAGCTTGACCAAATTCAAGTCAAGATGGAGCTATCACAACAAAGATTGAATTTTTGATGGAATTTGAATCAAGGTGGAGATCTATTGAAAGTTGTCTCCAATTCCTATTTTGGACAAATTACTTATTTATAGTCTTCTTAGCATGGAAGGAAAGTATTTTCCTCATCTAGTATTCTTTGCCCAGCAAAGAATAAGAATTAGAGACACCAGTAAATTAGTATTCATTGTCCAACAAGGAATAGGAATTTGAAAGCCTAAAATAAGTATTGTTTCTAAATATGCAGTGGCTTCAGAATAAGCTCACATACGACTTTAATCCATAGTGGCTACTCCCATAAAAGTAGTTTTTGGGGCAACCACACCAAGAGAACTAGAGAAGAATTTCTCTTTTGTAAAAGTTCCTTTGTGGGGGTGTGAGGTTTTGGGTGTATCGTGCTTTTGAATTTGAGTGTTTTTACTTCACCACTATTTTGTATTCCATCTTTTGTTAGTGAATTTATGTAAATTTTCTCCTCCTGTTGATGTAGGCTGGACACTGAACCATGTAAATATTGGTATCTTGTGTGATTGACTAATTTTATTTTGCTCGTTTATGTGTCTTTGTGTTCCAAATATCAATTTGTCACAACACTGTTTATTCAAGTGGTCATGTGATACTCATTTAAAGAATGAGCTGTTACTTTTTGTGGAGCATGTAGAGATAATTTGGAGAGAGAGAGAGAGAACGATACCTTTGCACAAGAGGTCGTATTTTTATATATTATGTCTTCAGTTCTCAGTGCCATTTTATTATGTTTTAGTTCTCAGTGCTGTTCTATCGTGTCTTGGTGGGTCTATCAGTGTCCAATGTGAATATTATTGATTGATTTTATTTTTACGTCTCTGTAGATCTTTAACTTCCCCCCCCTTTTTGTGTGTCTAGGCAATTTGAAATGTTACTTATACCAACACATCTCTTTCGTGAAACTTAGAACTATAATCTTGCTTCTCATCCTAGTCCCACCATTCCTGTGCACATTGCTCAGCAGTTGAAATCAATGGTTAGTGTTAGGGAAACTCTTACCACTTAAAGTTCCAAGTGGCCATCAAAGTCACTGCTCTTTTGTGTATGGGTACGTTAAAATTACGGCTGAAAATTGTTAATAATCAAATCGCTTGTGCATGATGATTTCTTACTTTGTGCTAGCTATGTGCTTATTTGAAGTTGCAGCATTTTAACTTTCCTGAGTATATTCTTTATTCTAGTTTTTGCCCTTTTATTCTTTTCTTTTTGCTTGGTGTGATGGCCTTCATATTTCTTTGCATTTTATTTCTGTAGTCTTTGGGGTGATTCGATTGTTGTCTTTTCTGCTTTGGATTAAGTTTTATATCATAATTATTTATGCTTCATCAGATTTTACTAATTACTGAGCATTCTCCTCCATATTGTTATCATTTCAATCAACGCAGTTTGGTGAATAAGAACTTTTCCTCACGTGTTATGTATGGAGCTCTGAACTGACAATTCAGCTATTGATGGCAGTGCATGGCATTACCTGATAAAAGTAAACTCCCTCAGTTGCCTGAGAATCATGCTCAGAATGGTTTACATCACAGCCAGCCTTGTCTAGAAGATTCTTTTCTGAGTGGCATCAAACAACGCCTTCTTTCATTCATATTCCGAGGAATATGGAATGAAGAAAAAGATCAGAGCTTGGTTGGTTTTTTGACTCTCCTTTCTATTTTACTTTTAATCTAAGAATATTTTATGTGAATTATCTCATCGTATGCATTGTTTCAGTTGTCTGTGAACAGGACAGGTTATTTTAAAAATCTTCTTTATTTCTACTTCCTTGCATTTCACCACCCAGTCATAGCAGTATCTTTCATATATTTATAATGTTGGATATCTTGCTGTATCTGATAAGAAAAGTATGTGATTTTAAACTCAAATCAATTGAGGATCAACTTCTTGAACCTCACACATAAAAAATTCCAAGGAAAGGTGAAAGGCAAAGATAACAAAGTCTTCCGTACCCTATTCCTTATCAGGAATAGTGGCCCTGCTGGCAAATTCAGTCATTTCTCCCTTCATCATTGATTTTGAAAGTAGTGATATTCTTGTTTTTCAACAGCTTGTCACTAACTTTGAGGCTGGAAGTCATTCTAAACCTCACCATGTGGGTTGGTCTGATAAGGAAATGTACAAAGATTTCTCATAAATGTTGGGTTGTGTTCTCAATTGGCAAAAACCATCATGACAAATTCTGATGTGACAGTCTTCTTTTGAATGCATTCCATTTGCTATTAGGCTGACTATGGGAGTCAAAGGGATGCTATCGAAAGAGGCCATATGATTGCATTTGAGAGAAATAAGAGGAAAAGCCAGCTGGTTCCAACCAGATTTAGAGACAGATCTAACCTTGCAATGCCACAAGAGCAAGCCAAAAAACAACATTGTAGGGAAAAAAGAAGAAAAAAAACAAACTGAGGAGATAAGGATTTGAGGGTGTTATTAAATAAATCATTATGTTTTCACAAGGAGCAATAACCACTTGTGTATGTGGCGTGCAGACTAGTGCTGAAACTTTGGGTTTGAATTGCCAGGTGCACGCCTTTTCCTTTTTTTTTTCTTTTTTTTTTTTTTTTTTTTTTTTCAAATCAATGGGCCCACTCTATACAGACCCAATGGGTCCACTGTATTGGGCTGGCCCAAATGGATTAGCCCACTTACTCAACCCACCTTTTTTCTTCTTTAATTGACTGGTTAAATAACACTGAGATAGTGTGAGGCGAGGGGGCATGATGTAGACAATTGTGTTGATAGTTAAAAGATCTTAAGAAAAGTCATTTTGAAGGGAAGACAAGGGTATGGTATGATGTTCAAGGTCTATTAATGTGTCATTCTGGTTGTTGGAAAAGTAAATTTACGTCTAAGAAAGGAAAATATGTATTGAAGAAGAGAAGTGCTGAAGAAGAAATGCATTGAGGAATGAAAGTTTCCATATGCACTATTTGATTTCTACTATGTAATAAATGTATTTTTCATAATAGGTTGTAGAATTTTTTATTAAAGGTTGTGTAAGTTTAGAAGGCACATCATCTGGAATAAGACAATTTTCCCTTCTTTCCTCTCCCATTTTTCTGTCTTTCTTTTCCACTTGGTATCAAAGCAATTGTAGTTGGTTTTCTGGGTTGTTTTTGGTTGGTGACTATGCCGCCAAAGCACAGAAGACCAGATTGGCCTTGGGTCTATGCTTGTTGTCATAGAAAATCCATTTTTGAGATTCTTTTGCAAAGTGTGGAGCATCTTGGGTGATTCTGTGCCATTGGCGTCATAGGAGGACTTGCACCAATTGAAGCTTCTTATTCTTGATTGACATGAGTGCTTGAAGGGGATTGTATGTGGGTGAGGAGACTTGGTGGTTTGATTTGGATTCATCCTTAGAATGCTTGGATAGCCGCATCAAGTCTGGTGACCCAGGGGTGCTTTGTAAGTTGGACATGGAGAAAGCCTATGAACACATCAACTGGAAGTTCTTGCTTTATTTGCTTAAAAGATTTGGGTTTGGGGAGAAATGGTGCTCTTGGATAGCTCATTGCATCTCATCGATGCGCTTTTCCGTATTGATTAATGGCTCTTCTTCCGGATTCTATGGCAGCTCTTGTGGGGTTAGACGGGGAGATCCTTTGTCCTCTTTTTTGTTCATCATTGTTATGGAAGCTTTTAGTAGAATGATTTCTGCTACCAAACATCACGGTTTGCTCTCAGGTTTCACGGTGGGGTCAAGACCTTTTGAGACAATTAACATTTCTCACTTACTTTTTGCGGACGATATTTGGTTTTTTGTGGGGCTAATGTTGACCATATGTTCTCCCTATGAGCGTTGCTTGTTTGCTTCGAAGCCGTCTCGGGTTTAAAGGTGAATATGACCAAGTCGGCTTTGGTCCCAGTGGGCAATGTGGATAATGCGGTTGAACTGGCTAGAACTCTAGGATGTGTGACGTCATCTCTTCCTTTGAAGTATCTTGGCCTTCCCCTTGAGGCTCATTTTAAGGCTAAGGTAACATGGGACGGCATTGTGGAAAAAGTTGAGCGTCTGTTGGCTAGTTGGAAAATAATATATTTGTCTAAGGGTGGTAGGGTTACCCTTATCAAAAGCACTCTTTCCAACTTACCTACATGCTTTTTGTCTCTTTTCCCCATCCCCGTCGCAGTGGCAAATCGTATCGAGAAGTTTCAACGTGATTTCCTATGGGGTGGATTAGGTGAAGAATTTAAATATCATTTGGTTAAGTGGTCCAAAGTTTGCTCTCCTATCTCCGAGGGAGCCTAGGGATTTGCAATTTGCGTTCGTTCAACCAAGCCCTTCTAGGGAAATGGTTGTGGTGTTATGCGAATGAAAGTGAGGCTTGGTGGAAAGCCGTTATGGATGCCAAATATGGTTGCAGTTGGGGTGGGTGGTGTTCTATCGACCCCCCAGGGACGTATGGGGTGGGCCTTTGGAAGTATATTACAAGGGGCTAGAGATTCTTTTCGAGTCATACTAGATTTGATTTGGGAGACGGTTTGAAGATCAGATTCAAAAATGATGTGTGGTGCGGCGAAGCTAGTCTCAAGGTAGCTTTTCCTGCTCTTTTTAGCATTGCCGCTGTGAAGGATGCGATTGTGGCTACTAATGTGGATCTTTCGAGTGGCACCCTTCAATGGAATATTAGTTTTGTTCAGTTGATTCATAATTGGGAAGTGGATACGCTGGCCTCCTCCTATTCTTCGCATTATTCCCTTAGAGTAAGAAGAGAAGGGGAAGATAAGCTTTGGTGGACCTTGTCCCGCAAAGGGATTTTCGATGTTAGATCTTTTTACAAGATCATCACATACAAAGACAATCCCTCTTTCCCTTGGAAGAGCATCTGGCGGACTAAGGCTCCCCCCAAAGTTGCCTTCTTTGTTTGGTTGGCTTCTTTGGGGAAGATTCTAACATTGGATAACCTTAGGAGAAGACAAGTCATCGTGGTTAATCGGTGCTGCCTTTGTAAATTGGATGGGGAATCGATTGATCATCTTCTCCTCCACTGCGAGGTGGCTCGAGCCTTATGGATCACAATATTGAGTCGATTTGGGCTTTCTTGGGTTATGCCTAATAGTGTGGTGGGTTTAAAGGCCTGCCGGTGGTTTGGGGGTAATTCAAGGAGTGCGGTTGCCTGGAAGATGGTGCCTCTTTGCCTTATGTGGCGCATATGGAGGGAAAGAAACAATAGGAATTTCGATAATCTTTAGAGGACTTTGGAGGAGCTCAAGTCCTATTTCTTTCTTTCCCTCTTCTCTTGGACTTCTGCTTATTTAGCTCCTTTAGTTATTAGCTATTCAGATTTTCTTGCTCTATTTTCTCCCTAGTCTTAGGCGTTCTCTTGTATACTTCCTGTTTGCTAGGGTTGCGCCTCTCTGCGTTTTTTGATTTACACAACATTACTTATCAAAAAAAAAATCTTTGACAAGAACCTGACTTTCTGATGTAGTGATGAGTTTTTTTGGTGGTGGCCTTGTGCAATGGTGGTGGAAGAAATACAAAACGACAGGTCGTTTTGTGAACACCAGAATGAGTCGTATAGGCATGGAGAAAACGACATGTCGTTTAGCTAGGACTGAACAACAAGTCGCTCAATTAGAAGCTCATAACAGGCAAGTCTTCCTAAACAACAGGTCGTGTAGCGCAGGGGGAAAAAAAAAAGAAAAGAGAAAAGAAAAAAGAAAAAAGATGCTACTGTATTTTTGATTACTTGGTATGTGCTGTTTAACTTAAATAATTTGCTAAGCCCAGATGTGTAGTGGAGCAATTTGTTTGGTTGGATATTTGATTTAAAAATTTCGAAGACAAATCATACTCTAGAAATTCATGAGAAAGGTGTAGAGTCAGGTGACCTCCTATAGTGAAAACCCAACTCTCCAAATCACAACTGTGAAATTGGATGGGCTCAACTATCTCGCTTGGTCACAATTTGCTCTTTTGTATATTAAGAGCGGAGGGAAAATGGGGAACTTGAATGGAAAAATTGAAGAACCAAAGTTTAGACGACTTGGCTTATGACAAATGGGAAGCATAAAATTCTACCATTATGTCATGGTTGTTGCATTCAGTGCAACCGGACATCATTCAGGGATACTTGTTTCTCCGTACAGTTAAAGAAATTTGGAATGCAGCGGCCCAAAACTATTCCCAAATGGGAAATGCAGCACATATCAACGAATTGAAACGTCTGATTCATGGAACAACTCAAGGGGAGGGGTATGTTGCAACCTATTTTCCTCAGCTTCATGTACTGTGGCAGGAACTAGATCATTACCAGAACTTCCAGACTGCATGTGTCGCCGATGCTATGAAAATTCAGAAAATGGATGAAGGTCATATCTATGAGTTTGTAGCAGGGTTGAATTTTGAATATGATCAGGTTTGAGTTCAGATATTGGGAAAGGAGCCTCTTCCATCTCTTCAAGAGGCATTTGCCTATGTTCAGAATGATGAGAGTTGCAGAGGTACCATGCCCACTCTTCTTCCCAAGAACAATCAGCCTTGGTGACCACATCTCATCGCACAGGAAATGGAGATTTTAAGAGTTGTGATAGTGGGAAAGCAAAGAAGGTCAAGCTGTTTTGTGATCAATGCCATAAATCATGCCATACTAGAGAGACTTCTTGGTGACTCCATGGTTGCCCTACTAGAGGTAGAGGAGGTCGTGTTGGTGGAAGTACTCATCCTCAAGTTAATCATTCATCAACCTTTTGTCAAACACCTACTTCAAGCTCTCCTACTCCTAAGAGTGGGTCTCTTGGCAAGGAAGAATTGGAAACCCTTTGTCAACTGATGTCTCAATTAGAACCACAACCATCAGTTGTGGTGGTTCATTGGCCTCGGGAAATCCTCCAAGTGGTTGGGCATGTAGTAGGGTGAGAGTTTGACTCTTGAAATGGGAATCTTTAATTCTATTAGTATTAAACCGCCTTGAGTCTCACTAATGCTTTGATAGGATTGAGTCATGCTATTGCTCAGTCGGACTTGAGAGAGTGCCTGCGGTAATTACCGTCTAGGCCCCTTTTGTGTGGCTCCCAATGAGCAGGTGCTACTATGGTTACACTCAAGTAGAATAGCTACAGTTAGTCTTTCCTGCCTACCTTTTTTAATTAGAAAAAAAAGAAAAAAACCTAGAACCACCTACTAATGCATCTTCCTCCTTGGCACATTCAGGTAATTTAGCTTCATCCCTAAATGTAACTTCCATTGGGAATATAGACAATTCTGATGAGCCGTGGATAATTGATTTGGGGCATTGGACCATATGACTAGGTTATCATCTATGTTCTCTTCATATCATCTTTGTTCAGGCAAAGAAAAAGTTAAAATAGCTCATAAATCCCTATCATTTATGTCTGGAAAATGTCTCTTTGTTTTTTTTTTTTTGACATGTCCGCACAAGAGGGGGAGGGAGATTTGAACTAGTGACTTCCGCTTCATTAGACATGGTCCTAGCCGATTTAGCTACTCTTGAGGACTCTTTCCTTTGTTTTACATGTGTCTAATCTTGCGAATTAATTGCTCTCCATTGCTCGAATTACAACTGATTTGAATTGTTGAATAATTTTTTATTCGCATTATTCATCAAACAATCTTTATAGCTGATCACACATTGTTCATCAAACGATCTTTACAAGGGAAGGTAACTGCCTTGATTGTGTATGTGGATGACATAATTCTGACTGGGAATGATATTGAAGAAATACAAAAGTTAAGGAAATATCTCACCCATGAATTTGAAATCAATGACTTTGGGAAGTTTGAAATATTTTCTTGGCATCAAAGTAACTAGATCAGGACATGGTATATTTGTCTCTCAATGAAAATATGTGCTTGATCTACTCAAGGAAACACGGATACGTGGATGTAAAGCAGTTGACAACCATTAGAGCAAAACAAGAAGTAGGGGAGAGTGATGAAAGTTCTCTAGTGGATAAATGTAGGTATCAACGAGTAGTTGGCATATTAATATATTTGTCACATACTCGTCCAGATATTGTTTATGCAATTAGTGTAGTGAGCCAGTTTATGCACTCACCCCGGGAATCTCATATGGAAGTAGCATACCGAATACTTTGATATTTGAGATCTTCATGGGGTAAAGGGTTGTTGGTCGTCAAACATGATCATCTGAATATAAAAGCTTATACATATGCTTCATTGGGCGAGGTCCTTCACAGATCGAAGATCTACTTTAGGATGTTGCACTTTTGTGGGAGGAAATCTAGTTACTTGGTGTAGTAAGAAACAATCAGTGGCTACTAGATCTAGTGCAGAAGCTGAATTTTGAGCCATGGCCTACGGGATGTGTGAATTATTATGGTCGAAGATTCTATTGAAAAAACTCATATGATTACAAGGATTCAATGAGATTATATTGCGACAATAAGGCTGCCATTAATATTGCTCATAATCCTGTTCAACATGATTGAACTAACCACGTTGAAATGATAGACATTTTATTAAGAAAAAACTACGTGCAAGATTGATTTGTTCACCTTATGTGAAGACTAGGGAACAACTAGCGGATATTTTGACAGGAGTGTCCAATAGCATTCTTAATTCGGCATTGAGAAAGCTGGGCATGCCCAACATCTTTGCCTCAGCTTTAGGGCAGAGTGTTGGAAAAGTAAACTTACGTCTAACTGTCTAAGAAAGGGAAATATGTATTGAAGAAGAGAAGTCCTGAAGAAGAAAACATGTTGAGGAAGGTAAGTTACGATACGCGTTATTTGATTCCTATTATGTAATAAATGTATTTTCCATATGGGTAGTAGAATTTTTCTTACTTAACCTTGTGTAAGTGTATGAAGCACGTCATCGGGAATGAGACAATTTTCCTTTCTTTCCTCGCCCATTCTTCTGTCTTTCTTTTCAAGTCTGGTAGCATAAATAGTCTGTATTTGAGTCTACTTGGTTAATGATTGCATTTATGGCAGTTAGGTTGACTAGAATTTTCGAAAAGGGTTTTGATTATAAAAGATTGGGAATGAATCTTGTTGAAGTCGGACCGTGTTTTGGTATTGCCATTATCTTGTAAAAAATGGGGCTTTTGGCCTATTATTGGGTATTTACATTTTCAACTTTAAGGCACTATTGTGTTTAGTACAAGAGGCTTTTAATCAAGATCAAACAATCTCTTTTTGCCATTCTCTTATTAGTCTGCTGGAATATGTCTTCCAATTTGAGTGCTTTAGTGCATGGTCCATGTTATAGGCTTAGTTGGGCACATCCTGTTTGCGTGTGATAGTATTTTACTGCTAATATTTTTAGATGTTATTTGAATAACTTTTGGTGGAGCTATATTGCTTTTCACTTGTCAATAGCCTCGATGAAATCAAGCTTGGTGACTGCTCCAAAGTTTGCACCTAATTTATATGTCTTTTTCATTGCTTTAATTGCACTCTCTTTTGGCTTCCACAGAGGGTCCAGGGCTTGAAGAAGAAATTTTATTTCCATTTTCAAGATTATGTGGACTTGATTATCTGGAAGGTAGGTTCTTAACTGTTTTTGTATGCATGTTTATGTGGTGGTTTTGCAACATTACTTAAACGTGAACATCACTTTCATATCTTGTTATTACATATTTTCTCGTGCATATTGAACAAATTTTATTGTGCACTTCAAATATGACACTTAACCAGGGTGTTTATACACAACTCTGGACAGGTGCAGTTCTTGGACCGGCACCACCTGCTAATCAAGTTTGGTAGTGTGGAGGGAGTGGTAAGGTTTTCTTCTTCTTTCTAATATTCTGATTTATATCACATAAACTACTGCCTTTTGCAACGGTTTTCCAAATAATGTGGGAACTACAGGACTGCGCTGGGGAATGAGCCTTTTAATCACAGTAGTTGGACTTTTCTGTGGTTTCAATAGATGTGATTATATGTTGATATTATGTGTGTCTATGATGGTAATTCACATCATTTTCACTTTTTAAACTTGACTTTTTTTATCTGTTGTGGTGAATTGTCAGTTCTGCCTTCATTGATTTTCAGCAACTCTATGGACCTTCAACCATAAACTGTTTGTAACACCATTAGTCAGCCTTGAGACTGCTTTTATTTTGTCCAGCCTTTTTGACCAAAAAACCATAACCCTAGCTTATCCAAAGCGCTAAAATAAACCGCTGCTAGAAAATCTTGCTACTATTATTTTAGCTCCCAGCAGCTCAAAACCCTCCAAGATTCAATCTTTTCAAGTTCAAATCAATCTTTCCAACCTCTAAACCTAAGATTCCTAATGTTGCTGTTTGACCATAAAATCATCAGGACTCTTTGGGCTGCAAAATCTTTCAAGAAATTAGCCTAAGAGTCCTTGTTGCTGCTGTCCTTCGCAATTTAGTATCAAAGCTCTTTGGGCCACAAAATCTTCCAAGAAATTAGCCAAAGATTCCTCTGTTGCTGCTGTCTTACGCAATTTGGCATCATAGCTCTTTGTCCCACTTCACATAAATTGCATATCATGGATCATAAGTAGAAGGCTGTGACTGAGAAATTTCGAAGGGACACAATTCTCTTGTAATTGGAGTTTTCTTCTATGCTTGCCATTCTTACCATAGATCCTATGATGCAGTATGGGCACAAAACCTGCTCCTGAAAGACTCATCAATTCTATTCCAACAATAGACTCTGTGATGTGTTATGGAGATCAAACCTCCTTCTGAAAGACCTTTTGATGCCAATATAGAAATCAAACCAGTTCCCAAAAGGGCCAAATAGGCATTCCTGTTTGACGTAAGACATATTTCTAAGAGGAAAACAAATATTAGAGTCCCAGTTAGTTGAGTGTGGACCTTGATATGCATTAATATACTAATTAGGTGCCTCCGTTTGCTAGCTTAAGCTGTTGTGTTGGATGTTTTAACATGGGATATTAGAATCTGGGTTGTTTGTTTTTTGACTGCATGTGCTAGGGTTGTTTGCATCTGTTGGATGAGACTGGTCGTCTTTTTTTTTTTTTTTTGTTTTTTTGACCCATTTGCATCTCTATTAGTTGAGCCCAATTCTCTGTTTTCTTTTTTCTGTTGGGCCTGGAGGTGAGGAGGTGTTAGAGAGTCCCACATTGGTTGAATGTAGACCATATGGGTTTATATATTATTTGACCTTGCCAAACTCTTAACAGAAAGAAAAGAAAAGAAAAATAAAAAAAAAAATCAGTGGCTTAGCATGATAGTGAAAACCTTTCTTGCTGGGTACCATGCATGAGGGAAGGCCCAAAAATTGAGATTAAAGGAAATCTTTTGTCAAATGGATCCTAGGTGGGGTTACCACAGTGATCCAAGAATCTTTAATTTCTATAAGAGTCAAGTGATATGTTAGAAGTGGTGTGGCTCATTTAATTCCACTTTGGAGGCAAATCAATACTTTTAATAATTTAATATAGTTATTTTCAATACATTCATATTTTCTGATGCATCTTTTGCATTATGCCTTTTCTGGTGTATTTGGAGAGAAAGAAATGATAGGAGTTTTGAAGACCGTGAGAGGACAGTGTGGAACTGAAGTCTTTCTTGAATACTCTTTAGCATTGGCAGCTGCTTTAGACTATTCTTCTTTGTTTGGTTTTCATGATTTTCTTGACCCTTTTTCTTTTTCTAACTAGGTGTTTTTCTTTCTTGAATACTCTTTAGCATTGGCACCTTTTGCTCTTTTTAATAATATTTCGATTACATATAAAAAAAGTTTGTTTTTTGTGGTATTATAATTTGAGTTAAGAATTTGAAGATAAAAGATTGAAATTTGGCATTTTTGTATCAATTGACTACCATTCAAATGAATGATTTTTCGGTCTCAGTTTTCAAAACTCTCTGTATGCATAATTTAGTTTTTCTTTTGAGAAAAAAAAAAAAACATTATTTAGACCTGTTAAAGAGCCGATCTGCATTCTTTCTTTTTTTTTTTCTTTTATCAATAATATCAATTTATTAAAAGCGCAAGGGGCGCAACCCATGTACACAGAAAGTATACAAAAAAAGCCCACGCACACAAAACATTTAATTTGAAAATGACGTAAATAAATCTAGAAATTTTGCAAGCATTGAAACTTGCGAAGAATGCCACAAAACTCTCCATGAGAATTATTTGAGATTAAGGAGATCTCTTCATTTATGTACATATACTCTAGTTTCTCTTTTGAGAAAAAAGATTATTTGGACCTGGTAAAGAACAAAGCTGTGTTCTTATTTGAGATTTAGGAAATCTCTCCATTTTTTCGCGTTTGTTCATCTAATCACATCCCTTGATTAGGCACAAGTCACAAAACTCTCCATGAGAATTATTTGAGATTAAGGAGATCTCTTCATTTATGTACATATACTCTGGTTTCTCTTTTGAGTAAAAAGATTATTTGGACCTGGTTATCTGTCCAAGGGGGCTAGGCTCACCCTCATCAAGAGCACCTTATCCAATCTTCCTACCTATTTTCTGTCTTTTTTTCCTATCCTTGCTTCTGTGGCGAATCGCATTGAGAAGATTCAACGGGATTTTTTATGGGGTGGGCTCAACGATGAGCCTAAGTTCCACTTGGTCAGTTGGCACGAGGTTTGTTCTCCGATGTCTAAGGGTGGTCTAGGGATTCGGAGTTTGCGACTTTTTAATCAAGCTCTTTTGGAGAAATGGTTGTGGAGATTTGCTCATGAGGAAGAAGCTTGGTGGAGAAGAATCTTGGTGGCAAAGTATTGGGTGTTCTGGGGCGGCTGGCACTCTAAAGTTCCTCGTGGAACGCATAGAGTGGGGTTATGGAAACACATTTGTAGGGGTTGGAGGTCGTTTTATCGTCACTTTAGATTTGATCCTAGCTTGGGATCGAAAGTCAAATTTTTGGAGGATATTTGGTGCGGCGAGATGTCCATCAAGGATGCTTTTCCCAGTCTATTCAATATTGCTAGCAATAAGGATGCTTCCATTGCGGATATTAGGGAGTGTTTAAATGGTATGATTCATTGGAATGTTACCTTTACTCGTAGAATTAATGATTGGGAGGAGATGGTCTTAGCCTCTCTATTCTCGCTCTTATATTCACTCTCGATGCGTGGGGAAGGGAGAATCGGATTTGGTGGATTCCTTCAAGAAAAGGGAAGTTTGAGGTTTGCTCTTTTTATAGGAAGCTTGTTCTTAAAGAGCCCAACCATTTCCTTTGGAAAAGTATTTGGTGCATCAAGGTTCCTTCGAGAGTGGCATTTTTTGCTTGGTCGGCCGCCCTTGGGAAATCTCTTACCTTGGATAATGTTCGAAAGAGAGGTATTGTTGTGATTAATCGATGTTGTATGTGTGAATCGGAAGGGGAGTTTTTGGATCATCTCTTTCTTCATTGTGGGGTGGCGCACACTTTGTGGGATGTTATCTTCTCTCGTTTCAACATGTGTTGGGTTATGCCTAGAAGCGTCAAGGAGATGTTCGCTAGTTGGTGGTCGGGCTGAAAATCCCATAGTGCTGTGGTATGGAAGATGGTTCCCCTTTGTCTTTTATGGTGCCTATGGAAGGAAAGGAATGCTAAATGCTTCGAGGATTTGTCGAGGAACCTTGAGGACCTTGTTCATTGCTTTTTGTACACGCTTTTCACTTGGACTGCAGGCTGGCTTGCACCCTTAGTGATCAATTTTCCTGATTTTCTTTTTATGTTTTCTTCTTCTTTCTTCCCTTCTTAGTCGCTCTCTTGTATACTTCCTGTGTATTTGGGTTGCGTCCATCTGCGCTCTTTTAATGCATCATTACTTATAAAAAAAAAAGATTATTTGGACTTGGTAATGAACAAAGCTGTGTTCTTATTTGAGATTAAGGAAATCTCTCCATTTTTTTGTGTTTGTTCATCTAATCACATCCCTTGATTAGGAAGCCCAGTTTCCTAAATTCCTACCAAGAATTTGCTCAGACCGTTTCCTTGTTCTTCTAGAGTGCAGAGGCTTTCATGGAGGTAGAAGGTGCTTTAAATTTGAGAATGTGGCTAAAATTTGAGGGTTTTGTGGATGGGGTGAGACAATGGTTGACTTCTTACTGCTTTCAAGGCTCCCCAAGCTTTGTTTTGGCTTGTAAACTTAAGGCTTTGAAAGACGATTTAAAAGTTTGAAATGAGTAGGGGTTTGGCAATGCTGAGAGACAGAAAAGGTTTCTATTGAAAGAATTGCGAGTTCTTAACGGTTTGGAAGTAAAGAGAGCATTGTGTGTTGAAGAGAAGTTGAGGAAGGAGAAAGCTGTCAGTGATTTGGAGAGGGCTACTCTCTTGGAGGAGGTAAGTTGACGCAGAAATCAAGGGCGTTGTGGTTAAGAGACAAATGCATTGGGTTTTTCCATCGAGCGGACAATTTGAATTGAAGAAAATTTTCCATTGAATCCTTGTTGGTTAATGGCTTAGTGTTATCAGATCAGGCTGAGATCAGAGACCACATAGTGTAGTTCTATAATAGTTTGTTCATTGAATAGTTCAATTGGCGACCTAAATTGGATGACCTTTTTTTTTTTTTTTTTTTTTTTTTTTTACATTATTGATGAGGTATAGGTCATTTGGTTGGAGAGAGCGTTTAAGGAGGAAGAGGTATTGAAGGCGGTGAAAGCTATGAACAGATAAGGCACTATGGCATTCTTCCAAGCTTGTTGGGATGTAATTAAAGTAGATATAATGAATGCTTTCTAGGAGTTTTACGCCAGAGGCAAGTTTGAAAGAAGTCTTAATGCTACTTTCATTGCTCTTATTTTGAAGAAATCAGGGACCATTGATATTAAGGACTTTTGTTCTATTAGCCTTGTGGGTGGAGTCTACAAAATTGTTGCAAAGGTTATAGCAAACATGCTGAAAATAGTTGTGGAGAATATCATATCCAAGCCTCAGAATGCTTTCATCAAAGGTAGGCATATCTTAGATTCCGTTCTCATAATTAACGAATGCCTTGATAGTTGGTGAAAATTATACCCTAGACTCCAATAACACCTAGAAGGGAGGTTGAATAGGTGTTTATAAAAATAGTGCGGAATTTAAAAATTAGCAACCACACAAACATCCACCAAATATAAAGAAAGCATGAATTGGTGACAGAGTAGAAACCATTTAAATAACTCTTCAAAAGTAAAATCATTTCAGGGCAACTAAATCCGGAAAATCAATCCACGATAGAAAAACGAAAAATCACAAGTTCACTTGGAAAAACATTAAAGTTAACACTCTTGTACTAGACAACTGACCCGCTTGCTTGCTACTGTAGTAGTTCTCCTAGAACCTCTGGACAATTATTTTACTTGATCTCCTTTACTGAAACTCCGATAGGCAGAAGGCTTTTTGTGAAATCTAGAGTTGTGTGGTTTTCAATAAAGAAACTCTTTAAGAGAGAAATATCATGATGGCTCTAAGCGAAAATAAATCTATGCTAGCACAAAGTTCTATGACCTGAAATTCTACCAAGAATCATGCATGAAGAGCCTTTAAAAAGACTTGGAAATTTTGGTCTCCAAGTAAACAATCAAAATTTGATTTTTGCTTAAAATACAATTTTGCTCGAACTGAGCTAGGTTAAGAACTAAAAACAATATTTTTTTTCTGACGGCACATTCGAATTGCACTTGGAATGAGACTTAGAACGGAGCTCTCAGACAGCGTTTGAAAAACTTTGGAACAGGTTCAGTTAGAACTTGGCTTAGGATGGAACTTAGAATGGAGCTCTGGGGGATGATCTTCAAACTTGAAATGGGACGAGACTTAGAACGAAGCTCTAGGGAATGATCTTTATTATATCTCTACAGTGTGCTTCTCTGTTTTGATTAACAAAACTCCCTTCAGTTTCTTTAACATCTCTTATGGCTTGAGACATGGGGAATCTTTATTCCCTCAGTTGTTTGTTGTTGTCAAGGAGGCCTTGAGTAGAATGTTGTCTACCACTATAGATAGAGGACTCTTATAATTTGGTGGGATCTAGGAATAACAATGAGCTCCTTATGTCTCATCTCTTATTCGTGGATGACACCTTGATTTTTTGTGAGGTAAATCCTGTTCATCTTCGTTATTTGCGTTGTCTTTTCTTATGCTTTGAAGTTGCTTCGTAGTTGAAAATTAACATAGGTAAATCAGAGTTGGTCCCTGTTGGTGCTGTGGAAGATGTTGGAGGCTTGGATTGTATCCTTGGGTGTAGGGTGTCCTTTCTGACTATGCAGTATTTTGGTCGTCTATTGAGGTCTTTGTTTAAGGCAAAATATATGTGAAATGGTGTTATTGAAAAGATGGAACGTCGTTTGGCAGGTTGGAAGCGGCTTTATTTGTCAAAGGGTGGTAGAATCACTTTGATTAAAAGCACTATTTCCAATTTTGCCTACTTAATTTTTGTCCTTTTTCTCCATCGCTGTTGGAGTTGCTAACTGTATCAAGAAACTTCAACGAGATTTCATGTGGGGCAGAGTTGGTGATGAGTTTAGATACCATTTTGTTGGTTGGTCAAAGATTTGCACTTAGTTTTTCTTAGGCAGTTTTGTGGGTTAGGAACCTGCTTTCGTTTACGAGCTCTCTTGGGGAAATGATTATGGCATTACGCCACAGAGAGGGAGGCTTTGTGGGGATCGGTGGTGGAAGCTAAATATAATAGCATGTGGATAGGGTGGTTCCAATGTAGTGTTTGGGTCCTATGGGGTGGGTGTGTGGGAAAATGTTAGGAAGGGGTGAGGGGATTTCTCTAGATTTGTGAGATTTAAGGTGATGGGTCCAAGATTAGGTTTTGGTATGATGTATGGTGTGGAGTTTAGACCTTGAAGGCAATTTTCCTGGTGTTGCTTAGTATTACTCATTATAAGGAGGTCTCGGTGGTAGACGACATGATGTTTTCTAACAACACCTTTTAATGAAATATCACTTTCATCATATCCATGCATGATTGGGAGGTGGAAATGGTTACCTCTTTCTTTAATATCTTGTACTCTTTCAGGTTGAGACGAGGTTGCGAGGATAGAATTTATCCACCCTTCCGAAAGGCGAATGTTCAATGTCAGATCTTTTTATCATGTGCTTAGCCCCCACCGGCTCTTCTTTCCTAGAGCATTTGGGGGAATATGGCCACTTCGAGAATGGCATTCTTTATTTTGACAACAATGTTAAGGAACATCTTGACTTTGGGTAACCTAAGAAAGAGGCACACCATAGTGTTGGATTGATATTGCAAGTGCAAGAAGAGTTGAGAATCCATTGATCATCTTCTACACCACTTCGAAGTAGCTAGTAATCTATGGGTATTGGTTTTCCATCTTTTCAGGATTGATTGGGTCATGCCCTAACAAGTGGTGAAGTTATTAGCTAGTTGGAAAGGCCAGGTTGGTAGCCACCATAATATAGAAGTTTGGAGGTTGGTTCTTCCTCTTTGCTTGATGTGGTGTATTTTGAGAGAATGCAATGTTTGAAATTTTGAAGGTGGTAAGAAACGGTGGTTGAGTTAAAAGCTATTTTATTCAAAACTCTTCATGCTGCTTTCAATAGTTCTCACTTTTTTAACACGTCAGGGTGCAGCCTATTGGTCAAAGGGTGGGCTTGGGATGAGCTGTAGACTTAGACATCTTGGGTTCGATTCAAGACTAGGAGTTCTCCTGGATTACCTGATACATGGTTTTGATAGGTGGGTTCATGTATCCGAAAGGCCATGCCTTGTTGAGGTTCTAGGTCATTAAAAAAAAAAAGGGTTCTTGCTTTTCTAATTTTCTAGAATTTATGGATTTGTGTTCTTTTCCTTAATTGGGTGTCTCTGTTGTATACTTCCTATGTACTTGGGTTACACTATGCTTTTTAATAAAATCGAATGACTTATAAAAAAAATGCTTTATCAGTTCCTTTTGATTCTCAAGTGGTCTAGTCTTTAGGCTAATCACTGTTGAGTTCAGCTCATCATCTTCATGGTGGCTCTAGGAGCTTTCAACTGATAGATAACCACTTAAATTGACAGTATCTAGTTGTGGATTCCTAGAAATTTAATCTTGGTTATTGAACTTTCACTTTCACTTTCTTGATAAGAATAAGCATTGTGTTCTTTATTAAAAACTGTTAAAAATATTTGTGGTGATTTACTTGTTTGAACCTTCAGGTATCACGAAATGCTGATCATCACCCGGCTTTTTTTGCTGTATATAACATGGAGACAACTGAAATTGTTGCATTTTATCAGGTAAATTTATGACTCTGTCGTACGTTTATCAAGTAGAACTCGCTGTAGCCCCTGGCATATTTTCTTGTTTTACAGAATTCTGCGGAGGACCTTTATCTCTTGTTTGAGCAGTTCTCTGACCACTTTCACGGGGCATCAAGAAATTCTTTGTATATGAATTTCATATCATCTCCCTCAAATAACATTCATGCTCTGGAGCAACTAAGATGCATAAAAAATAAAGCAAATGGCTCTTCACAGGTGAAGTTTCATCATTAGCACTTAGTTACATGTAAATGTTTTTTTTATGAAATGCAGCAGAGTTCAGGAAACTTTTTTTATTTCCGTGTATAAGGCATGATATCAAGTTTGATCTATGGCTCTTTTGGTCACGTAGTCTATGTAATTTTGTCCCATACCCCCATATCTCATCAGCTAATGAATTCTGCAGTTTGTGAAGAAGATGCTGAGCTCTTTGCCTTTCAGTTGTCAGACACAGAGTCCTTCTCCCTATTTTGACCTATCTCTCTATCGTTTTGATGAAAAGGTTTGATAAAAAAAAACTATTGCATTTCTCCCCTCTTTTTTCCATGCCATGAGTTACCCAGTACTTGTTTTGTAATGGCATGTTTGGAATTCTCTTTGCGGCTTGCCTTATGACAAGCTAATTTTGTGTTTTTCTCTTTCTAAAAGATGCAATTTGTGATCATGCCATCTGAAACTCTTTATCATGGTTTTCTCCGTTTTAATCGACCTGCTGTTGCAGCTGATTTCTGCAACCGACCGGCATAGACAGTCAACAGACCATCCCATCAAATTCATTTTAAGAAGGCAACCATATTCCCTCAAATTTAAGATTAAATCAGGTATGTCCTTACCTTGTAGTGGCTTCATAAAACATAATTCTACCGTGGTAGTAGTAGCTGAATCAACAGGCAAAGCTTTTTTTTTCCGTCTTTCTTCTTTTTCACCCTCTTCAATGGGGAGTGGGATCCTCTCCATTTCGGTTAGTACAATATAGGACGGTAAAATGGTCTTTTCAATTTTTTTAAGACCATTTTGCCCTCTTGTTTTGCGTCACTGGTTGGCTTCAATGGTTGACAAGATATTCATGGATAGGGATTTTCTTTCTTTCTTTTTTGAATTCCACAGCTTCACATTTCATTCACACCATATTGAGCCTCTGCATATATTACATCGGTTGACATCGGTTGAGTTTTGGAGTGATAATTTATTCTCTGGCTTTTCAATTAGGTCCTGAAGGTGGTAGCACAGATGGTCGGACCAAAAAGATCGCCTTATTCCTTTTCCATCCATTTTTACCTCTGGCTCTCTCCATTCAGCAGACTTTGTTCTTGCAGCCATCAGTTGTGAATATTCATTTCCGGAGATGAAGCTCCTATACATCTTCCTGGCTGCCTGCTCCTATTTATTTGTGAACGGCCTTTTAACGAGATTGTAGATTAAACTATGAGGAGTGTATATTCATTTGGAAATTGTACAGCAATTTAAAATCGATGTCATAGATTGGACGGGTCGAGGCATCCTGAAAATCACGAGAGAAATTTGAGTTAACTGTCAGACTCTCTCTCGGTGTGTTATTTTCTATTACACTAGATACTCCGAATTTTTTTGAGGGTATCACTCTCATGGTGTGCTCCACCGCGGGGGAAAAGAAAACACGGGAGAATTCCGTGGAACAATTCAGACAAATTTGATTTTAGTGCAAGAGGTACCAAATTTTATTCTGCTGTGCATTCTATTTTACTATTATTATTATTATTATTTTGAGTACATAACACAACAAAACAAAGAAGAAAGCAAAAAACTATACAGGCCTAGAGCTATGAACGAAGGAGGGTCTTTCCCATTAGTCCATTAGTGATAAGAATCGAAGGTTGAGGTGGAAGATAAGTTGGAATGTGGCCAGAAAAATTTTTAGTTGCGGTCTAACGTGCTGCAAAGTAGTCACAGAAGTTTGCATTTTTATCGACTTTGATGGCATTTAAGAAAAATTTCTGGTATCACTTTGAAGCACTCTCCTACAACATTTCAAAACTTTGGGATGAGGACCGACACAAGAGCTTTGGAGATTTCCCAGTTTACCCATGCTTGTCTCGGCAGATCCCCCATGCCCTCCCCCACCCCTCCTTTTTCTGTTCCTAATCCTTAGCAAATCCTCCTTAATGATCGATAAAGGAGAAATAATCTCAACAAAAAAAATAAAATACTAATAGCCCTCAATTAGGAGTAATTTTATAAGTCTATCTTGTGTCCCTCTTGAGTTTCTTCAAGAATGATGTAACTATTAAAATCTTCATTTGATCAAAATTCAATAATAATTAATCACAAGTCAAATGGTGGTTTTAATAGCCACATCATTCTTGGAGGTACTCAAGATAGATACAAAAGAGATTTGTAGCATTACTCAGTGAAAGTCATTTAAGGAGTCATTTGGTTTGCGGAATGTCTAGTCCATTGAAAAATGACTAGCTACTACTAGGAATAGAAAAGTGGAATAGAATTGTTATTTCTATCTTTTAGTTTGGTAACAACACGCATACAAAAATTAGAATTGAATCAAAATTACAAAAACCTCCTCTCTTTTTTTTTTAAAAAAAAAACTCAAAATAAAATGGTGATGGGTGGTCGGCCACCCACAGAAGCGGTCGGGGCCAACCCTGAAATAGACCTAGGGTGGCCGCGACCACCCAGGTGAGCTTATGGCCACCCCAAAATGCGACGAGGGTGGTCGCACCACCCTGACCTCTTTTGTGGGTGGTCAAGCCACCCACTTTATTTTTCATTTTATTTTAAGTTCAAAATTTTTTAAAAAAAAATTAGGAAAATGCTAGGTGTTCTTCTAGTGTTCTCATGGTGTTCTCACAACTGTGATGTGACTTTTAAAATCATCGTTAAATTTGAGATTATCATTTTGACTTAATCTATTGGTGATTTTAAAAGTTATATCACAGTTGGGAGGACACTAGGAAAACACTAGAAGAACACTTAGGATTTCCCAAAAAATTATATGGGTATTTTTGAAAAATGTATTTTATTCCTTAAGAATTAGTTAAGCTAATCATTTTTTAGTGGTTTAACTAATCATGTGTGTATAAGATTAGTATTCCCATGTAAATAAACTATTCATAGGAATAATGTGTAACCAAACAAATAAATAACTATACTGTAGAATAAGAATTAAAATATAAGTAATGTAATTTAGTAGATTGTTATATGATTATTATATAATCAATTACTAATTTTTATTATCATGTCATCTCAATTGTATAATAATTTCTTAAATAACATTAATCTAATTAAATGTATCCTAATTAGAATTTTAGAATTGGAAGAGCACATCATCTAAGGAGATCTTTTAGTTATGATTGTGAGAAATGTTAGAATATTAATTAAATTTGATATTTTATTTTAGTTTAAGTTTTTGGTTAAAATGCAAAAATGTTTTTAAGTTTGGACTTTGATTTCATAATTTATCTTCAATTTTAGTTAAATATTTTATGTTTTGAGTTTTATTTGCTGAATGAGAGTTTACGCACAAGTTGCAAAAATTATTAAAATACTAATTAAATTTTTGGACTCATCAATAATGCGTTTGCTCTTAGAGACTTTTTTGGACAAAGGGTATGTGAGAGGGTTTTTTAAGTGGCAATGCGTGTCAGGTTCAGGTTGTGTCGAAACATATGTATAAGAAGATTACATAAATTAACTCTAACTGAACCTATTTAATCAGACGTGTCAATTTATTAATCATAACCCTTTAATTTTGTATTGAATTTATGTTAGGTTCAGATCATGTCAAATCATGAATATAAAATTAGGACATAAATTTCCTTCAAACCGGTATGGAGGAAATATCCTCCAACCCATGTAAAATAGTGCCAAGTGTCTATAAACATTTAAAAGACACATTAAATTTAGTCTAAATTAGTAAACTGCTATTAATTAGGTGAATAATTTAATGTGCCTTTTAAATGTTTATACACACTTGACACTATTTTACATGGGTTGGAAGATATTTCCTCTATACTGGTTTGGAGGAAATTTCTGTCCATAAAATTATATAGGTCAACCATAACTCGACCTATTTAATTAAACATGTTAGATTTCTCAACCCTAATATTTTAATTTCATATTGGATTCGGGTTCACAAGTTATGTAAAAAAAAAATTTAGCTCTAATTTTCTTATCTAAGTAAGGACCACAATAATTATTTGTCCAAATTACTAACAATTTATGTAGTTGATATGAGAAAGCACATATATAACTTGCATGCTTAAACAAATTTTGGGCTGTCAAACTATTTACCCGAACATATAAGTTTCACATGACTCTCCAATTGCAAAGCCACCCTATCCTCCTACAACTATTTATATATATAGAAACTTGCAAAAAAAAAAAAAAAACTTCACAAATGATTCATGAATTATCATATGATTTGAAAACACACCCTTAAATTTTTAAACCTTTTAATTTCACCCCTAAACTTTCAATTTGATGCAATCTACCCACCCTGCCAGTTTTTTTATGTTAAAAGTGATGGAATGTCCTTTATGCCCCTAAAACTTTTATAAAATTGAAATTGAAATTTTAAAAACCAAAAACAAAAATTAAGGGGTAATTTTCCTCCTTTTATCCTTAATTTCAAAACTTTTTTTATTTTAAAAAAATGAAAATCAGGGATATTTTGGTCTTTTTTGGTATTTTTAAAGGCTAAAATGAATGGAGATGTCTACATTAAAAGTAATTGAAAGTTCAAGGGTTCAAATTGAGAAATTTGAAAGTTTTGGAGGATTTGTCAAATTGCGTGAAAGTTTAGGGGCTAAACTGAAGTTTCAACAAAAAATAAAAAATAAAAAGGCAAAAAAAAACAGAAAAGAAGAAAGCTGTTTGTTCGTCTGTGTGTATTGATAAAAGATAAATCCATAATTCTCCGTTCAACTCCAGCGGGAGCGAAAGGAGTGATGGCAGTGATGCCATTGCCAACAACCACTATCGCTTCTTCTGCAAACGTTCTGAAAGCTGGCGGTGCGCAATTGCTTTGGTCCTTTTCAAAATGCACTCGATTTCAAACTCCTCCTCGTCCCCTCGCATTCCACTCGCTTCCCCTTTTCTCCGCTGATAACATCAGAAGAAGACGAAGAAGCGTGCGATGGCTTCCCTCCTTCTGCACGGAGGCGGCGACTCCAGTGAGCGTGGCCGCCGGCGCTGACGATAATGTTGAGGACGATGGTGAGAAGAAGATGAGGATGATAAAGGAAGCGGCGGATACGCTGGACATAAGGGTCGGCCGCGTCCTTAGGGCGTGGAGGCATGAGGAGGCTGACTCCCTTTACGTGGAGGAGGTCGATGTTGGCGAGCCTGAGCCCAGAATCATCTGTAGCGGCCTCGTCAATTATGTTCCCCTTCACCACCTTCAGGTATTTCTTTCGTAGGGATGCAATGGAATCGGGCTTGCGTTATTCAAAAAATTAGATTCAGAATTAGGTTAAAGCACAATGAGAAATTTGAAATGCGGGCAGAGATGAAGCATTGTAATTTGTTCCAACCAAATATACAAGAGAAATAATGAGTTTGACGGTTTGATCTGATTGTATCACCATGCTTCAAGAGAAAGTAACAATATCTGTTCAGACAATACAATGGAAGCGTTCAATCAAGAGTGGCCAAAAAATTTGATTTCCAATTAACCTTGTGGAGAAATGGAGAAAGGAAATGGAATCCTTTTCAAAGTGGAACTGCAAAGTAAATTCATGTGGTTGATCTGCTTATAAAATTGAGAAGTTCAAAGTTTTCTTCTTCTATATATACTTCTGTTGATAGTTTTTTTTAAGCATAGATAATGTAGCTTTGAATGTTTTGAGAATTATTAAGGGATATATGAGGATATTTCTGTTGGACAATGGATTGTCACACTCTGCGAGAATAAAAATTAGTTGTTTTGGTATATACAGTGAAACTGCATAAATGGCTTTTTCAGTTGGAATTTCAAGATCGTATTCATCTGATCACGTTCGATAAAAATCTACATGCAGGATAGAAATGTTGTTGTTCTTGCTAATCTGAAGCCGAGGAACATGCGTGGTGTCAAGTCATGTGGAATGCTTATGGCTGCTTCAGATGCATCACATGAGAATGTTGAGCTTCTTGTGCCTCCTGAGGGTTCACTTACTGGTGAAAGAATATGGTTTGGCTCAGAAAACGAAAAAGAAAGTCAACCTGCCGCTGCCACACCCAATCAGGTAACAGTTTTTTAGTTCTTTACTTTCAAGAATTCAAGTAATAACCTCCGGAGAGGTTGGCTTAGTGGTAAGAGGCTTACTCCCATTGGGTTTGGTGAGGGAAGGACAAGGGTTCAAGTCTTCTTGGGCACAATGCTAAGGAGACGAGAGTCATGCCCATTAATCCCTAACCACCAACTTCTTACTGCTCTGTCCTTGGTGGGATTGGAGTCAGGCTATGACTTATCCTTTTTTGAGGGAGTTAAAGAAAATAGAAAGGAAAGAAAATTCCATAAAATACGTTATTTGCCTGTCTACCGGTGGATGCACAATTATCGCAACAAATATCTTGGTCACTACAACTCATTATTTGAATTTTTTTATTTGCAGGGAAACTCAATTTATAATACAAAATAATTAAGGCTTGGAGGATAATTCTCGTACTTTGCATATTGGTCACACCTTAGACTGCTTATGAGTGCATCAATGTTAGATTATTTCATTCATTGTGTAAACTATTTCACACTCCTTTTTGAGGATGATAGGCATGTTTTTGTACTAGGGATATGACTTATGCTAGAAACCTGTCAAATCAGATATGTGGTGCTTTTTTGTCATTTTATTTTTCTTATGTGAATCAACTTTTTTCTTTTTTTGATTCATAAGTTACGCACCTAGCAGAGTTTCTTGAGTTAAACACGTGTAGAAGCCTTCTTACTCTATCTAGACTTTTGTTGTTGATTCTCCTCCATGTTTATTGATGTACTTGACTTTTGTTTTCCACAGCAAGTAATAATTATGTGACTTATCTTGATTGCTAGTACTTCAGTCTAAAGCAATAGACTGAAGTACTAGTTTACGAGTCCAATAGAAAGTTATTGCTATTAAATTCTTAAGCGTCTTGCTCCACCAACTATAGCAATGTTGGAAAACTTGAAAAAATTCTAGAAACATTATTAGCTCTTTGATAGCTTTCTTTCATCAAATTGAAACCACAAAAAGTGTAAGTTGCTTGTGCATTTAGCCTAATATACCTTTTCTGGCATACTTAAAGGTTATAATCCCCTGCTATAGTGCCATACTGTGCTTTTTACGACCATTGTCTTCCAGTTTCTAAGGCCCTATGACCTAGGTTTGTGCTCGTTGGGATTTTGCAACCGGCATCTTTGTTGTAGGTATGTCATGGCAAATGTTGTTTGTCTGTGCATGCGCGTCACTAAAGAAAAGCCATGGTGAAGGTGAAATGTCAACAGGTCCTTTTTTCTCTGTGATTACATCATTAGTTCAGCATATTGACATGCCCTTGGCAATCATATATTGTATGTTGTTTTCTACTCGGTTGTTCTTTCTAATGGGTTTATCTTCAATATTGGAAGTCCCCTGTTTCAGTGTAGTTTTTCCTATTATTAGAGAAAGTTTCACACAAGCGATGGTTTATTGCTTGTTTATACAGTTTATACTCCATTTCTATGTTCAGAGAGATTAATTTTCTGTATTCTACTGGCTTTTTGTATGACAATATGTAGATTCAAAAGAAAAAGATTTGGGAATTGGTGCAACCTCATCTTAAGACAGACGCTTCTTGTACTGCTATGCTTGGGGTCCATGTAATGCGGACATCTGCAGGTGTAGTCTCCACGTCTTTGAAGAATGCAAATATCTCATGATCGAATGGGCGGCGTCTGACTGTTGGCACAGCTTCTTAACACCTAATATCCGAGCTGGCATATGGTTTTTTTTTTTATTTATTTTTTAATATATATTTTGTAAACGAATGATGTAATTCCTAGTTTCTAACAATCTATTTCTAAAATTTTGAGGATCAAGTTTCTGTCAGTTGCTTTAAACATGTCACTGGTCCTGATTGCTCATCTTTGTTGCAGTTACCAGTAATCTATCTATATGAATGAGGTTTTCGGTCCTGCTGTTGTCATCCTTGTCTTAATGTTTCTAAATTGGATTTAAAAGAGAACACTGAAGCAACTAGGCGTAAAATATATTTTGTTGATACATTGGTTGGTTTTTTTTTTTTTTTTTGTATGAATTGTTGTGATGGCCAGCCTGAGCACATTAGAGTGATTGTGCATGATTGTGAGACATGATTGTGACATTAGAGTACGGGCCTTATGAGTGACCCATTAAGTCCTTGGGCTTTTTCTGGGAGC
The DNA here is from genome assembly GCF_901000735.1 of Corylus avellana. Taxonomy (NCBI): domain Eukaryota; kingdom Viridiplantae; phylum Streptophyta; class Magnoliopsida; order Fagales; family Betulaceae; genus Corylus; species Corylus avellana. The sequence continues at coordinate 21,869,328 of NC_081544.1, forward strand.
CTGAGGGCCCATTTTGTATTCCAAATTTTCCTGTCTAGACTTCGACAGCACAAAGCTAGGACGAAACCAATTGGCGATTGGAGCAACTTATGAGCTGATTGTTCATTTTACAAACAAATTTAGCAGCCTAGGTTGCATAGATCTCTTATTCTAGGTTGTATGGGGTATGTGGGCTCACTAACCCCCTCTCTTACCTGCCCAAATTTATGTGAAATTTGAGTAGCCTAATAATAAAAAATTCTCATCTAATACGGTCGTAAAATAGCTAACGAACACTTACATATCGAGTAGTGATGTATAGAATACCTAGCGTGAGTGAACAATGTTCATACTGGGTGAACAGTAATATGAATTTTACTGTTTCAAAATTTTATTACTCTTATTTTTTAAAAATTTGTACTATTATTCTTCACCCAGTGTAAGCATTGTTCACTCACGCTAAGTGTTCTATATATCTCTACTCCTTAGATATGATGCTACCCAAACTTTTATGGTTAGTTTCAAACATTCTCCACTTGTCGGATTGGTGTTGAGCAGTTTTAGATAAAGTAGTTAACAAGAGAAAAATAACTTGGCATTCTCCACGTGTAGTGTTATACTTCACCTTGATTATTCAATAAGAATATTTAGTTATGGACTTTTTTTCCAAAAAAATTCACAGCAGAAGGGAGAAGGAGAAGAAATTTAATGATGGACTTAGTAAACTGTAAATAGATTTTCGGTTCCATTTGAGCTTGATTTATGAATTTAGGATAAACGAGCTAAGAATGAAGTGTGTTTTTGACTTTTAGTTTATTAAAATATTAAATTTTGAACAATTGAGAGATGAAAATTTGGATGGTTTTAATTATATAAGAAGAAGAAGAAGAAGAAAATAATGGCATGTACTTATAAGGAATTAAGAAGACACGGCTAATACTTAGCAGAAGCACTTTTCCCGGAATCTACCCAAAAAAGCGTTGTTGCATGGCACATTAGTAATTTACAATGTGGTCCCAAGTCCACAGTAAGACAAAAGAAAATCAATTTTAGGCTAAGGGCCCGTTTGGAAATGAGATTTTAAAATTTTCATTTTTAAAATCGTATAGGCGTTTGGTAAATTAATTGAGTGTTTGGATAATATTGGCATATAATTGCGGTTTCATGGCCAAATAGATAAATATTGCCCCAAATATTTTTTTAAGCAAAATCGTGATTTTGGTTTAAATTTGCATTTTTTCAAATAAGCACCCTCTAGTCAATTTATAAAAATCGCAGATTTTTTCACGATTTTAAAATTTGCGTTTTTAAAATCGCAATCACAAATACTCCAAAATTGAGATTTTGTTTAAAAACGCAGATTATTTTTTAAAAACACACTTCCAAATGGACCCTAACTCCTCTTCATGGTGTATTTTAAGTAACAATTTTTTTTTTAAAAACACGCGATGTCTGCGAATTTGAAATAAGTATAATAAATAAATGTGAATCGTAGCATTGCTCTGCTTAAACCAGCACTTCCAGAGTAATTTTAGAAGTCCCTCTTATATTCCTCTTGAGTCCATCTAAGAATGATATGGATATTAACATTACCATTTGATCAAAATTCAATAATGACCAATCACAAGTCCAATGATGATTTTAATAGCCACATCATTCTTAAAGGGACACAAGAAGAACTTGTAGCATTACTCGCACTTCCCTCACAGTTTTAAGACAATAATTACAATTTTCCTTGTAATTTTTCTCATCATGGACTTGATCAAAATGGTTACCAAACAACCATAAACTCTTTGATAGTATTTTTTTTTTTGAAAGTTGCAAACTGGTGCATTTATATTGAATAAGGCAACGCATAAATCTCTGCTTGCAATAGTTCACAAATACATGCCGGTTGATTGGAAAACCACACCATATTCAAATTATCTTTTACCGCTAGAGCAGCTAGCTCGTGTGCTACTCGGTTTTCTTTTCTGCGAACGAGGCGCATTTCCCACCAAGGAACATCTCGCAGCGTGGCCTGTATGTCCTCCGCTAACTGTTCTCTTATGCTATCGTCTGGTTCATGCGAGATGACTGCAGTGATAACATTCTTGGCATCGCTCTCTAGCACTACCTTCTGAATACCCATCTCCACACACAGTTCGGCCGCCATATGAGCAGCTAGTGCCTCCCCCGTTGTGGGATCCAAATAGCCATCTCTGGTCTGGCATTTTGCAGCCCACATTCTGCCCTGCTGGTCTCAGATCACTGCTTTCAAACCCATTCGGCCCTTTCTCCTATTAAAGCCAGCGTCCCAATTAGCTTTCAAGCAGCCATGGGGCATGGCTATCCAGGAAATCAGGGGAGGTTCTCCAGTTGGTACTTGCTGTGTTCTTCTCCCCGCCAGAATCAAGTGGAAATTTTCTCCTACTAGACCCACTTGCTTGATAAGTTGATTTGGGTGCAGAAAAATTTCATTATGTATTACTTCATTCCACCGTAGCCTTATACACCAGGATATACTCACAAACTGGGCAAAATCCTCACTACCACATTTTTTGAGCATTCCATCCACCACCTGCATGAAAGCTGGCCCATCAAACCAGCTCTTTTGAAAAAATTTTGCCCCCACACTCCATACTTCCCGTGCAGCAGGGCATTGCCATAGTGCATGAAAAGTAGTTTTAATCTCCCTTTCACAAATTGGATAGCAAGGATCCGTAATGACCTTTCGAGAGCAAAGGTTTGCTCGAGTAGGAAGGATGTCGTGGCACGCACACCAAAGGAAATGCTTCTCTGAATTTGGCATTTGAAGCTAGCAAATATTACTCCAAAAAGATCCCGTCCGATTGTGTTGAGACCCCCCCGCCTTATACAACAGATCACCTTCTTTTTGGATGTAGTAAGCACTATGTATCAAGAAAGTCCCCTTAGTAGTTCCCTGCCAAATGAGCGCATCAGCTTGGTCCGTCGCACTTATTGGAATAGATTGGATAGCCATCATCTCCTACTTAGAAAAAAGCTGTTCCAAAAGGGCCAGATTCCATAATTTTGTGTTTTCGTCAATAAGTTGGCTCACCATGGAAGTGTCCGCCAGAATTCTTGGGGCTGTTTGCACTTGATAAGTAGTCGGAGAATTAATCCATATATCTTTCCAAATGCAAATAGTTTTCCCATTACCAACTCTCCACACCAATCCCTCTCGAACAAGATCACTTGAGTTGTGGATACTCCTCCTTGCAAAGGATGGTTTTTTCCCAAGAGAGGCTTCAAGAATCGAGCAATCTGGAAAATATTTTGCTTTCATAATCTTTGCATTGAAACTATCCGGTGTTTTCCAAATACGCTATACTTGCTTAGCCAACAAAGCCTTATTAAAAAGGGACAAGTCACAAAAATCCATACCTCCTTTAGCCATTGAAAAACATAACTTGTTCCAACTCATCCAATGGATTCGTTTATCCTTTTCCTTATGACCCCAAAAAAACTTTGCCATCATCGAATTTATTTCTGTACATAGCGCCTTCAAAAGCATGAAAACACTAATGCAATAGGTAGGGATAGCCTGGATCACCGCCTTCAAAAGAATCTCCTTCCCAGCTTGAGATAGAAATTTAATCTTCCAATCTTGAAGGCGCTTCCAAACTCTCTTCGTAATGCTTTTAAAAGCACTAGTTCTCAACCGCCCCACAAGGTCAGGAAGCCCCAAATATGTGTCATATCTTTGATTGATAGGGATTCCAGCTACCCCTTGAATATATTCCTTGTCAGCCACTGGAGTATTTCTGCTATAGAAAATAGCGGTCTTATTGGCATTCATTTTCTGACCCGACGCCTCTTTATATAATTGCAAGATGGAAGACAAGTGATTCCATTGTATCAAATTTGCCCGACAAAATAATAAACTGTCGTCGGCAAAAAAAAGGTGGCTAATTTCTGGACCATGTGTCGAAGTAGGGACCCCCGTTAACCTTCCATCTGCATTTACTGTAGTGATCAAAGCACTTAGAGCCTCTGCACATAGGAAAAAGAGATAAGGTGATATAGGGTCCACTTGTCGAATGCCCTGAGACGGAGTAATCATCCCATAAGGGTTCCCATTAACAATGATAGAGTACTTCATTGTCTTGACGCACATCATAACAAGTGCAATCCACCGGGCGCCAAAACCCATACGTTTCATCACCGCTTTTAAAAAAACCCACTCCACTCTATCATATGCTTTGCACATGTCAAGCTTCACCGCCATAAAACCCTTCTTCTCCCTCATCCCCATATGCATCGTATGTAAGGTTTCATACACTGCAAGTACATTATCCGAGATGAGGTGCCTCAGGATAAATGCACTTTGGGTTGGAGCGATGATGTGGGGTAACAATTATTTTAAGCGGTTAGCTAGGACCTTGGAAATAAGCTTATATAAGACGTTACATAAACTTATGGGTCTAAACTCCGTTACACAAGTGGGCATCTTTAGTTTGGGAATAAGTGCAACATGTTTCAAATTTAAATCTTGAGGCATCACTTCGGAATTAAAAATATCAATTATCACACGACATACCTCCTCCTCATAGTGGGCAAATTAGTCTGGAAGAAACAAGCGTTTAAACCATCCTGACCAGGTGCTTTGAGGGGGGCCATTTGGAATAAAGCCACTTCGATCTCCTCTGCAGTGAAAGCTCTCTCCAGAGCCCTATTCATCTCATCAGTCACACGGCTGGTCATAGGTTGGAGGCATTGTTGTAGGTCCCCATCCGGTCCCTCAGTAAAGAGATGAGTAAAGTACTTGACAAAGGCTTCTTCTATATCATCAGAATGTTCCCAAATCTGTCCATTCTCGTCTTTGATCATGCCCACGTGATTACGACGACGTCTAGCACTAGCACAAGCACAAGCATGGAAAAATCTGGTGTTGCGGTCCCCCGAACGCAAGCACTCTTCTTTTGCTTGTTGACGCCACCATAACTCTTCTTTGTCAAGCAGCTGCCCCAATTGTTCTTGAACCTGTTTTATTTGACTTTCAGCCCCACCTCCTCCCTCTCTTGGAGCTGTAATAGTTTGTTTTGTAGTTTGGAAATGGAGGCCTGCTCATTACCTCTCCGTATTTTCTGCCATCCCGTAAGCCCATTAACACATGCCTTTAATTTTGCTTCCAAACAATCCCAACTTATCCCATTTGCCTGCTCACGCCTCCAGGTATTTTGTATAACCTCTTGATACCCCTCCTCAACAGCCCAACATGCCTCATAGAAAAGACGTGGTCTGTGGCGAGTCAATCCGGAATGCCTCAACAAAGACACACAGAGGTGCGTGATCCGAACAGGTTATAGAGTGTAGAACAACCTTAGCTTCTGGAAATAAATTCCTCTAAGCAAAATTAGTTACACCCCGATCAAGATGCTCTTTAATAAGTGCACTTCCTTCTTGACAATTACTCCACGTATGTTTAGGCCCCCGAAAGCCTAAATCCGTCAACTCGCATGTCTTAAGAGTGTGTTAGAAAGCTTTCATGAGACTATTTTGGCGTAAATTTCCCCTTAATTTTTCCGACAACACCAACACTTCATTAAAATCTCCAAGACACAACCACGGGTCTAGGGTCATCCAAGCCAAATATTTAAGCAAATTCCACGCTTCAAAACGCTTTGTAGCATCCAGATGTCCATAGAATCCGGTGAGTTTCCAGTCAAATTGTTGGTGGTGGACAATTGCATTGATGTGCCGTTGGCTGTAGTTTTGGATCTCCACCTCACATTCATCCTCCCAAAATAACGCCAAGCCTCCGCTTTTCCCCACACACTCCACAACAAACATATTATTAAAACCAACTTTTGTCCGAATAGTCTCCATTCTTTTTGTTCGAAGTTTGGTTTCCATAAGGAAAACCAAATTGGGTCTCTTTTCCTTCACCATCCAGTGAAGTTCATGAACTGTCCGGAGGTTCCCAACCCCTTGGTAGTTCCAACTTAAAATTATCATTGCAGTTGGCGGGGCTGAACACCAGCCTCCGCCACCCCCGAACCATAAGAAATTTCAGTGTCTACATCTCCCAAACACCCCTTTTTATAACCTCATTCTCAGAAAATTCACCTCCAGTTAAGTTATTATTGCTACTGGGAGGAAAAAGCTCACCTTCATATAGCTCATAGTCTTTATCACGCAGCTTTCTCTTTGTAATCAAGCTCCCCCTTTAGGGCCCTTTCATGATTTTTCAATGTCGGCTAAAACCGAGTCTGGGTATGGGCCCCTAGGACTTGTATATCTTTCTCTTAGCTTCACGTGTGCCTTAGGTGGACTCTCCCTGACTTGTCCCACATGCCGTGTGTAACATCCCCAGTCCGTTAAGACTGAGTTTGCCACTTTTCTTCTTTTTCAACAAAAATTCTTGCAAAGATCTATAAGGTCTATCAGAGTACTTGATTTTAAAAGATACAATAAATGCGTAAAACATTTTTTTTTTTCAAGAGATTTTATTACAAGCGAAATTAGAAAACATTAGATTTTAGTTGCGGAATATCATATCATTACAATAACTTATATGAAAAGACTTTGAAAATTAATAATTATTCCCACCCCATTCCGGCCTCCTATTCCAGCATCCTTTCTACCTAAAAACAAGAAATAAAACTGAATGAGCCCAAAGGGGGCCCAGCAAGTAAAATCCACAACCATAAATAGTTTTACTCCTTGTTCTCAGTTTTGAAAATCGTTTTCACAAATAAATATACATCCAGCCATAATAATATATGTACGTACGGTTGCATCTCCCGTAACATATACATACTATTACATCTAGTAATAAATCATCGTTGTAAATCATCTTTATAAATCATCATCATAATGCATCATTATAAATCATCATTATAAATCATCTCTGTAAATCATCATAGCATATCATCGTTGAAAATATAGTATCATTTTCTCATAATATGGCCCATGTACACTATTACCCCTGTGTACGAGGGTTGCGGGTCCTTGTGACCATGGCACTGAACTGTGGCCTCAGCCATGCCCGACCGTCAATTAACTCTTTTCTTGGTGCACTCAACGGTCATGTTGATGGAATACCACCTTCTGGCATAGCCTCCTTCAGTGGTTTCTCCTCCATCCGAGTATCGGTACCGAACTCTCATCTTTACTTATCTTGGGGCCAAAAATACTCTCCTCCATACATGTGCCCTCATTTCATAAACATTTATCTCATCTCTTGTACTTTTCTTTGTACTTCTTTTTGATGCATCTTAGGGCAACATGTAGGAGGGTTTATCATCATTTTTCTTTCTTATAATCATCATCATTTCTCAACTTTCTTTTCTCAAAATGGAAACCTTTTCAAATATAAACTTGTTGTACTTAGAAAGCGTTTAAATAAATAGAAACTTTCTAGATAATTCTTTTAGAAATCCTTCATGCATGCAACATAACTTCATAATACATAAATAAAATAATCATTACAATTTACTAAAGAATGAATAAATAGCATGACATGAAGTAATTTTAGAAGGGGTAGTGAATTTACTTACCTCTAGACTGAAGCTAAAAGTGGTATGAAGGAATCTAGTTGCTCCAATATGACTAACACCACTAGTATATCTTTTGAAACTAATTTCTAAAGTCCGCTATCTCTTGTGTTCTTTCTTTCTTGTAGCGCTTGGTCTCGCCCTTTCTCTCTCTGTTCTGAGTAAACACTCTTAGGAAGAAGAAAGACCGAGTAAAAAGCGGAAGAAGGAAGAATATATGCAAGAGATGGGAGAGGAGATGAGTGGTGAAAATTGTGAAGGAGAAGAGTTCTATTTATAGGAGAAAATCAAACACTATTCTACCTTCAATTTACAATTATACCCTCATTTTACTATTCCACCAACCCTATACTATTTCACCAACCCTATACTATTCTACCAACCCTATACTATTCTACCAACCCTATACTATTCTACCTATACTATTCTACCTTCTTATTCTACCATCCTTATACCTACCATTTACTATCCTATTATTTCACCAATTACCATTCTCTAATTACTACTCTCATAAATTTCCCAAGAATTAAAATCCTTAGCTACAATGGATATTAAAATAACATCATTATCAAAATAATCTATTTAAATAGCTTTGAAAATTCTGGGGCACTACACCGTGGTCCATCTTGTGCCAATAAATGTTTTCCTTGTGAAGAATTTCCTACATGGGCACCAACTTTCACACCACCTTTATTCTTTCGATCTTTGTATGGGATCCATGCCTCTTTTATTGTGGTGGGCTGTTTTTCAAAATGATGCATCATAACTCCCACAATATTTCCCTCCTTAATTAGCCGAGGGTCAATTTGGCAAGCACCATTACTTTCTCCCTGATTTCCTCCTGCAGATCTGCTTCTACCTTCTTTAGTTCGTGCGTTTTGTATCCCCCGAATATCCTCCCCGATATTGTTGTTCCCCCTGAATTCCGCCGCTTGCCATTTCCGGCCATATTCCTTCCTCCCCAGAACTTCACTCTGCTTCAGATCCTCCCATGAAGTAGCTTTTGCAGACTTATTGGATTCAAAATTTTCGGCATGGCGATCATGGGTTCGGTCTGATCTTCGTGTGGGCGAATTTGCACGTAGCCAAGGACCAAACTGGTTGGTCTCCTGATTCCGCAGCATGCTCCGCTTAAGACATGCCTCTACCCCATGGCAAATTACACCACAGTGATAGCATAATTTTGGTAGGCGTTCAAACTTAAAGCCAACTAACCTCGATTTCCCATCAAATTTAATCATACGGCCTCTAGAGAGAGGTTTGTCCAGATCAATATTAATCTTGACCCGTAAAAACTCCCCCCATCCGATCCCGTCTTTGTCTGTGTCGACTTCCTCCACTCGTCCCACCGATGCTCCAAGCTTGAAGCCCACCTCTCGTCCCATACACACCAAAGGAAGATTTGTCATACGCACCTAGAATGAAACCCTATCAAATGTAAGTTCAGATGGCGAGATTCGACCATCAAAATCTTCAACTAAGAACAAATAACCCTCAAAATCCCATGGTCTGCCCTCCAAGACTCTTGCCTTGTCCCTGGCCTCCTCAAATTCAATCAAAAAAAGATTGCCACCCAGTATCTTGAAGGTAAATGTTCCCTTTGGTCTCCACCATCGCAACAACGTGCTCCTGATTGTCTCCTTGCTCACAAGCCTCTGAGACAAGAGTTTTCCCACAATGCAAGAATTTCCTCGCGTGATTATCTCGTTTACTTCCATCGTCTGAGTCTCCAGTTCTCCATCTTCACCCTCTGAAAGCGAAAGATTTGTCAACAGATTTGAAAGATTGCCCGCCATTGAGAAACACAAAAATCAGTTACTCTCAAACAAACTCAGGGGTTTGTGAGACACGGTTCCTTCTCATCTAGGTTGAAGCTAGAGAGAAATCAGCCGATTTAGATGTTCCAGCTCTCTCTTTGATAGTAGTTGATGAATGACAATCACTCTGATTAAATGCCAACAATTTAAAATTAAGTTTCCAAGAGATAACTTAATCGACTAAGGACGATGCCTCATGAAGTGGAGGTCACTAGTTCGAATCATTCATTCCCCTCTTGTATGGACATATCAAAATAAATAAATAAATAAATGCCATAATTATTGGCATTTATATACAAACGCTGGGAATTTTTAGTAAGCATTCATGGTGTTTTCTAGGCGTTTATATTTCAAACACAAGTTTTCTAGGCTTTACGGAGTTTTTTAATAACTAAATAACAGACATTTTTATTTTTAAGTGGTATTTTCTTATAAATGCTGTGAATTTTTTAATTATTGGTATTTTAAAAAAGAGATGATGGAAAAGTGTTTTTTTTTTTTTTTTTTTAAGCATGTCTCCCATATCGGTTTTTGGAAATGTTCTGTAACACTCCGATCGCATATTGAGAAGATGAGAAGAAGCCCACATTGAGTGGGTGGTTTATAAAAATAGTCATGAGTGCTAAGTCCCACATTGCCTAGTTACTAGGTAAAACTGAGCTTTATAATGAATTATAGGGAAGCTCCAAATTGACTAGTCATTTTGGAGTAATAGCGTAGATGTGGCTAACGCTTTTCTCTGAGTTGTTACAAGTAGTATTAGAGCTACCTAGTAATGCCAGGTCATGGACTCATGTGGTACTGGAGCACTGCATGATATGGGCCTAACGAAGATATCAGGAATTTTAGAGGGGGCATATTGGGAAGAGGAGAAGAAGCCCACATAGAGTGGGTGGTTTATAAAGATAATCATGGGTGTTAAGTCACACATTGCTTAGTTACTAGGTGAAACTGAGCTTTATAATGAATTATAGGGATGCTTCAAATTGACTAGTCATTTTGGAGTAATAGTACAGATTTGACTAACGCTTTTTTCTAGGTCGTTACATGTTCGTTCTCTAAAATTAAAAGTTTCTCCTCTAGAACCCTTGATGCTAGCAAACATCTACTCAAATTGATGATGGGTAGCATTAAACATCTCCATTTGTTTGATCATTCGCTCAAGTCCTTCTTGCATTTGTCTTCTCAGATCTTGTTGCCTGACACCCAGATAGCTAACTTCCTTCTCCAAATGATGGTCTACCATGGTGAAACCTAGTTCTGATACCAAGTTGTTACATGACTAAGATTGAGAATGTGTAAGAGGATGGTGACTGAGAAATGCCGCAAAATCGGTTGTCGTGAGCTTACCTATAAAGGTGAAGAAGATGATATATTTTGATAAAGGTAGGATAGTTCGAGGCACCCTCAACCTCCCAAACAATTGAAAAGTTGAAACATTGATAATGTTTTATTCATCAATACCTTGCTTAAATAAGCGTTACAAGACACTATGATAAGAACATAGTAGATGAATTACATTGAGTTTTGAACTACATATATAGATAAATACTACTTCTACTAAACCACTTGGGAGATATCCTCTTATTCTAGAGTCCTTTTATTTCAATAACCAAACATGTATATATGGTTCTTTCCACTTAACACATAAGTAACCCTCAATAACCAAAAATGTAAAAAGAAAAACACAAGAGAAAAATCCTTTCTCACACTAATTATAAAAGAACAATACTATTTAGTAGACTCTTATACGACTATCATACAACTTGATAACATGGAAGTGAAAATCCGTCATAAGGTTAGCACTTGATAGAAAAAAACAAAGCTTGATTTTTACTACCATGTTATCCCAATTGTATGAAAGTCATATACGGGTCTACTCAATAGTATTACTCATTATGAAATAGTGTAGTTTGCATTTTAATTAGTTATCAAATATCATGCATATACTTGAGCAGGAAGGCGTGGAGTGAGATGGACTTCAACTGGTGTGGCTTTTTGGTTGCTAAGTCCGACTTTCTCAGTCATGTCCACAGGCTCATCAGATGGGGTTGTAATTTCAAAAGAGTGCAATAAGGTGGCAAGTGTGAGTTGCGTAACTTGCAACGCTAATGAGATTCCCGGGCACCCTCTTCTACCGGCGCCAAATGGTAACAATTCGAAATGCTGGCCCTTAACATCAACACCCACATGGGTTGTAAGGAATCTTTCTGGCCGAAATTCATTTGGATCAGGCCACACACGTGGGTCTCGATGGATCTTTGAAAAGTTAACAAGGAGTCGTGTGCCTGCTGGAATGTGGTAGCCAGCCAAAGTGCAGTCTTCCATGGACTCGTGTGGGACAGAGACAGATCCGGCAGGGTGTAAACGCATTGCTTCTTTGAAGATAGCTTGGAGATAGACCAGATTTTTTATATCCGAATCCTTCACTTGCCTCTCCCTCCCAATATGAAAATCTAACTCTTGTTGTGCTTTCGTTAGGGCTTCTCGGTTATTAAGAAGTAGAGAGAGAGCCCATGTCAATGTTGTCGCTGTTGTATCTGTTCCCGCTACGAGAAGGGTCTGCAAAAGCACCCGAGTTTAAGCATTAGATGGTCGATCACTCATGTTTCAAAAGCAAGTATGAATAAGAATTCTAAAAAAACTTACCAGACATTGAGCTTTAGTGATTGTATCAGCATCGTACTTGGAGATCTCTTTGTCTTCATCAACAACAGACAACATCACATCCATGAAGTCTCGGTGTCCCTTTTCCTCACCGGAAACTTTCCTCCGCTTATGTTCTTCCACCCAACCTTGAACCACGTGATCAAATTCCTTTGCAGTTCGCTTCATGGCCTTCTCGTACCCTCCAAAGTCCAACCACCTTAGATAAGGAAGCACATCTGCCACCACAACCGTACCACTCAGCTCAAAGTAATCTTTCAATGTCTTCCGACATTCATCGTTAACTGCATTCTCATCATTGGTTTTAGTCGAATCATATCGCTTCCCCACAATCATCCTAAACAACACATTTAAGGTTATGGAACCAAACCACCTCTTCATCTCCACCGACACGTAGTTGTTCTTCTTCTTCACCCTGCAGAGCTCATATATCTCTTTTATGGAAGCATTTACCTCGGACTCCTGGATGTGTTTGAGCATCTCAAGGCGGTGGAGTGAGAGGACTTCGACGGTGGCCATTTTACGCGCTTGGCGCCAGTGAGGGCCGTAAGGGCTAAGCACAAACAAGGCGTAGTTGTAGCCCATGAGCTCTGAAGCTATAGCTTTTGGACGGTTGGCAAAGACTTTGTCGTTTGTGGTGAAGCACTCTTTGGCTATCTCCCAGCTGCTCACTATCACGGCTCGGTGTACGCCGAGCCGCATGGTGAAGATTGAGCCGTACTTGTCGGCCAGCTTACCCAGTGTGATATGGGCTGGTTCTGTCCCTCGTAGTAGGTGGAGGTGGCCAATCAATGGCAGAGCGCCACCGGCTTCCGGTGGAAGTGTTGTTTTACGATGGGCTTTTCTTAATACCCATAATAGAAAGAAGAGGAACAGAAAGAAGGCGAGGATGGTGGCCATGGCCATGGAAGTTGCAGAGGATGCGTGAGGAAATAGCTTAGATTTCTTCTTTCTCTATAGAGGTTTCGGGAGAAGATGTGTGGTTCTGTACATATTTTGCGCGCAATCTCAGTATATATATAGAGAAATGTTATGCTTATACAAATATATAACTTAATACGTGAATAATAATAATATTTTGGTAATATACAAAAAAATCGTAACTGTGAGGTCATGGACGATAAGATAATTCTGACAGAGTGACATGAAGAGTCAAAGGACACATCATCCTTTGTGGCCCCACTGTGAGAAAAAAACCAATGCAGTTCTGAAGAATTCTTGAGATGATAAAAGTGGCTTGGATTCTTGCGATCACCAGCTAGGAATTTGGAATGTTGGGCTGCTTCTTTTCCAATTGGCCATGTGATAATTAATAATATTGGTTGGTGGATGTAGAATATCAATCGAAAAAAAAACAAAATTAAGAATTTTCAGGGTATAATTCTTTATTAGAACAAGCATCTTTTCTTTTCCAAATAAAATCAAAAAAGTATTCATTTTATATATAGTCGTGATTTAAAGTTAATGCATCTACAGTATATATGATTATATATTTTTTTAAAATTTTTTAAAAGATGTGTTAATTCTATTAACGAATTCGAATTAGAATACTTTCCAATTAATTATAATGGAAGAACCACAAGGGTGGTGGTTGAGTTGGTAGAAGAATTCATTTCATCCTAGTGGTCGCGTGTTCGAATCTGCTTGCGATAGTAGATGCGTGAACCAAATGCTACTTTGAAGGGGCTCTACTGGCTCACACTTTTGTGGGGTTGTGGTGACGGGTTCGCCTTCCCAGGCAGTAGCTATGGCTCAAACCGGACATTCCACAGCGGGTGAGAACCCCAATGGTAACGCCCAAAGGGGAAAACTACATTGGTCGCCCCTTCCCACCTTTTAATTAAAAAAAAAAAAAAAAATTATGATGGAAGAGTATTTTTGTTCCCTTAAAAAGATAAAAAAAACAAAAATATTCATATAACTAACTAGAATCTTGTTCCAATATTAACATCCTATACAACATTAAATACACCTGAAAGAGTCCTAGCCTATAAAGTACATTAATTATTCAAGATAATATGCTATGTTTCATATATTTCTTTATTCTTGAGTTGGACTTTTTGCATTTTTTCAATAATAATTTCATATTTTGTGTTCTTGAGTTGCGAGATGTGACTTTTACACTTGGATAGAAATTTCCTTGAAATCAATTTGGAAGAAATTTTTTTCAACCAAAGTCTAATAAGTATCAAGTGTCATCTCTTATATTTTCTATTTAACATTTTATTTAATATTTTAACAGTCATTTATTGTCATTCTACTAATCTAAAAACTTAAATATTAATTTTTTAAAAACTCAAAAATATTAAAAGACACTTATTTCGGTACTTGCTAAGGTAGCTTGAAAGAAATTTCCTTAAGTTAGAAGGAAATTTCCTCAAAAAATAGTTGGGGGGAAATTTGAGGAAGGAAAAGTGGAGTATTTTAAGAGACAATATTAGAGATAACTTTTTTCAAAGCACTTGAGGACGCACGTGGAGTATTTATTCTTCTCCCAAGAAAAAGAAGCCGCCAATTAAGCCAGAAGATGGATGGGAATTCAAGTCCAAACAATAATATCAGCAGACGATCGATCAGCATTCAGCATCGGTAGAGAAATACAATCCTTTGATCTCATGTGACAAATGCTACTTATTTTTATCCCAACATAAAGAAGAAGCCAAGCCAGAAAATGGGAATATATATTTAAGGACAAACAATAACATTACGCATTGGTAGAGGAAATTACAATCCCGTGGTGTTTAGTTCTGATACCAAATATTATAAATAGAACTGTAAATAAACTAGTCTGTTCAACAATTTACTCGGTTTAGCTCGACCCGAACTCGAGCTCGATATTATACAAACCCTCGATTAGTAAATAATACATACCCAACTCACTTGAGAAAACTTTATAGGGGCTCGCGAGCTTAGCTCGACTCATTAGTTCGTTCATATGTCTTGTATATATATACAAATACATATTAATATATTACTAAAAATTAATTATATAAATTCAAGTATGCATATTAGTAATATATGTTACTTAATATTTATATGTATGTGTATTAGTTAACATACTATCTAGTTAGTTTATAAACTAACATATTATCTAGTTACTCTATTTAATAACCTAGCTCGAGTTCGAGTTGAGCCCGGCTCGGCTCGGCTTGACTCGAATAGCATCCTCAACGAGCTCTAGCTCACCCGAGCTTCTAACGAGCCAGTTTTGAAATCCTAAAGCTCAACTCGGCTCGGCTTGATTACAACTCTAGTTATAAACTTTAGGTAGAACTCACCCTTAAAAATTGACTTACAAGATAAGAGTACCCCAAGAGCTTATATACATATAATTAAGTTTAAAGTTAACCCATACGAAACACAAGCATCATATCAAGAAGCCAAGCTAGAAAATGAGAATTCTAAGTCCAAAAACAATAACATCATTGGTAGAGAAAATCACAATCCTTTTTATGTGAAAGAGCTCTGAAAATCCACAAATGCTACTTATTTTTCTCCCAAGATAATCAAAGAAGAAGCCAAGCCCGAAAATGGGAATTTAAGGTCAAACAATAACATGATCGGCAGACGACCATTACTGAGGAAATTACATTAATCCTTGGTGTGACGTAAAATCCTCCACATTGTACCTTCCCCGCCATTGGTTTAACTAGATGTTAACACGGAGGCGATTTAGAGAAAATAAGTAGCATCAGGGCCATTGATCATATCATATTGTTGACAGAAGTGGCATTTTCTAGAATCAAATATTCAATATAATTTTGTACGCATTTAGAAATTTGCCGACCACATTAGAAAAAAACATGTGTTTTGCAAAGGTAAAACACGTAATCTTTTTATGATCAACGTACTAATAATTATAGAAGGTGAGAAATACATGTATCATCGGTTGTTGGGCGTCGATCTCGGTTAATTACTTAATTACCATATGAGACCAGACAATATATACGTAGACATGTGTCAAACTTGCCGAAAATGTTGCCGCTACAAAAAAATAAATAAATAATAAAAAATCAAACATTTAGTGATGTGTCAATTTATGATACGTCACAAATGACATTGGTGATGTGAGACACGTCACTAATTCCCTTTTATTTATTTATTTTTTTTAAGTTAACTCTTCATTGTAGTCCAGCCGTCTAGATGTCAAGGATTGGCTGAAAAGAGCTCTCCCGAGTCCTTCTAAGAGTCTGTTTGAGATTGCGTTTGAGAAATAGAGCTTTTAAGTAAAAAAGAACTTTTGAGCAAAAGCTTTATTTTTAAGCTTTTGCTAAAAGTGCACTTTAGTCATTTTTATGCCTTTTGGACCCTTAAAATCGTTTTTAATTTTTTTTACTAAATAATTATTTTTTTCTTCAAATAGACTTTTTGAGTATTAAAAGCACTTTTAAGTTTATCAAACGCAATCCCAAACAGATCCTAAAATGATGACAATTGACACGCCTCTTCGTTTTCACACATGAAAAATGTGCTACAATTTTACCTTAAACCTACGTGCACTTGTGTAATTAAGGAAGAGGCCAAACAAAGTCGAAGGTTGTGGGCATGAATCATCATGTCGAGTGATGATAAACATCACATGGGCGTGCATGAACAGTCATGCACGCCTGTGTGATTTAATATTTTAAAATATTAAAATATTATATTTTAATATTTTAATTATTAAAAAAAAATTAAACACAATTATGTGTGTTTAATTATGTGAATGTTGATGAGTGAAGGGAGTCATACCATTAATTTTGTGAATGTTGATGATGGTGATGATGAGAGGTTGAACTTGCGGTCCTAAAAAAATATCTATGGGATATATGTAATTTCACGAGATCTAGAACATTTGAATGTTGAAATTCTTTGTCATATGCGAAGTTCAGGTATACAGTGGTCACCTGACACAACATGGCGGAGTGCATGAATTGAATTGAGAATAGAGACATAAAAAAAAATAATAAAAAATGAAAAAAGAATGAGATCTCTCAAGTCATTAATTGTCAAGTCACATTTAGAAATTAAGCGGTTAGGAGGACTAGAACTAGAGGGAATGACCAACCAACCCCTCTACCGTCGACTCTGACATTATGGAGTGATGATATACGAATGGTATGACTCCCTTCACAAAAATCCTGGTTCCTCCCTTGGTCATGGATTAGAATTTTAAAATTAAATTTTGCCATCTTTTGTATTTATTTCAATTAAAGCGTAACGCCCCCAAAATTAACTAATTCAAATAATTAACTTCTTTTTTTCTTTAAACACGCCATGCGACGACTTGATTTGGTTTAGAAGAAGTATGTGTAGGTGCTTTAAAAGCCATGTTCACAGGCTCATCGTTCTCATTTAGATTGGACGACACATGTGGCGGGTCTCGTGAATCTTTGAAAGATTAACAAGTGTAAGAGTACTAGGATTATGTTCTACCGCCAAAAACAACTAACACGTGCAAAATAATATAAAGATAAATTGCACAACAAAAATAGAATTAGCACAGCCACAACGTAAGAAATTGTTTATGATATGGAAAGCAGTTTGAACAAATTAAAGAGAAAAATCATTTCGGGACAGTCAAATCCAAAAAATCATTATACGAAAATCCAAATTACATGCATTAGAAACACTTACAAACCTCTTGCAAGTTCTAGACTCTGTAAGATTAGCAAGCCTCTAGCTTATCTCCTAGCTAACCAATCTTCATAGAGTGCATTTCCTTACTGACTCATGGTAGACTTCTTTATGGTTGTGGGATGTGTATGGTGTGTTTGAATCTCACACAAAATACCCAAGTAAAAGAACGCTTGAAGCTTTTTAAAAATCTTGACTAAACACCAACGAAGGGTATCGCCTCTACGAGGGAAAAGTTCACAAACTTCTTCGTCGAGAACCTCCAAACTCTCAAGAGTGTAAATGAAAAGGTTACTTGAAACAGACCCGAATGAGAGAATATATACCGGAACAGTTTTCAGTCTTCACGTCTTAACGAGACTATGTATAGTCTCGTTAAGACGAGAAGAAAAAAAATATCACAGAGTGATATAGACTGAAGTACTAGTTTACGAGCCTAATAGAAAATTATTGCTATTAAATTCTTAAGTCTCTTGTTCCACCAACTAACACTACCAAAAAAAAAAAAATTAAAAAAAAAAAATGCCAGAAATTTTATGCCACCAAGTACATGTGCTAGGAAATCCTGGCACATGTCATGTGCCAGGAACTCCCCGTGCATTGGACAGATTATTGAGATCTCTTCTTTACCCGCCATAAATTTGTATTACCTCCTGAGTTGTTCTATTTTCTTCTTCTCTAAACTACACTTAGATCTGAACGAGCATTCTCTTCTTCTACCACACCAAGCTTTCATTTTCTCTAAACCAGCTCTCTCACCAACTGTCCTCCTTCCTCTTCATAGGTTTTTTTTTTTTTTTTTTCCTCTCTCATTTAGTTTGAAGATGTATTTTTTTATAGCAATTAAAGTAAGCTTCTTTATTTTAAATAATTTGTGTTCTATAAGAAATTATGTTTAGTTTAATGCTAAATTATTATTATTATGTTAAAAAGGAAAAAAGTGACCTATTGTTGGGTTACTTGAGGATGATTTGACCTCCCCAAAAGGAGCCAATAGGGGTGGCCAAAGGGGTGGCTTAACTACTCCCAAAACATATTTTGAATGTGACCAAAATAATCTAATGAGAATAGTCAACCATCTCTAAACAATTTTTAGAGGTGGCTAAAACATTCCTAAGCTTGTTGAATGGCCAGCCACCCTATCAGCCGCTTTGAAGTGGCCACCATCCCCATCCTACTTTAGGGTTGGCTAGCTATCTCATTCCACTTTGAACACTTCTTCTAAATGTGGATGACTTAGCATTGTTCTAACCATTCATTGCGAATAGTTATTGTAGGGGGATTCCTGCTCCTTCAGTGATCATCCAAAGGCACGGAATGATCCCTCCAGCCTCAAACACTTGCAAAGGTTACTAAAAAAGAGATGGTAGGTTTTGTTTGTGTTAGAAGGTAAAAGGTTTTTATGATGATTGCATTCTCGTAAAAGTTGAATTTTTTGCTGAATCCAAAGGAACATGAACGGTGGAACAGTTCCCGAGCAATATTTCACTTTGCTTAAGTCATTCATGAATAATGTTACAAGTCCCTCTTGTATCCCTCTTGAGTCCCTCCAAGAATAATGTGACTATTAAAATCACTATTAAGCTTATAATTGATCATTATTGAATTTTGATCAAATAATAATTTTAATAGTCATATCATTCTTGGAATGACTCAAGGGGAACACAGCACAAAAAAAAACTTCTAGATTTACTCGTCATTTAGTGGTGATTTGAGGACCAGAAACAGCATGCTGTGATGC
This sequence comes from Corylus avellana, assembly GCF_901000735.1. Classification (NCBI taxonomy): domain Eukaryota; kingdom Viridiplantae; phylum Streptophyta; class Magnoliopsida; order Fagales; family Betulaceae; genus Corylus; species Corylus avellana. The sequence continues at coordinate 21,888,650 of NC_081544.1, forward strand.
TCAGACGACTAACAATATGAAAATCATAAATTAAACATATTGGCTGCCATTGCCAATCCAAACAATTATTTGCTGATTGGTCCTTCCTACAAATAATAGATTGTTACCAATAAAAAATATCCAAACACAATATTGAAGCAGCCCAACAATGGGCATCGACCAGTGAATTACAAGTTGCTCAAATGTTTAATTTGCAGGGCAGGTATGAAAATTCCAATGAATTATTATTACAACGCAATAAGATTATAATTTTGACACATTCCAACAACAATATAGTTATAATATAATCCAACGCAAGAAAGCGCCACTTTGAATAGCTTATGTGGGCTTCGAGAAAGAAGTGAAGAAACGCAGCTCATCTCAGAAATCCGCAAAAACCGCGAAAAGATCGCCATGGATGTAATCGTTATCTACCAGGCTGACCAAGAAATAGCTGCTCTGGACCTGCAAAAGCTCAATCGAATTTTATTATAAGTATCGTATTACTGAATTGAATCCTTATCAAGTGTGTTGTTTGTGAAAAATAAATGAATTCGACATTTATGAATACAGCCGACCTCTTCAAGCAATTTTCTGGATGCGTCGCCCTCCGGGTACAAGCAAGCCCATCCCCTCGACCAGATTTCAAATGCCTCGTCCTTCCACACGTGAAAGCTGGAAGGATCCACGACGGTTGGTTGGATGATCTCCTTTGCCGGAAAGACTCCCCATGTCACAGCATTCACATCAGTTTTGCCGGAATTAGATATCCAGCTCCCTTCTTTGTTTACAGACATGTAGGTTAGAGATGGGAAAGCCTTGCATTTCTCGACAAGTGCATCCAACTTCTCCCTAGAGCAGAAAAACTCAACGTAGGCCTTCTGATAAACATATCCTACCGGCCCACCCCATCCTGAACCATACACCAATCATGCCAAAATAAATCAGATAAATTAAATGTGGTTTGCATGCCAAATCAAATATCTAAATATTATTTTGAGAAAAGATCACTAAAAGTTTAATCAGTTAATCTTTCAAAATGAGAAAATTGAGAAAAATCCCCTACAGAATACTAATAACTTGGTCACAGCAATCCTTGAGTAAAATAAGCACCACACGTACAAGAACACATCTTAAACAAGTACTCTTTGTGGGGACCAAAATATCGAACAGATAAACAGTATTGAAGAGATAGAACGATGTGAATTAATATATACTAAAAGAGAGAACCAAAACAGCAGGAACGGGAACAATTGAAACTACAAACTGAAGTTAGATGGTCAAGCTCAACAACCAGAACAAACTACAACACCACCAAATCTCAGCAATGTACTCTGGGTAAATGGAAACATTCTTAAATTTAAAATCCCACTCTCTCTATGTACTAAATGTAATGAAACCCCCAACAAAAAGTAACTAGTATCTAATCGTTCATGAATGGGGATAGAAACCAAATCACTCTAGGAATTTCACAGGCATCAAAGTTTAACATCAGCTTATAGCACCAAAGAGCTCATGCACTTTTGACTCTTCAGCAATTTGTACACCTCAAGTTATATTCTTAACAGTAGGATTTAAAGGAAAGGCAAATCAATACTAACAACTAATATCAGTGTCACACAAAAGACATAAGATATAAACTGGGTTATTTGGTAATTTCCATGATAATACACAACAGTTTTTACTCACCAACAGAAGGGGAAGAAGATTTTTCCCCGTTGACTGCTGGTTGGCTGTTGATGGTAAGGAAGCCCTTCAAATTAATCTTTCCCAATTGCTCATTTATGATTCGTGTTTCTGGCTGAAGCCCGTCTAATTCTGACCAAGGACTGCTTCTCAATTTTCCAAGGCAATATTTCTTAAATTTCTGACAAACAAATCCAACACAAAATTTTAATCAACTCTACGACAAAGAAATAAGACTAATGCACTAAAAATGGAAACCGTACCTCATGAATATCTTCAACATTCCTCAAAGGTGTAGCCCATTCTTCAAGAAGTTTCTTGTCACGTGCACGTGGCCGCATGAACTGTTCAGAAAATTATGACTTGAATTCATAAATGGCCAATACTTAAAAACTAATAATAAATAATAAAAAAAAGAAAGATATAAACCAGGTCATGTCTCTCATCAAAGCCATGATTACTTCCAGTCATCAAATCTAAATTAATTGAGGAGTATCATCTAGGCATGCAAGATGTTGTAGAAGTACCAGATGCATAGAAAGAAATATTCTGGAGTTTTAAAGAAACAACTACACGAGGTATTATTCATAAAGATGACAGAGGCAGAGGTTTTGCATTCTCTCTGGTATCAGGGTTCTGTTACAGTCAAGATAAACAACTTACCAAAAACAACCCAGATAACCACCATTTGAAGAGTCTGCATATTATTGCAGTGACTATATAGGCGACATTCCACTGCTCAGAGCATTTTATTTACTGATTCAACCAATAGGCTTCACGGGCCAACTCCACAAGGCTGAACTTTATCTTAAACCAGATCACACTATTCCTACCACCATTGACATGTAGTAATATTGTTCTAAACCATATTAGAAACATAAAGTTGTACTGCTACTGTTCTAAAGACCAATGACACCGTAATTAACATGTATGTAAAACCAACAAAAACTGGTAGGCTGCAACGGCTATAAAGAGACCTCTAGCCAAACCTTATGCACAAATGTGAGAAGAAACTGCCTTATTACTTGAATGCTACATGTTGTTTAAAAAAACACAGTACCTTGTTATCACGCCAAACAAGATCGCCAAAAATATTATCAAAATTTACCAAGAAATGACATCTAGTGAAAGGTTCAACTTGCTGAATTTTTTATAAATTTGGTATAAATTAAGAAAATCAAGCTGTAGATTCATGCCCACCTGATAGTCGGTTAATGCTCCATATGATGGATTACAAGAATCAGCCCATCGTCCATGTGGGTACTGCTCCCAGCCTGTAGTCCTTGAAATGTAGCTCTTTGGACGATTAGCCCTACCATATGAGACTAGGAAAATAAGATCTCTTGAAAATTTCACCAGATTTTAAGATAGTTCAGTGCATCCTAATTAAATTACTGAATTTTAGTCCAAAATATAGTCCCAGATGTTGCATACCAGAAAATTGGACGAACGTCTTCCTTGACACGGAAAACATTCGCTGGGCGTCTCCAGGGCAAGGGCCTCGAAATTTTGGTCTCTTCAATCAAACCAAGATTCTGCCAAGTACTTCTATTATCAGGGCTAACTGTTGTAACAAGTATTAATCATTTAAACAATATCATGCACGTCCCAAGCCAGACCAATTGATGAGGATATAAGAAATAACCATTAATATAGCTAGTGCTGACTTCTCCATGTTTAGCGTATAAAGATGCACTGTCCTAATCCCATGAGCTAAAATCTTCTTGCACATTTCCGTTCCAAGGTGAATTCCATATGCTCTAACAGCTTCTTCATTGTCCTTAATAGGCTCCAAGGCAGCAGAAACTTCAGCAGGTATCTACAATATGTCAATAAATGCAAACATTATATCACATTGATATATATATATATAGAATAACCACCAAATGTCTATATTTAACAGAATACACCACAACAATAGAGTAAACAATTAGCACACACATCCAAGGACAGATTTTTTTTTAACATATTTTGATGTACAATATCTAGTGTCGCACCATTTGTTACTCACATCTATGCTATCACACTAAAAGGACTAGTCAATTTTGAATCAATTATAATGCCCATTTTCGCTGAGTAAGCAATATGGGACTTAGCAACCATAAGTATCTTTATAAACCACCCACTCTATGTGAACTATTCATTTTCCCAAAGTAAGACCGGGACATTACAAACTCCCCCCTTAAACCCTTGACGTCGACGTCATGGCCACGTTATGCAGTGCTGACAGTACCACATGGCATTACTAGATAGCTCTGATACCATTTGTAACAACCAAAGGAAAAACACTAGCCCCATATGTGCTATCACCCCAAAGAGACTAGTCAATTTAGAGCTTTCCTAAAATCACTTATAAAGTCAGTTTTTATTTAGTAAATAAGCAATGTGGGACTTAACACCCATGAATATCTTTATAACCACTCACTCTATGTGAGCTATTTATATTCGCAATATAGAATCGGGGTGTGACACCATTTTCACCTATAACTAGTAAGTTTGACATCATTTAGTTTTAGGGTTTGACAAGTGGCAAAAGATAAACTTTTGAAAGAGATTCTACTCATTAATATTAGTTTATGGAATTCTCACATCTTCTATATCTATACTCAATTATCAGAAAGAAATAGAGTAGCCCAAAAAACTTACTGATACAAGGATATAAACATAACACACCCACCCCCACCCCCCCAAGCACATGCAAAGAGAGAGAGACACACACAGAGAGAATCCTTAGTGCGGGTAACTTTTAAGGTGTATCTGCAACCAAATGGGGAAGTGGATTGACCTGCTATTCATATTGGAAACCATTAGTAATCTAAAGATTCAGGGGAAAAAAAAAAAAATTATAAGTAATAGTCAATTTTATTGAGATTCAGGGGGGAAAAAATTGACAGTCAGTGTCATCAATTTAGAGGGTAATCAACCTTCTAGTCTTTTATCTCATGATATTGACCTTCTATACATTGGGCTATTTGGAAGGACAAGGGCTATGGTATCTCCAAATTTGAGTAGATTCAGTTTATCCCATAATGCTATTCAAACTCCATACCAGGCACTTATAGAACTCTGCATAACTCTGGTTAGGGGGGGCTCTCCATATTGAAATTTTGATCCCAATAAGCCAGAGCTTAGCTTTTCTCTGCTTCTTAAATATTTCAAGAAACTGCCTCTATAAGGTGCAATGCATTCAAAAAGACACAAACCCAACGATCATCCCAATACATCCGACATTTCCACTCTTCAGCCAAACAGAGATAGAGAGAGAAAGACACACACACACACACACACACAGAACAGTGTGCACAGAACAATACAGTCCACCACAAATATGTCTCAAAAGAGATTGCATACCTTAGTTTTGCAAAAACCAGTCATGCGTATGAAGCCCTTATAGTTATTAATAGGCATAATTCCCGGAACAATGGGACAAGTTATTCCAATTTTGCGACAATCATCCACGAATTTGAGGAAAATATCAGTATCATAGAATAGCTGAGTGATAATTAGATCCGCTCCAGCTTCAACCTACAAAACAGGAAGATTCAGGAAGATGAATTCACTAGCATGCTCGTCCAATCTATTTCTAAGCGCAGATTCATCAGAAAGAGGAGTTACAGTAGAATAGTAGCAACACCTTTCTCTTGAGATAGGCGAGATCGTTGTGATAAGCTTCCAGTGAGGCCACACCATTACTACCTATTACGTCGGGATGTGCCTCTGAGCAGAGAAGTACAAGTAAAAGATTATAAGCAATAGAGACATAAATCAATCTTCGCCGCAATAAAACCAGAAGGATAATTAATGGCAACCTGGATAACCAGCAACTGTAATGCCGAAGTAGTCACCATACTGAGCTCTGATATGTTTCACCTGAAGCAAAAACAGAGACCATTGAAATGCGTATGTGCGAGAGTAGGCAGAGAGAGAGAGAGAGAGAGAGAGAGAGAGAGTTACGAGGTCAAGGGCGCAGGCGAAGCCGCCCTGGATCTGGACGAACTTGTCCTGGCCGTGAGGGGGATCGCCGCGGAGAGCGAGAACATTCTGGAGGCCATTGGACTTGATGGTGGAGAGGGCGTGGTCGATCTTGTCGACGGGCATGTTGGTGCAGGTGAGGTGCATCATGGACTCGACGCAGATGATGTTCTGCATCCTGTTAGCGATGTCGAGGGTGAGATCGGCGGTGGAGCCACCGGCGCCCCAGGTGATGTCGCAGAATGCGGGGTTGTGAGCGACCATGCGGTCCATCCTCTCGAAGAGGTTGTCGACTCCATCATCCGTCTTTGGGGGGAAGAACTCGAAGGAGAACACCACCTTCCCTTCCTCCGCAAGCCCTGCCTGGATCTTCTCTATTACCTTCATTTTCTCAGCTTCTGATCTCTCACCGACACACCACTGCCTTTTCTATTAACTTAAAAAACTCTTTTTATTAACAAAAACTTACTAGTTTGTTTGAATTGGGATTCAGATCCAGATTTAGGCTTTTGGAGTCGAGATAGATAGAGAGAGAGAGAGAGAGAGAGAGAGAGAGAACTGGTCCAGCTTACAAGGGAATGTGCTTCCCATTTTATAGACAGAGCAATAGCCCCCACAAAAGGTGCACCAACAACCTCCGGAGTCTGACGTGCGGAGTCGGATCCATCTCTCTCGTGATATTTTGGTTTTCTTCTTTAAAATTTGTTTGGAGTTTTGTCTTTGAGAAGTGGAATGGGAGTTTGGAATTAATTAATGCGCTTATTTTCTAAAATATAAATCTTAATTTTTTTTTATTTTATTATGCTGTTCATTTGCATCAAATATGGATCA
>NC_081544.1:21895217-21910468 GCF_901000735.1 Corylus avellana
TGGGTCTAGCCGTGACCCGCCACCCCCATGGGTTGATGCTCCTCCAAGGCTGCCACTTCTAATTTTTATTTTTTTTAATTATGAGAATATGAATTATTATGGTATTTTGTTTTCATTTTAAGTTTATGTAATAGGCTGATGTGTCAACTGCTAAATGGTGTGTACAAAATAGGAATTTTGTGTATTGACCACATTGAAGATATTCTCAAAGTATTACTATAGAGTGATTCAACTGCCATGGCGTCGTGTGGCGCCGTCGCGATAAATTTTTTTTTTTATTTAAAATTTTTTTTTTTTTTTTTTTGCAGCGATATTACGTACAGCCGCGTCTTTGTTCTGACCCGCGATCTTATGGTGCAAGATATTGTGCGCTTACGGCGTTACGTCAATGATGATACGCCGGGCCTCATTTTATTATTTTATTATTTTAATTTTTTGAAAAAAAAAAAAAAATTTTCAACTGGCGTCTTCCCGGTGATTGGCTTATGGGGCGTCTCAATCCGCGACTCAATCTTGTAGGTGAATCGGCGGCGTGCGTTACCGCCGTCAGCGATGAACAAAAAAAAAAAAAAAAAAATTTTTTTTGCAACCCGTCTGGCGCCAGCGTCTTCGCCGATCAGTGCTCAATACTATATATCACCCTGATTTGTAATCTATCATTTCCAGAAATCATATGACGTGGCCTAATTCTTTTAAAAGAATACGCCACATAAGCTACTTTCACCTTCAACTATCCAGCTGTTCCTCAAGCCCAGTAGTTATGCTCCTTTCATTGCCACCACTTTTTACCTCAACAACACTTCACATTGGTAGGTCCCACCACTAAATTCAAGACTTCTCCGCTTCGGGCGGGAGAGAAAAATTACCACATACCATTTTTTTTACCATTTCTCTCCACTTTTATTTTTGGAGAGAATTTAACTATTAGCTAAAAAGTTAATTATCTTATAATAATAAAAATGCTCACAAATATTAAAAGTTTTATGTTTTATTTCTTAATAAGTGAAATTCAGCATTATAATAAATTATTTTAGAAATTTACAATTTTATTATATAGATATTTTTTTACAATTTTCTAGTAATTTTGACAATAAATATAAAAAAAAGGCTTTATAAAGCTTACTTGTTCAAGCAATATTTGATTTCGGTAAAAACAATTGCTAAAGATCTACATATTTTTACTAAAATTCTATTTTTAGCAATTATTTGTTCAAATTATTAACAAATTTAAATAAATAATATAAAAAAAGTCATAAAAATTCACTTATTCAGATAAATTTTGAGATGTTCAAGTCCTCTCCAAAAAGGTAAATTCTAAATAAATTTTTTCGTATTATCTTCTCTGTCATAATTATTAACAATTCCGGCAGATATTTTTAATTTTTTTACCAGAGTTGATGAGCGATGGCGAGACGCTTTCCCTATTTGGAAGTTGGGTTCAGTAGAAATAGAAGGAAAAGGAAGTGGGGGGTTAAAGAAAGGAAACGGGCGCGCCTAGGTTTTTATCAGCGCTCTGAATGGGTAGTTTATCTCGGATCGGGTTGGCCGCTACTGGAGACTGCTGTGCCACTCGCGGTTAGCGGTTTTCATTCTCTCGGGTGAGCCTTCAACACTTCCCATTTCTTCTCTTCATGTCTCTGCTTCTTCTTCTTCTTCTTCTTCTTCGTCTTCTTCTCATGCTGCTTTCTCTCTCTCTGTGTATGTGTGGCTCATTTTGCTCGTATTTCAAATTTTCGGCTTCAATTCCATGAAATTAGGGCTTAGGATAAAACCTAATTGTTTTTCTGAGTGGACTAAAACATGTACGAGTATAGAAGGTTGTTGATTTTCTGCATTTTCTCATGCTATAATCTTGGCCTTTATTCCACTTTGAGATTTTGACTTCACTATTTGATTATGTAGGCCTTTATTTCGCTGCTGCTTGATGCCATGCCTGCTACAAAGAAGGTTGTTTTTAAAGTTTACATGCTTGAGTTGAGAGTTTTGTTTCCTTTCCTGCTTGGTAGTAAGAATTTGATTTTACATGATTTTCGTTTTCTTTCTTGAAAAATCTTTTGCTTCTTCTACATATTTATTTATTTTTTTGTGTTGTTATCTTTGATTTGTAGGAACTAAAAATTTAGAATTGGGTAGTGTTTGTGTGTTTTGTCCATTCAAGTGTGTTTTAGGGCTATTTTGTAGTTTTTAATGCTTATTGAATCATTGTAATTAAGGCTTCTTGCTGTTTTCTGTTTGATCAGAATCCTGAGCACAATCGCGTTGGGATTGTATTCAACAAGTTGATGAAGCAGATTGAAAGTCCTGTTGATTTCGAGCTTCCGGATTGGTTTAACAAATGGAAGCCTACGCCCTACACCTTTATAAAGCGCAGTATCCTTTTCAAAATGAAGTTTCAAAATTTTGTCTATGTACGCATATTACAGTAGTAAGGTACTTTGTCAAATATTTGAAGGGTTCTCATAACAAGTTTGCACCAACTTTGTTAGGATTCTAGCATGTTTAACATTGGCATAATTTTGGTCATTTTTAATTGTCTAATAATTGTTTTTTAATTATTTTTAATACGTTATTTGTTGTTTTATACGTCTCACTGGTTAGAATAGCTTAACTTCAATCCTTTTTGGTTTCATATATCTTTTATGGTTTCCTTTTGTTGACACTGACAAACTTAAGATATATATCTCACGAAAAGGATTAAAAGACGCCTCGAGGATGATGGAATATTCTGTTCCTGTTGTCTTTCACCTGGATCTTCTGGTGTGTGTGATAGAGATTGCCATTGCGGGTAAGGAACGTCTTGGTGAATTGCAGTTGCTTTGAATTGTATGTCTTAAAATAGGGCTGTTGACAGCTTTAATTGGATAATATGTAGTTGTCTAACCCCAAGGGGTTGGCCTAGTGGTCTTAGGGAGTATCACCCATCCCAAGTTCGAGACTTGTTAGGTGCAAATTCCCCCTGTAAAAAGTCAGTGATTTACCTTGATCTATATAAGGAAACTTCCGAGAGTGCAGTGCACGGGTTTGAAGTTTACTTTGTAGGGGTGGGTTCAAAGGGCCCTGCCTTGTCGAGGTTTCTCCTCATAAAAAAAAAGATGTAGTTGTCTATTACTTTGATCATCTAAGGAGTTCCTTTGTATCATTTTCGTACTTGGGAACTTCTATTACATTTTTCAAATATCAACTATAGTTTTCTTTTTTTTTTCTTCCCCTTTTTAAGGATAATAATAAAACATTTATTGGAAAAAAAAAAATCGGTGCAAACATAGGCCATGTTCTAACTTCTCTTATTGCATTCTTTTCTTCATCATTTTCGTATACACCCACCGGGTAACTTATGCATTTGAGCAGTATTCCAATTTGTGATCCTGTTTACAGAACATTGCATGTGCTGAGCTCACTTTTGATGCACATGATTGCTTGCCCCCTATTTCAATATGTTTCATCTAACTGTAAGATTCTTCATTAACAAGAAGGATTTCCATTGCATGATTTGACAGTTTCTTCCTATAGGATGCTTCTATCTAGCTGCTCCTCTGGCTGTAAATGTGGGAGTTCATGCCTCAACAAACCATTCCAGAGCCGACCTGTGAAGAAGATGAAACTGGTGAAGGTATAAGTTGTGAATTCTCTGTGTCCCCGTTGTCGATTACCTTTGATGATTTTTTTGTTCGCTTTTCCTTTTCTAGTTAGGTGATCCCTGTTGTATACTCCCTGTGTACTTTGGGGCGCCTTACGTTTTTAATAAGATTGGTTATTACTTATAAAAAAAAAAAAAAAATTCTCTTTTAAGATTCTGTTTGAAATGACTTGCATTCTATGCGGCAAATTTTTCTTGCTCCCTATTATGATACATTGAGAAAGGAAAGTTATCACAAAAAATGAGGATGGGGGATACTCTCAGGGACAAATAGAGCTATAAAAGCTACAGAACTGTAACTCTAAACAACCAAGTATTAAAGACCAAAATTCTATCCAAACGTACTAGCTTAAGCACCATATGCATTCCCTAAAAGATTGAGATAATTACCAGATCTTTGCAATATATTTGAGATACTTACCTGCCATGTCACCAGAGTTGACTGATTTCAGTGATACATTTTGCCTTTGTGAACTCATTTGTTGAAAGCTAGTTATATATATATTTGGTTTGAGTGAGTGGCCCCAGGGGTGAGGGAGGACACAAATGGAACCATTTGATAAGTAATGGATTTGTCATCAACTTTTTCCTGTTAATGTGGAGTTTTTGTTATGGCTATCCATTATCATAATTAGCAACCACAAGTTAGCAGATTTGGTATTTGACAAAGCTCTCTCTCTCTCTCTCTCTCATACACACACTTACACAGGCAAACATATTCATTGTTTTGGACGCTGTCATTTGAGCTGATTGTTTTGGTAATACTTAATCTTCCTTCTAAGTATTCGTGTTTTTTTCAATTGATCTGATTTGTTTGTCTTATAACATTCTCATGTATTGTAACTTGGATCACTCAAAACGTTTTGTTGCTGCATGGATATGCACGTAAAATGCCAATTTAAATTGAGCTGTTGCTTGCAGACTGAGAAATGCGGTTCTGGAATTGTGGCAGATGAAGATATCAAACAAGGAGAGTTTGTAATAGAATATGTGGGAGAAGGTGACCTCTTCAGTCATCATATTCTTTATATATACCATCTGTCTAGTGTGTTGTATTGTTTAGAAGCCAATTAATTAATGCTTTTTTTTTTTTTTGCTGCAGTTATTGATGACAAAACATGTGAGGAAAGGCTCTGGAATATGAAACACCGTGGAGAGACAAACTTTTACTTGTGTGAAATTAATCGAGATATGGTAATTGATGCGACATACAAGGGAAACAAGTCAAGATATATAAACCATAGTTGTTGTCCAAATACTGAGATGCAAAAATGGTTCTCCACTGATCCTTAATGCTGTTTTTGTGGTTAATAGTTTTTATTTAATCTTATATGTGTTGGTTTTTTCCTTTTTCAAGGATAATTGATGGGGAAACAAGGATTGGCATATTTGCAACTCGCTGCATAAAAAAGGGGGAGCATCTGACCTATGATTATCAGTATGAGCCATTGCTTAACTCTTTAGTTGCATCCCTTCACTTGCAATACGTTGCATAACTTGATGAAACTTTGTATTCGCGTAGTCCAGTCTAACAAATTTAGCAGGTTTGTTCAGTTTGGTGCAGATCAAGATTGCCATTGTGGTGCTACTGACTGCAGGCGGAAGCTGGGCGTCAGACCTGCCAAGCCTAAGATGTCTTCAGATGCCGCATTGAAACTAGTAGCATATCAGGTGGCTGTGTCATCTCCCAAATTGAAAGCAATTCTGTCTGGAAAGGATGTATGTGTAGATGGGTGTTTGATAATGTCAAAGTTGACTTAGAAACTCCAATGCCATTTTATAATTAAAGTTTTCTTCATTGTTGACTTAAAGCTGTAGCACCCTCAAACATAATCTAGAATTTCTGGTACTTCTGTCTCTACATGCAACCCAATTTACTCTCGCTACGGCTAAAGCCTACAGACTACAGACATTTTCTCCTAGTTGTGCCATGACAAGAGTCATTGTGGTAATATTAGCCAGAGCAACCCTTGCCAATACCAACCTTGGAGGAATAGATGGTCCCATGTGCTAAATTATGGATTATATTATTTTTTTCTTTTTCTCCTGGCAAGGTTTAATTAGCATGTTGGAGAAAACAAAGTGTTTCCTTCCCCTATTGTTTTCCTACGTCAAACCATTGGGCTTCCTTAATCCTTTACACAGTGAACTTAAGCAGGAGCTGAGTTGTATAAAATATGACCATCCGAATGCCCACAGATGTTTGATTTGCGAATATTAATTTGGTTACAATAGACTGCTTTTTGGTTTTATAAGATTTCTAGCTGCATCAATGACTGCTTATGTCATTTTTGTGTATTCAACGTGCTTAAATTTGAAGTTCTGCAAGCCACTGACTAACTATTGGATATTTGTCTGGAAGGTTTATCAGAATGGAGGTTTACATGTAGGTAAGGAAGTTTTCTATTATTTTTTCCTCATTATTTTCATATGTAAAATGCCTTTTCTTCTAGTAGATCAAATGCTATAAAGTTGTTATGATTTCTTTGATTGGTTATTTGAAGCTCGTCCTGTTTTCCTCATATATTAAACTTTCTCATTCAGGGAGTTCACATGTTCGTAATGAACCAAAAGCTTTCTCCCGTAATTGCATTGGTGAAGTTATTCGGATAACCCGCCCCATGAATGAGAGGTACTTTCAGAATCCTTTTCTAGTATTCTGCATTTTGTGAGTGAAATAAAACAATTGCTATTTGCCATATTTCTTGTATCATGTTTTTTTTTGGGAGGGGGGGTGGGGTGGCACTTTTGAAAAAATTACTTTACGGGGGGGTACGTACCCCTTCCTTTGCTTCCCAAAAGAGCCTCAATACAAAGAACAAATAAAGGATACATTAATTTTGGCAATATAGGCTTGATTGGACCAGCCTAGTTGTAATAAAAGGATTTGTTTGTGGCCCTATGGGCTGCTTTCAAGAACTCATTTACATTATATATCAAGCAGATTGTGTGATGCTCTCTTATGTCTGAATTTTCTTCGCATTAATTACTTTCTAAAGGATCAGCAGCTTGAAATGTTACTTCACAATCTTTTTAAAAAGAAGTGTTTGGTTATTTAAGAAATGAATCCTGGAAGTACATAATTTTTTTCCCAGTAAAATGTTTAGATATCTTATTCAAACATTTTGTAGTGACGTAATTTGCTTAATTTGTTTGATTTAGCTGAATTAATATTCCCTGTTAGTCTCTTTTATTTCTTATTTACTTTTTATGTTTGTAAAGCGCCATTCACTAGAACTTTGACTTCAAATGTTGTGTTGTCACATGTGTTGTCACTGTACTAAATATTTTCATTTCCATGCGCTCTATGCTCCAGGTCCTTTGGGATTATCAAACGTTTTGATAAATTTTCCAAAAAACACTCGGTAAGAGATTGCTTTATGTTGATTCATCCAAAAAAAAAAAAAAAAAAGGGATTGCTCTATGTTGGTTTCTATTGATTTGATTAGCACAATAAACTTATGTGAGAAGATGTAATGTATGTTTTTTCAGATCATGTTTGAAGATGGTGCTGTCGAATTTCTTGACATGACAAAAGAAGATTGGGAATTAGCAATGTTGTGATTTTAGTGTGGGGTAAGTACAAGTTTTGTTTTTGAACCCTTGCCTGTTAGGTAATCTTATCTGTATCTTACAATCTTTTTTGCGAACACTTTGTGATTGTATCTTAGCAAAGTTTAGGAATAAACTAAGAAACTAAGTTGTGATATTTTAGTAACAGAAAAAAGTAATATTTAGAGGGGAATGACTTGCTAAATTTTGGTGGGGATTTTGGGGAAATGGTGATGCTTGATTGCGGTCTGTGTCATGATGGAGGGTGATAGTTGAAGGCACTCAAGTGGGCTCTGTTCATTATGGTAACGTTAACACATGCATTGGATAAACAATGAAGTATGTTTCAGGTGATGAAGAGGTTTTTACTGTTGAATTTAAGAGTTTTCTGAGTTTTAAAGTAGGTGGAGGTCTGGACGTAAAGTTTTGTATCATAGGTTTTTTTTTTTTTTTTAAAAAAAAGAAGCTTTTTATTGTTTGTTTTGCGTTTTTTTCGTGGTTGGTTATCAAGGAGGAGGAAAAGGGGGATCTTCTTTGTTTTTTTTTTTTTTTTTCCTTCTATTCTAACCTTTTGTAACATTATGATGTTTTATCCAGTCTTTGTGGCACATATTGCCCTACCTGTTGCTTTACTTTTCTTTTATATTCGGAGAGCTTCACAATCTTTATCTTTGTGCTTGCAAATTTATTATTGTTATATGCTTCTAGTTGCACAGAATGACAGGTGATTAGTTTATCTTTAATAATGTCTGTTGATGTGCAATGTTTGTTGATTTCCCTTCTTATTTTGAATTTATTTTCATGGTTGAAGGATTTTGTTGAAGCAAAGATCGCACCGATGGTCATAAGCAATTGTAACATGTTTCACTGTATGTGCATATTCTTTTTTTTTTTTTTTTTTGGCTTGGTCAATGGCTGTAAGATGAAAATGTAATGAGGTTAAACTCAGATAAATTTGTTTGTTGAATTTCAGGTACTAGAGCATCGTCTCTGTTGTCTCTCATAAAACAAGGATCCATCTGCCTTGCGCATGACTCACAAGAATGCAAAATACCAAATGAATGAACCCTAGTTGTGCACTCATAAAATAAGCAATTCATCGTTCCTTGCATGGAGTTCACCCAGAATGTTGTACCATTTTTTCTTAACCTAATAAGGAGTTTGTAAACTGATTCCATTGATGTTAAAGATATTTTTGTAAGGGGAAACTAGTAGGGTCCCCTCTTGGATATGAGGGGTTTGCTTTGCCTGTGGTGCTGGAATCCCAAAAGGGCACTTGGGCAATTATTAACCTTGTCTTCATGAAGCGGAAGCCATTAGTTTAAATCTCTTTCTTTCTCTTAGGGGACAAAAAATTACTTAAAAAAAAAAAAAAAAAAAAACCGGGTAGTAGGTTTCAAAGCCAAGTTGTGTTGTGTTGTGTTCTTGGCCAAGTGAAGTTGAAGCGCCCCTTGGATTGAGGCTAACTTGACATTATCTGAATGATTGGATTGAGGCTAATTTTCAGAGTCACATTGATTAATCAGGTAGTCTTTTCTTGATGCATCCACATGTTAGTGCATGGAAGAGCTTTTGTATGTTAAACCTAAGTCATATAAATGCCATCTTTTTGTAATGCTAAATTCATTTTTGCCATGGTGGCAAGAGTAGGCGAGGAGATGGATGGAGGGTAGGTATGGTGGTCCCACCCACCAACCAAAATCAGCCAAACCCATCCCCACCATGCTCTGTTTTCCCGGGTGCTGGTGAGGTGGGGACACAAGGGGTAGGAAAGGATGCTGACTAGTGGATGACTCTTCACCAATAGATTCTTTTTACTTTTAACACGAGTCGGTTCCCACACCCCGTTAAGGATTTGAGATTATGCCTATTCCCCGTAAACCGAGTTATAGAAGAAACATGTATAAAGTACAGAAGGAGGTTAAAACACTTTTTAACTTTTAAGGAATGTTTAGTCTATCACTTGCAAAATTAAATTAAGGAGTTTGTTATAATGCTAAATGCTTAGTTTCCAACTAGGCACTCTTCGACTTTTGCACTTGACATTGGCATTAATCTTAGTCCTCAAAGGCTAGTTCTATAGGCATGAGGTCATGTGGAAGTTACTATATTGAATTTTTTTTTTTTTCTCTTTTTATGCGGACATGTAAAAGATAAAAAAAAAAAAACTCCAAAAGTTTAGTGAAGTAAAAAATAAAGAAGTATTTTTTAGAGTTATTTCTTTCTACTTTTTTTTAAATTTTTTTTTAAATTTTTTATATATATATAAATATATCAGACACATTTTTTAAATATTAAAAGTATTATTTAAGTTGCTTAACGGAAATCTCAAACAAACTCTTATAATTGATAATTATAAAAATATTATTCTATTTTTAATACTAAAATCACACTTCCCTCAAAACTTACTCAATACAAAAAAACGTAAAATTTGAAAAGAAAAAAAAAAAAAAAAATTCTTACCTTAATTTCACATTAAGACGCTGATCCATATTTGATGCAAATGAACAGCATAATAAAATAAAAAAAAATTAAGATTTATATTTTAGAAAATAAGCGCATTAATTAATTCCAAACTCCCATTCCACTTCTCAAAGACAAAACTCCAAACAAATTTTAAAGAAGAAAACCAAAATATCACGAGAGAGATGGATCCGACTCCGCACGTCAGACTCCGGAGGTTGTTGGTGCACCTTTTGTGGGGGCTATTGCTCTGTCTATAAAATGGGAAGCACATTCCCTTGTAAGCTGGACCAGTTCTCTCTCTCTCTCTCTCTCTCTCTCTCTCTATCTATCTCGACTCCAAAAGCCTAAATCTGGATCTGAATCCCAATTCAAACAAACTAGTAAGTTTTTGTTAATAAAAAGAGTTTTTTAAGTTAATAGAAAAGGCAGTGGTGTGTCGGTGAGAGATCAGAAGCTGAGAAAATGAAGGTAATAGAGAAGATCCAGGCAGGGCTTGCGGAGGAAGGGAAGGTGGTGTTCTCCTTCGAGTTCTTCCCCCCAAAGACGGATGATGGAGTCGACAACCTCTTCGAGAGGATGGACCGCATGGTCGCTCACAACCCCGCATTCTGCGACATCACCTGGGGCGCCGGTGGCTCCACCGCCGATCTCACCCTCGACATCGCTAACAGGATGCAGAACATCATCTGCGTCGAGTCCATGATGCACCTCACCTGCACCAACATGCCCGTCGACAAGATCGACCACGCCCTCTCCACCATCAAGTCCAATGGCCTCCAGAATGTTCTCGCTCTCCGCGGCGATCCCCCTCACGGCCAGGACAAGTTCGTCCAGATCCAGGGCGGCTTCGCCTGCGCCCTTGACCTCGTAACTCTCTCTCTCTCTCTCTCTCTCTCTCTCTCTGCCTACTCTCGCACATACGCATTTCAATGGTCTCTGTTTTTGCTTCAGGTGAAACATATCAGAGCTCAGTATGGTGACTACTTCGGCATTACAGTTGCTGGTTATCCAGGTTGCCATTAATTATCCTTCTGGTTTTATTGCGGCGAAGATTGATTTATGTCTCTATTGCTTATAATCTTTTACTTGTACTTCTCTGCTCAGAGGCACATCCCGACGTAATAGGTAGTAATGGTGTGGCCTCACTGGAAGCTTATCACAACGATCTCGCCTATCTCAAGAGAAAGGTGTTGCTACTATTCTACTGTAACTCCTCTTTCTGATGAATCTGCGCTTAGAAATAGATTGGACGAGCATGCTAGTGAATTCATCTTCCTGAATCTTCCTGTTTTGTAGGTTGAAGCTGGAGCGGATCTAATTATCACTCAGCTATTCTATGATACTGATATTTTCCTCAAATTCGTGGATGATTGTCGCAAAATTGGAATAACTTGTCCCATTGTTCCGGGAATTATGCCTATTAATAACTATAAGGGCTTCATACGCATGACTGGTTTTTGCAAAACTAAGGTATGCAATCTCTTTTGAGACATATTTGTGGTGGACTGTATTGTTCTGTGCACACTGTTCTGTGTGTGTGTGTGTGTGTGTGTCTTTCTCTCTCTATCTCTGTTTGGCTGAAGAGTGGAAATGTCGGATGTATTGGGATGATCGTTGGGTTTGTGTCTTTTTGAATGCATTGCACCTTATAGAGGCAGTTTCTTGAAATATTTAAGAAGCAGAGAAAAGCTAAGCTCTGGCTTATTGGGATCAAAATTTCAATATGGAGAGCCCCCCCTAACCAGAGTTATGCAGAGTTCTATAAGTGCCTGGTATGGAGTTTGAATAGCATTATGGGATAAACTGAATCTACTCAAATTTGGAGATACCATAGCCCTTGTCCTTCCAAATAGCCCAATGTATAGAAGGTCAATATCATGAGATAAAAGACTAGAAGGTTGATTACCCTCTAAATTGATGACACTGACTGTCAATTTTTTCCCCCCTGAATCTCAATAAAATTGACTATTACTTATAAATTTTTTTTTTCCCCCTGAATCTTTAGATTACTAATGGTTTCCAATATGAATAGCAGGTCAATCCACTTCCCCATTTGGTTGCAGATACACCTTAAAAGTTACCCGCACTAAGGATTCTCTCTGTGTGTGTCTCTCTCTCTTTGCATGTGCTTGGGGGGGTGGGGGTGGGTGTGTTATGTTTATATCCTTGTATCAGTAAGTTTTTTGGGCTACTCTATTTCTTTCTGATAATTGAGTATAGATATAGAAGATGTGAGAATTCCATAAACTAATATTAATGAGTAGAATCTCTTTCAAAAGTTTATCTTTTGCCACTTGTCAAACCCTAAAACTAAATGATGTCAAACTTACTAGTTATAGGTGAAAATGGTGTCACACCCCGATTCTATATTGCGAATATAAATAGCTCACATAGAGTGAGTGGTTATAAAGATATTCATGGGTGTTAAGTCCCACATTGCTTATTTACTAAATAAAAACTGACTTTATAAGTGATTTTAGGAAAGCTCTAAATTGACTAGTCTCTTTGGGGTGATAGCACATATGGGGCTAGTGTTTTTCCTTTGGTTGTTACAAATGGTATCAGAGCTATCTAGTAATGCCATGTGGTACTGTCAGCACTGCATAACGTGGCCATGACGTCGACGTCAAGGGTTTAAGGGGGGAGTTTGTAATGTCCCGGTCTTACTTTGGGAAAATGAATAGTTCACATAGAGTGGGTGGTTTATAAAGATACTTATGGTTGCTAAGTCCCATATTGCTTACTCAGCGAAAATGGGCATTATAATTGATTCAAAATTGACTAGTCCTTTTAGTGTGATAGCATAGATGTGAGTAACAAATGGTGCGACACTAGATATTGTACATCAAAATATGTTAAAAAAAAATCTGTCCTTGGATGTGTGTGCTAATTGTTTACTCTATTGTTGTGGTGTATTCTGTTAAATATAGACATTTGGTGGTTATTCTATATATATATATATCAATGTGATATAATGTTTGCATTTATTGACATATTGTAGATACCTGCTGAAGTTTCTGCTGCCTTGGAGCCTATTAAGGACAATGAAGAAGCTGTTAGAGCATATGGAATTCACCTTGGAACGGAAATGTGCAAGAAGATTTTAGCTCATGGGATTAGGACAGTGCATCTTTATACGCTAAACATGGAGAAGTCAGCACTAGCTATATTAATGGTTATTTCTTATATCCTCATCAATTGGTCTGGCTTGGGACGTGCATGATATTGTTTAAATGATTAATACTTGTTACAACAGTTAGCCCTGATAATAGAAGTACTTGGCAGAATCTTGGTTTGATTGAAGAGACCAAAATTTCGAGGCCCTTGCCCTGGAGACGCCCAGCGAATGTTTTCCGTGTCAAGGAAGACGTTCGTCCAATTTTCTGGTATGCAACATCTGGGACTATATTTTGGACTAAAATTCAGTAATTTAATTAGGATGCACTGAACTATCTTAAAATCTGGTGAAATTTTCAAGAGATCTTATTTTCCTAGTCTCATATGGTAGGGCTAATCGTCCAAAGAGCTACATTTCAAGGACTACAGGCTGGGAGCAGTACCCACATGGACGATGGGCTGATTCTTGTAATCCATCATATGGAGCATTAACCGACTATCAGGTGGGCATGAATCTACAGCTTGATTTTCTTAATTTATACCAAATTTATAAAAAATTCAGCAAGTTGAACCTTTCACTAGATGTCATTTCTTGGTAAATTTTGATAATATTTTTGGCGATCTTGTTTGGCGTGATAACAAGGTACTGTGTTTTTTTAAACAACATGTAGCATTCAAGTAATAAGGCAGTTTCTTCTCACATTTGTGCATAAGGTTTGGCTAGAGGTCTCTTTATAGCCGTTGCAGCCTACCAGTTTTTGTTGGTTTTACATACATGTTAATTACGGTGTCATTGGTCTTTAGAACAGTAGCAGTACAACTTTATGTTTCTAATATGGTTTAGAACAATATTACTACATGTCAATGGTGGTAGGAATAGTGTGATCTGGTTTAAGATAAAGTTCAGCCTTGTGGAGTTGGCCCGTGAAGCCTATTGGTTGAATCAGTAAATAAAATGCTCTGAGCAGTGGAATGTCGCCTATATAGTCACTGCAATAATATGCAGACTCTTCAAATGGTGGTTATCTGGGTTGTTTTTGGTAAGTTGTTTATCTTGACTGTAACAGAACCCTGATACCAGAGAGAATGCAAAACCTCTGCCTCTGTCATCTTTATGAATAATACCTCGTGTAGTTGTTTCTTTAAAACTCCAGGATATTTCTTTCTATGCATCTGGTACTTCTACAACATCTTGCATGCCTAGATGATACTCCTCAATTAATTTAGATTTGATGACTGGAAGTAATCATGGCTTTGATGAGAGACATGACCTGGTTTATATCTTTCTTTTTTTTATTATTTATTATTAGTTTTTAAGTATTGGCCATTTATGAATTCAAGTCATAATTTTCTGAACAGTTCATGCGGCCACGTGCACGTGACAAGAAACTTCTTGAAGAATGGGCTACACCTTTGAGGAATGTTGAAGATATTCATGAGGTACGGTTTCCATTTTTAGTGCATTAGTCTTATTTCTTTGTCGTAGAGTTGATTAAAATTTTGTGTTGGATTTGTTTGTCAGAAATTTAAGAAATATTGCCTTGGAAAATTGAGAAGCAGTCCTTGGTCAGAATTAGACGGGCTTCAGCCAGAAACACGAATCATAAATGAGCAATTGGGAAAGATTAATTTGAAGGGCTTCCTTACCATCAACAGCCAACCAGCAGTCAACGGGGAAAAATCTTCTTCCCCTTCTGTTGGTGAGTAAAAACTGTTGTGTATTATCATGGAAATTACCAAATAACCCAGTTTATATCTTATGTCTTTTGTGTGACACTGATATTAGTTGTTAGTATTGATTTGCCTTTCCTTTAAATCCTACTGTTAAGAATATAACTTGAGGTGTACAAATTGCTGAAGAGTCAAAAGTGCATGAGCTCTTTGGTGCTATAAGCTGATGTTAAACTTTGATGCCTGTGAAATTCCTAGAGTGATTTGGTTTCTATCCCCATTCATGAACGATTAGATACTAGTTACTTTTTGTTGGGGGTTTCATTACATTTAGTACATAGAGAGAGTGGGATTTTAAATTTAAGAATGTTTCCATTTACCCAGAGTACATTGCTGAGATTTGGTGGTGTTGTAGTTTGTTCTGGTTGTTGAGCTTGACCATCTAACTTCAGTTTGTAGTTTCAATTGTTCCCGTTCCTGCTGTTTTGGTTCTCTCTTTTAGTATATATTAATTCACATCGTTCTATCTCTTCAATACTGTTTATCTGTTCGATATTTTGGTCCCCACAAAGAGTACTTGTTTAAGATGTGTTCTTGTACGTGTGGTGCTTATTTTACTCAAGGATTGCTGTGACCAAGTTATTAGTATTCTGTAGGGGATTTTTCTCAATTTTCTCATTTTGAAAGATTAACTGATTAAACTTTTAGTGATCTTTTCTCAAAATAATATTTAGATATTTGATTTGGCATGCAAACCACATTTAATTTATCTGATTTATTTTGGCATGATTGGTGTATGGTTCAGGAT
>NC_081544.1:21910568-21936416 GCF_901000735.1 Corylus avellana
AAAGCGAACAAAAAAATCATCAAAGGTAATCGACAACGGGGACACAGAGAATTCACAACTTATACCTTCACCAGTTTCATCTTCTTCACAGGTCGGCTCTGGAATGGTTTGTTGAGGCATGAACTCCCACATTTACAGCCAGAGGAGCAGCTAGATAGAAGCATCCTATAGGAAGAAACTGTCAAATCATGCAATGGAAATCCTTCTTGTTAATGAAGAATCTTACAGTTAGATGAAACATATTGAAATAGGGGGCAAGCAATCATGTGCATCAAAAGTGAGCTCAGCACATGCAATGTTCTGTAAACAGGATCACAAATTGGAATACTGCTCAAATGCATAAGTTACCCGGTGGGTGTATACGAAAATGATGAAGAAAAGAATGCAATAAGAGAAGTTAGAACATGGCCTATGTTTGCACCGATTTTTTTTTTTCCAATAAATGTTTTATTATTATCCTTAAAAAGGGGAAGAAAAAAAAAAGAAAACTATAGTTGATATTTGAAAAATGTAATAGAAGTTCCCAAGTACGAAAATGATACAAAGGAACTCCTTAGATGATCAAAGTAATAGACAACTACATCTTTTTTTTTATGAGGAGAAACCTCGACAAGGCAGGGCCCTTTGAACCCACCCCTACAAAGTAAACTTCAAACCCGTGCACTGCACTCTCGGAAGTTTCCTTATACAGATCAAGGTAAATCACTGACTTTTTATAGGGGGAATTTGCACCTAACAAGTCTCGAACTTGGGATGGGTGATACTCCCTAAGACCACTAGGCCAACCCCTTGGGGTTAGACAACTACATATTATCCAATTAAAGCTATCAACAGCCCTATTTTAAGACATACAATTCAAAGCAACTGCAATTCACCAAGACGTTCCTTACCCGCAATGGCAATCTCTATCACACACACCAGAAGATCCAGGTGAAAGACAACAGGAACAGAATATTCCATCATCCTCGAGGCGTCTTTTAATCCTTTTCGTGAGATATATATCTTAAGTTTGTCAGTGTCAACAAAAGGAAACCATAAAAGATATATGAAACCAAAAAGGATTGAAGTTAAGCTATTCTAACCAGTGAGACGTATAAAACAACAAATAACGTATTAAAAATAATTAAAAAACACTTATTAGACAATTAAAAATGACCAAAATTATGCCAATGTTAAACATGCTAGAATCCTAACAAAGTTGGTGCAAACTTGTTATGAGAACCCTTCAAATATTTGACAAAGTACCTTACTACTGTAATATGCGTACATAGACAAAATTTTGAAACTTCATTTTGAAAAGGATACTGCGCTTTATAAAGGTGTAGGGCGTAGGCTTCCATTTGTTAAACCAATCCGGAAGCTCGAAATCAACAGGACTTTCAATCTGCTTCATCAACTTGTTGAATACAATCCCAACGCGATTGTGCTCAGGATTCTGATCAAACAGAAAACAGCAAGAAGCCTTAATTACAATGATTCAATAAGCATTAAAAACTACAAAATAGCCCTAAAACACACTTGAATGGACAAAACACACAAACACTACCCAATTCTAAATTTTTAGTTCCTACAAATCAAAGATAACAACACAAAAAAATAAATAAATATGTTGAAGAAGCAAAAAATTTTTCAAGAAAGAAAACGAAAATCATGTAAAATCAAATTCTTACTACCAAGCAGGAAAGGAAACAAAACTCTCAACTCAAGCATGTAAACTTTAAAAACAACCTTCTTTGTAGCAGGCATGGCATCAAGCAGCAGCGAAATAAAGGCCTACATAATCAAATAGTGAAGTCAAAATCTCAAAGTGGAATAAAGGCCAAGATTATAGCATGAGAAAATGCAGAAAATCAACAACCTTCTATACTCGTACATGTTTTAGTCCACTCAGAAAAACAATTAGGTTTTATCCTAAGCCCTAATTTCATGGAATTGAAGCCGAAAATTTGAAATACGAGCAAAATGAGCCACACATACACAGAGAGAGAGAAAGCAGCATGAGAAGAAGACGAAGAAGAAGAAGAAGAAGAAGAAGCAGAGACATGAAGAGAAGAAATGGGAAGTGTTGAAGGCTCACCCGAGAGAATGAAAACCGCTAACCGCGAGTGGCACAGCAGTCTCCAGTAGCGGCCAACCCGATCCGAGATAAACTACCCATTCAGAGCGCTGATAAAAACCTAGGCGCGCCCGTTTCCTTCCTTTAACCCCCCACTTCCTTTTCCTTCTATTTCTACTGAACCCAACTTCCAAATAGGGAAAGCGTCTCGCCATCGCTCATCAACTCTGGTAAAAAAATTAAAAATATCTGCCGGAATTGTTAATAATTATGACAGAGAAGATAATACGAAAAAATTTATATAGAATTTACCTTTTTGGAGAGGACTTGAACATCTCAAAATTTATCTGAATAAGTGAATTTTTATGACTTTTTTTATATTATTTATTTAAATTTGTTAATAATTTGAACAAATAATTGCTAAAAATAGAATTTTAGTAAAAATATGTAGATCTTTAGCAATTGTTTTTACCGAAATCAAATATTGCTTGAACAAGTAAGCTTTATAAAGCCTTTTTTTTTTATATTTATTGTTTTTACCGAAATCAAATATTGCTTGAACAAGTAAGCTTTATAAAGCCTTTTTTTTTATATTTATTGTCAAAATTACTAGAAAATTGTAAAAAAATCTCTATATAATAAAATTGTAAATTTCTAAAATAATTTATTATAATGCTGAATTTCACTTATTAAGAAATAAAACATAAAACTTTTAATATTTGTGAGCATTTTTATTATTATAAGATAATTAACTTTTTAGCTAACAGTTAAATTCTCTCCAAAAATAAAAGTGGAGAGAAATGGTAAAAAAAAATGGTATGTGGTAATTTTTCTCTCCCGCCCGAAGCGGAGAAGTCTTGAATTTAGTGGTGGGACCTACCAATGTGAAGTGTTGTTGAGGTAAAAAGTGGTGGCAATGAAAGGAGCATAACTACTGGGCTTGAGGAACAGCTGGATAGTTGAAGGTGAAAGTAGCTTATGTGGCGTGGTCTTTTTTAAAAGAATTAGACCACGTCATATGATTTCTGGAAATGATAGATTACAAATCAGGGTGATATAGTATTTACTTTTTGAGAATATCTTCAATGTGGTCAATACACAAAATTCCTATTTTGTACACACCATTTAGCAGTTGACACATCAGCCTATTACATAAACTTAAAATGAAAACAAAATACCATAATAATTCATATTCTCATAATTAAAAAAAATAAAAATTAGAAGTGGCAGCCTTGGAGGAGCATCAACCCATGGGGGTGGCGGGTCACGGCTAGACCCACGGGTCTGGCCGTTTCTTCGATACTGGAGTTCCTTTTTTCAGCCTTTAGGGTGATAAAATCTTTAAAGGGTTCATTTTCCACATCTAGTTTTTAGTTTTGAATCCAAAAACGAGTTTTGAGGTATTAGAATCCGGTTTTGAAGCATTAGAATCCGGTTTTGAGACGGGACACTACCGTTTCAGGCGGGTTTTGAGGCGGGTCATAGCGAGACCCAAGAAAGAGACCCTGCAGCCCAACAACCGCTGCTAGTGTTGCTTCACGATCCACTGCTGCCAATTACCCAAGCCACCCTATTAAACCTCCAAACCAGACTGCAACACTGCCAATCTCCATGCCTACAAAGCCACCGATCCCTAAACAACCAGAGCCCCAGCCACGCTACATCGCCGGACCTCCAGACCCACGGCATCGTTGATCTCCAAACGGCTGCAGCACCGCCGAACCTCCAAACTTGCGGCATTACGAATCTCCAAAACAGCCATTGCATCCCCGGCCACCCAATGGCCTGGGTGGGTCGTGTGGTCCACCCTAGACGGCGCCATCCAGATCTGGCCAGGGGTGGCCGCACGCCATCCCAGAAGACCGCCAGATCTCTCTCCCTCTCTCTCCGACGAGAACTTACCGGTGGATTAGGCGTGGTGCTGGTTGCTGGGCGAGTTGGGTGGGCTGGGCGTGGTGTCGGCGATGGGCTGGGCATGAAGGACGGTGAACTGGGTTGGCCGTGAAGGATTGTTCTTTGTTGGTTTTGATTTATGATTAATTGATGAGAGTATAATCAGATGTAGGAATACCTATTTTCTAATTTGCTACATGCTAAGTTGTCATTCATTGTGTGGGTTGCACAAAATGTGACTTTTGTGCAACGTCCACATAGAAGACGCACTCTTACTTTTTTAAGAGTTTCGGAGATTATGGTGCATCAAACTCTTTAGATGATGTGGTAAAATGTTAGTGGATGCGGACAGAGGCGGAATCAATATTTTTTTTAGGGAAAAATACACTTTACCCCTACACTATCCACCAATTTGCACGTTGACGTCCAATGTTTAAAAAGTGCCACTTGACCCGCTCAAAGTTTAACACAATGACAAAAAAACTCATCCGTTTATTTTGGCCGTCACTTCGGACGGAGACCTAGTCATGTGCGTGGCACGTGACATTTTTCAACCAAAAAGTTTGAAAATGCCCTCGTAGGTAAAGTGTAAACATAAATTACTTCGAATGGGTAAAGTGTAAACATAAATTACTTCGAGGGGGTAAAGTGTAAGTATAAAAAACAAAAAACAAAAAAACTTTTTTTAAAAAATAAAAAGTTTATTTAAAAAATAAAAAGAAAAACTAAACTAAAACAAAAAAAACTCGGGTTAATTACCTTTTTAATACTAAGGTTCACACTTTATTTATTTTCTCAGCTAAGTTACAAATCATATAAAAAATGGTACTTGAGTTATGGAAAAAGACCAACTTAGTACATTCGTCACATTCTGTTAGCCCAAATTAACGGACTGCCATGTGTCACCACTAAAAAATGTCACATGTCCCTAGAAAAATTGGTTTAATAACTGGCTGTGTGACGACCCGCTTGAATAAAACGTGACTATTTTTTTTTTTTTTTTTTTTTTAAAAAAAAAGCATTACCCACAACAAAGTGGATTGTCACAGTGGCATGGCGATACCGCAGTATACCATGAACCCATGCATTAACCTGATTGACAATATCATATGCCACACAGAACTACATGCATCATCAATAATTCATAAGAGTTCATATCTTTGCAGCGGAGTATAAATAACGTTAAACATACATAACACATCAGAGCTGATTAATACATCTAAGTGATTAAAGCTTACATACAAAAGAATGGCTATACAAAAGTGTCACATGCGACACGAACCATATACAAAATAATATTGTCTAAGCATATACATGAATGCTCTACAAAAGAGGGCTATCAAGTAGTCCAACAAAATAAACGCTCAATGTGTCCAGGCCTCAGGCACCGTGGTAACCTAGATACATAGCTACTGAATTATCATCTAGGGTCCCTGTACCTACATCAACAGCATCGTCTGCACCATGAGAATCACCACCACCCATGATGCAGGCAGATTTTATGAGCCTGCCGTCTCCATAAAATAGAGACGATTAGCAGTATAGAACCACTAGGCTTTCAAAAGAATCATCATTTGAAAACATACTAAATCAGTTATGAAAGTATACGTAAGCCCGATCTTCCGCTCTCGGAACATGTGCACACTAACCCATCTAACTTTATACATACTTACAAATTATATAGCTTGGCAATAATACATATGGAAAGTCACCATGCATCGTCTATCCATAACGATATACATACGCACAGTTCCATCTCCCGTCTCGTATACATACCGATACGTCTAGCATAAAAATCATCATATATCATCATCATCATCATAACATTCATATGCCATGCAAACTCATGTTCATCATTGTCATTCTTGTTTCTCTGTATACCATTTGTTCATGTCCTTACTCTGCTTGCCTCTACTTATGCCATCTACAGAGTAACGTCAATCCGTATTTTGCTTGACCCTACTTGTGCCGTCTACAAAACAAGGACCATTCTTACTTGCTGCTAATTGTGCCATCTACAAAGTAAGACCAGTTACCTTTCCTTTAACATCATTTGTCTTTGTCCTTACTCTGCTTGCCTCTACTTGTGCCATCTACAAAGTAAGGTCAATTCTTGTTTTGCTTGCCCCTACTTGTGAAGGTCAATCCTTGTTTTTCTTGCCCTTACTTGTGCCATCTACAAAACAAAGACCGTTCTTACTTTTCTTGCTGCTACTTGTGCCATCTACAAAGTAAGACCAGTTACATTTCCTTTGACATCATTTGTCCATGTCCTTACTCTGTTTGCCCCTACTTGTGCCATCTACAGAGTAAGGTCAATCCTTGTTTTGCTTGCCCCTACTTGTGCCATCTACAAAACAAGAACCGTTCTTATTTTGCTTGCCGCTACTTGTGCCATCTACAAAGTAAGACCAATTATCTTTCCTTTAACATCATTTGTCCCTAACCTTACTTTGCTTGCCGCTACTTGTGTCATCTACAAAGTAAGGCAAGTTACCGTGTCTTTATCATCATTTTCATGCAATCATATGTTATGCATGCCTATGCTTATGCTCATCATCTTATGCCATTTCCATCATGAGGCCAACCTTGCGGTAGGAGACTTGTCATCGTACCGGGGGTCGTCATGTTGTTTTTCGTTATACATGAGGCCAACTCTACGGTAGCGTATAACGCCCAAGATAATTATTAAGTTTATTATTAATAACCTTATAGTAATCTAAATTAATTAATGAGAAATTGTACATGAGATAATTTAGACTAATAAATATAATAATAATGATAATATTTGTGAGATAATAATATAATAACAATATTATTTGATGATGATATATTTATGTAATACAAGTTTTAAGTGACAAAGAGATTAACTAATAATAATGTTAGTGTGACAATTGATCAATAAATAAAATAGGTTAATGGTACTAGAATAATAAAGTGTGATAATAAGTCCTAGTATGGTAAATAATTATATGCATAGGTAAACTGTAATTGAAATAAATGGTAAGGACGAAATATGAAAATTAAGAAAGATGAATTAAAGGTAGTGGGGGGTGAGGGTAAATCTTGCAATTCTAAATAATTGGGGCTTTAAAATAGAAAGAGAATCTTATCTCATGACACATGTCAAGCTGCCATTGGCCATAGGAGATACCTTATCTCCTTAGTTTTTTTTAAAAAAATGCAAAAAGGCAAGCCTTTTTGGTGGGCCCCACGTGCAGCAGCCCCCCTCCCCCAACATCCTCTTTTTCTTTTCTCCTTTCTTTCTTTTCTCCCTCACCCCATCTCACGCACAGCCCCCCCTTTCCCCCATCCTCCCTTTGTCTCACTCTTTCCCCTTCCACACACCCATACATACGGCCTAGAGAGAGAGAAAGAGCTGCAGATTTTGAGAGAGAGAGAGAGAGAGAGGTGCTGCTGGCTGTGAGAAAGGAAGAAGAAAGAAGGAGAAGAAGAAGAAAAAAAAAAAAAAGGAAAGTGACGAATTTTTAAGGGGTTTCGGCCATGGGTACTTGTGAGGTAAAAGCTTTAGTCTTTTCTTGTAATTTTCGTTATGCTTGTGAGATTATAAGCTAAAAATTGTGTGGATTTGTGGGGCTTTGATTTGGGTCCGAAAATTAGGATTCTTGAATGGAATTTTGTTATATTGTTAAAATCTTTAGTTTCTCTTTAAAGTTTTGTTCTACCCATTGGATATCAAGCTTGAAATCATAATGATTTAGGGGATTTTTAATTAGGTCCGAAAATTGGGAAAATTTGATAAGAAACCTAATTCCTAAGATTAATGTGTGGCTTTTATGTGTAGTAGATTGCTATACATGATTCAAGCTCTGGGTTGTTAAATTAATGTGTTGAAACTCCAATTTTACTTATTGGTAAAATATGGACATAAACCCTAATTTTATATGGTTTGAATTAATTTGGGGCTTTAGGTATGTGAACACTAGCAATGTTGTTTGAATGAGTTAATTACATTTCAAACGTTAATTAATCCTAGGTTTTCATGGGATTCTATAGAAATTGATAACTATAGGGTTTAGGTTCTAATATGTCATATTAGAATCATAATGATTATTATAAGTGTTATGAGAATTATAAAGTTGGGGGTAAATTGCTAGATTAAATGGCTTAGAAGAGAATAACAATTATAGGGTTAAGTGTAATGCTTAACTTAGAGTGTATGTATATGCCTCAAGATTTAGTGATTTAATATATTATGATGTAGAATCATAGTTCAATGTAATTAAGTTATTAGATAACTAATCCATTAGCTAATGAAGTGTGATACTTGTAGTGCTCAAGTATCTTTATAGAGTGCAAGTTGTTAAGCTAAGAATATAGCTTAATTATGTGTTTATTATGTAAATGTTTAGGTGCATTGTGGTTGAGAAAAAAGTTCACCAAAGGGTACTCAAGCCAATAAGGTAATAAGTATTTTACTTACTGGGCGAAAAGATAGTATGTTTTAAAGTATAAAGATGTTTTGGATGAATGATTGATACAAGATGTTTTGTAATTATATGACTATTTAATGATGTTCCATGAGATGTGTTGGATGAATGTTTGATGTGATGTTTTTATGAGCTTTTATGGGTTTACAAGATAATGTGATGATTATGTTGTTATGAGCATTTTGATGGTTGACATAGTTTATGACATGATTTTATGATTTTTTGATATGAGTTATGAAAGCATATGAATTCAAGGATTTATTGACATAAGCATGAACATGGCATGAGCAATGAAACGGAAACGGGATTCAACTCCGGTAGTGATTGAGTATGGTCTCACTACCGTAGAGCTGGCACATGCATAAGAGAAATGAGGTTCAACTCCGGTGGTGATTGAGTATCGTCTCGCTATGTAATGCCCAAGATAATTATTAAGTTTATTATTAATAACCTCATAGTAATCTAAATTAATTAATGAGAAATTGCACATGAGATAATTTAGAATAATAAATATAATAATAATGATAATATTTGTGAGATAATAATATAATAGCAATATTATTTGACGATGATATATTCATGTAATACAAGTTTTAAGTGATAAAGAGATTAACTAATAATAATGTTAGTGTAACAATTGATCAATAAATAAAATAGGTTAATGGTACTAGAATAATAAAGTGTGATAATAAGTCCTAGTGTGGTAAATAATTATATGCATAGGTAAACTGTAATTGAAATAAATGGTAAGGACAAAATATGAAAATTAAGAAAGATGAATTAAAGGTAGTGGAGGGTGAGGGTAAATCTTGCAATTCTAAATAGTTGGGACTTTAAAATATAAAGAGAATCTTATCTCATGACACATGTCAAGCTGCCATTGGCCATAGGAGATACCTTATCTCCTTAGTTTTTTTTAAAAAAATGCAAAAAGGCAAGCCTTTTTGGTGGGCCCCACGTGCAGCAGCCCCCCTCCCCCAACATCCTCTTTTTCTTTTCTCCTTTCTTTCTTTTCTCCCTCACCCCATCTCACGCACAGCCCCCCCTTTCCCCCATCCTCCCTTTGTCTCACTCTTTCTCCTTCCACACACCCATACATATGGCCTAGAGAGAGAGAAAGAGCTGCAGATTTTGAGAGAGAGAGAGAGAGAGAGAGAGAGAGGTGCTGCTGGCTGTGAGAAAGGAAGAAGAAAGAAGGAGAAGAAGAAGAAAAAAAAAAAAAAAAAGAAAAAGGAAAGTGACGAATTTTTAAGGGGTTTCGGCCATGGGTGCTTGTGAGGTAAAAGCTTTAGTCTTTTCTTGTAATTTTCGTTATGCTTGTGAGATTAGAAGCTAAAAATTGTGTGGATTTGTGGGGCTTTGATTTGGGTCCGAAAATTAGGGTTCTTGAATTGAATTTTGTTATATTGTTAAAATCTTTAGTTTCTCTTTAAAGTTTTGTTCTACCCATTGGATATCAAGCTTGAAATCATAATGATTTAGGGGATTTTTAATTAGGTCCGAAAATTGGGAAAATTTGATAAGAAACCTAATTCCTAAGATTAATGTGTGGCTTTTATGTGTAGTAGATTGCTATACATGATTCAAGCTCTGGGTTGTTAAATTAATGTGTTGAAACTCCAATTTTACTTATTGGTAAAATATGGACATAAACCCTAATTTTATATGGTTTGAATTAATTTGGGGCTTTAGGTATGAGAACACTAGCAATGTTGTTTGAATGGGTTAATTACATTTCAAGCGTTAATTAATCCTAGGTTTTCATGGGATTCCATGGAAATTGATAACTGTAGGGTTTAGGTTCTAATATGTCATATTAGAATCATAATGATTATTGTAAGTGTTATGAGAATTATAAAGTTTGGGGTAAATTTATAGATTAAATGGCTTAGAAGAGAATAGCAAACCTAGAGTGTATGTATATACCTCAAGATTTAGTGATTTAATATATTATGATGTAGAATCATAGTTCAATGTAACTCAGATATTAGATAATTAATCCATTAGTTGATGGAGCATGATACTTGTAGTGCTCAAGTATTTTTATAGAGTGCAAGTTGTTAAGCTAAGAATAGAGATTAATTATGTGTTTATTATGTAAATGCTTAGGTGCATTGCGGTTGAGAAAAGAGTTTACCAATGGGTACTCAAGCGAACAATGTAAGTATTTTACTTACTGGGCAAAAAGATAGTATGTTTTAAAGTATAAAGATGTTTTGGATGAATGATTGATACAAGGTGTTTTGTAATTATATGACTATTAAATGATGTTCCATGAGATGTGTTGGATGAATGTTTGATGTGATGTTTTAATGAACTTTTATAGGTTTACAAGATAATGTGATGATTATGTTGTTATGAGCATTTTGATGGTTGGCATAGTTTATGACATGATTCTATGATTTTATGATATGAGTTATCAATAGCATATGAGTTCAAGGATTTATTGACATAAGCATAAACATGGCATGAGCAATGAAACAGAAACGGGGTTCAATTCCAGTAGTAATTGAGTATGGCCTCACTACCGTAGAGCTAGCCCATGCATAACGGAAATGAGGTTCAACTCCGGTGGTAATTGAGTATTGTCTTGCTACCGTAAAGCTAGCCTCATGTATAACGAAAAACAACATGACGGCCCCCGGTACAATAACAAGTCTCATACTGCAGGGTTGGCCTCATGATGGAAATGGCATAAGATGATGAGCATAAGTATAAGCATGCATAGCATATGATTGCATGAAAATGATTATAAAGCCCTGATAAATGGCCTTACTTTGTAGATGACACAAGTAGCGGCAAGCAAAGTAAGGTTAGGGACAAATGATGTTAAAGGAAAGGTAACTGGTCTTACTTTGTAAATGGCACAAGTAGCGGCAAGCAAATTAAGAACAATCCTTGTTTTGTAGATGGCACAAGTAGGGGCAAGCAAAACAAGGATTGACCTTACTCTGTAGATGGCACAAGTAGGGGCAAACAGAGTAAGGACAAGGACAAATGATGTTAAAGGAAAGATAACTAGCCTTACTTTGTAGATGGCACAAGTAGTGGCAAGCAAAGTAAGAACGATCCTTGTTTTGTAAATGGCACAAGTAGGAGTAAGCAAAACAAGGATTGGCCTTATTCTGTAAATGGCACAAGTAGAGGCAAGCAGAGTAAGGACAACGACAAATGATGTTAAAGGAAAGGTAACTGGTCTTACTTTGTAGATGGCACAAGTAGCGGCAAGCAAAGTAAGAACGGTCCTTATTTTGTAGATGGCACAAGTAGGGGCAAGTAAAACAAAGATTGACCTTACTCTGTAGATGGCACAAGTAGAGACAAGCAGAGTAAAGACAAGGACAAATGGTACATAGAGAAACAAGAATGATAGTGATGAACATGAATTTGCATGGCATATGAATGTTATGATGATGATAATGATATATGATGCTTGCATTGTTGCATATAATGATTTTTATGCTAGACGTATCGGTATGCATACGAGACGGGAGATGGAACCATGTGTATGTATATTGTTATGGATAGACAATGCATGGTGACTTTCCATATGTATTATTGCCAAGCTATATAATTTGTATGTGTGTATAAAGTTAGATGGGTTAGTATACACATGTTCCGAGAGCGAAAGATCGGATTTACGTATACTTTCACAACTAATTTAGTAAGTTTTCAAATAATGATTCTTTTGAAAGTCTAGTAAGTTCTATACTGCTGAGTGTCTCTATTTTATGGAGACGGCGGGCTCATGAAATCCGCATGCCTCATGGGTGGTGGTGATTCCCATGGTGCAGATGATGTTGTTGATGCAGGTACAGGGACCCTAGATGATGATTCAGTAGCTATGTATCTAGGTTACCTCGGTGCCTGAGGCCTGGACACATTGAGCGTTTATTTTGTTGGACTGCTTGATAGCCCTCTTTTGTAGAGCATTCATGTATATGCTTAGACAATATTATTTTGTATATGGCTCGTGTCGCATGTGACACTTTTGTATAGCCGTTCTTTTGTATGTAAGCTTTAATCACTTAGATGTATTAATCAGCTCTGATGTGTTATGTATGTTTAACATTATCTATACTCCGCTGCAAAGATATGAACTCTTATGAATCATTGATGATGTATGTAGCTCTGTATAGCATATGATATTGTCAATCAGGTTAATGCATGGGTTCATGGCATACTGCGATATCGTCATGACACTGTGACAATCCGCTTTGTTGTGGGTAATGCTTTAAAAAAAAAAAAAAAAAATTAGTCACGTTTTAATTAAGCGGGTCGTCACAGAATTTAGGAATTTCTGGTACTTTCAACTTCATGATTGTATTCCAGGCTGATTAGTATCAGAGCGAATGGTATCAAGTTCTTTAGGGAACTTGTTACCATAGCAACTATTATATCATGAGCGGCTAGATTCATAGAGTTGTGTCTAATGTTAGTTCAGGAATAACACCTGAGCTATATCAATCTTAAAAGCTTTAAGAAAATCTAATAAGACAAAGTTTTATGAGATTATGATTGTCTTGTTTGTGTGGGCGTATTGTAGATTTGCTTTATGTGCTTATTTGCGATATGTTGTTGTCTATGTGGTTTCTTCTACATTGACCTGTGCAATCTTGTAGAGTGATGCCACCGAGACGACCCCCACGTCGTTATGGGAGGCTGAAGATTATACGGGATTGTGGTGAAAGGTTATCGCCTCCACCACCTCCACCTCCTCCTCCACCGCCGGGTGTTCCTGAGATAGCACACTCCTTAGCAGAAGCAGTGCGTTATATGGCTGAGATTATGGCCAATGGTCAACGCCAAGGGAGAAGAGAAGGATGTCCTTCTGAGACATTCTTTAAGCACAACTCACAAGTGTTTGCAGGGCATGAAGACCCTAGGGAAGCTGATTACTGGTTTGGAACAACATAAAAGTTGATGATAGCCCTCTTTTGTAGAGCATTCATGTATATGCTTAGATAATATTATTTTGTATATGACTCGTGTCACATGTGACACTTTTGTATAGCCATTCTTTTGTTTGTAAGCTTTAATCACTTACATGTATTAATCAGCTCTGATGTGTTATGTATGTTTAAATTCGATGCGATTGTGCATAGACTATTAGGAATTGAATCCGGTATTCCATAAGTACCTTGATTGCTTTGTTGTTATGTTCATCAATGACATATTAGTCTATTCAGCTAATTATGTGAAGCACGAAGAGCATTTGAAGATAGTGATGGATGTGCGAAGAGAAAAGAAGTTGTATACCAAGCTCAAGAAGTGTGAATTATGGTTAAAAGAAGTAGCATTTTTAGGGTATGTAGTCCGTTCCAAGTGACGGGTGTTGTTGGCCCCGTGGCGTACAGAGTTGAGATGCCATCTTGCATGACTGGAATACATGACGTGTTTCATGTATCTTAGTTACGAAAATATGTACATGACCCGTTGCACATAATCAACTACGAGCCACTTAACATTCAACCAGATTTGACTTATGAAGAGGTTCCGGTTCAAATTCTTGACCAAAAAGAGCAACAATTGAGGAACAAGACTATTCCTCTAGTGAAAGTGTTATGGCGAAGCCATAATGTCGAGGAAGCTTCGTGGGAACTCGAGCGGGATATGCGCGAGCGATATTCTCATTTGTTCGAGTGAACCTAGGTATGTACATGTTTTACAATACAATATAAATGCACATTGATGAAGTTGGAAGTATGCCTTGGTTGTAAGCATATTAGTGAAGTATGATCTAAATTTCGAGGACAAAATTTTTATTAAGAGGGAGTGATGTAACGCCCAAGATAATTATTAAGTTTATTATTAATAACCTCATAATCTAAATTAATTAATGAGAAATTGCACATGAGATAATTTAGAATAATAAATATAATAATAATGATAATATTTGTGAGATAATAATATAATAGTAATATTATTTGACGATGATATATTTATGTAATACAAATTTTAAGTAATATAGAGATTAATTAATAATAATGTTAGTGTGACAATTGATCAATAAATAAAATAGATTAATAATACTAGAATAATAAAGTGTGATAATAAGTCCTAGTGTGGTAAATAATTATATGTAAAGGTAAATTGTAATTGAAATAAATGGTAAGGGTGAAATATGAAAATTAAGAAAGATGAATTAAAGGTAATGGGGGTAAATCTTGCAATTCTAAATAGTTGGGGCTTTAAAATAGAAAGAAAATTTTATCTCATGCCACATGTCAAGCTGTCATTGGCTACAGGAGATACCTTATCTCCTTAGTTTTTTTTTTAAAAAAAAAAAATGCAAAAAAATGACTGTGAACGTCACCGATACCCCCACTTTTGCGTCCTCTCTTTCTTTCTGCTTTCTTTCTTTCTCCCTCAGCATCTCACCTTACATGCATCTTTTCCCCTTTCCTTTTCTTTTCTCCACTGCCCCAAATCCTCCCTTTCCCCATCCTCCCGCTGATACTCCCACTCTTTCTCTTTCCACACCCATACATCTGACCTAGAGAGAAAGAGCAGGATGAGAGAGTCTTCTTGGTCATTGAGAAGCGAAGAAAGAAAGAAAGAATGAGAAGAAGGAGAAAAGAAGAAAGGAAGGGATGGGGAGAGTACAGCATATATATTTGCATGAAGAACTTTCTTTTCGTTTATTACCCATTTTTATTTTTAAATTAAGGAGATAAGGTATTTCCTATGGCCAATGACAGCTTGACATATGGTATGTGATAAGATTCGCTTTCTATTTTAAAGCCCCAACTATTTAGAATTGCAAGATTTACCACTACCTTTAATTCATCTTTCTTAATTTTTATATTTCACCCTTACCATTTATTTCAACTACAATTTACCTATACATATAATTATTTATCACGCTAGGACTTATCATCACACTTTATTATTCTAGTACCATTAACCTATTTTATTTATTGATCAATTGTCACACTAACATTATTATTAGTTAATCTCTTTATCACTTAAAACTTGTATTACATAAATATATCATCGTCAAATAATATTGTTATTATATTATTATCTCACAAATATTATCATTATTTTTATACGTATTATTCTAAATTATCTCATGTGCAATTTCTCATTAATTAATTTAGATTACTATGAGGTTATTAATAATAAACTTAACAATTATCTTGGGCGTTATATTCTGAGCCACCCCTAGGGGGATCCGAATCCTCTCCAGTCCTTTTGGAATGGAGAGGCCTCCAATTAATGGCAAGGTAGGGCCATCCATGGCATGAGGATGGCCATAGGGACGGTTTGGGGGTGGTTTTGGCCACCCCCCAAAGGACAAAATGGGGTGGCTAATTTTTTCAATTTTTTTGGGGTTTATCTTTTTTGAATGTTGTTTTAATTATTTTTATTTTTTTACGACAAGTGGTGCCAAATTCACATTTTTTTTACAACATGTGGCGCCAAATATTTTTAGGACATGTGGTGTTTTTTGGGGCGTTTTTTGGGGATGACACGTGGCAGTCCGTTAGTTTGGCCTAACAGAATGTGACAGAAGTATCAAATTGGTCTTTTCCCATAACTCAGGTACCATCTGTCATATGATTTGTAATCTAGGTGAGAGAAAAAAAAAAAAAAAAAAAAGTGAGAACCTTAGTATTAAAAAGGTAATTAACCCGAGTTTTTTGTTTTAGTTTGGTTTTTCTTTTTATTTTTTAAATAAGCTTTTTATTTTATTATTATTATTTTTTTTTATGTTTACACTTTACCCTATCGAAGTAATTTATGTTTACACTTTACCCCCTGAGGGCATTTTCAAACATTTTGTTTCAAAATTGTCAAGTGCCACGCACGTGACTAGGTTTCCGTCCAAAGTGACGGTCAAAATAAACGGATAGGTTTTTTTGTCACTGTGCCAAACTTTGAGGGGGTCAAGTCACTTTTTTAACATTGAACGTCAAAGTGCAAATAGGTGGATAATTCAGGAAGTAAAGTGTTTTTTTTTTTTTATTTGAAGTCTGAATTTGGGAAAATAAATAAGTGCATACAAGTCTTAAATTTAATTTTAATATATATATAGTTTTTCTATACGTGTGTGTGAGCGTTGATGTAAAATAAAAAATACAAGTCTTAAATTTAACTCGTGTTTTTTAAAAGCCAAGTTTATAGATTTTTTTGGGGATTCTGGTTAGCAATTATTAATTAAAACTGCTAACCGGAACTGGGGTAGCCAGTTGGTCAATTTTAAAAACCTGAATCGGTAACTGGCTACTAGTTACCAGATTATGTCATAACTGTGGTTTACCAGTTGGTAAGCGGTTATCCGAACAAGTAACCAGACCTTTTAAATGATGCATATTTTGGGTCTATTTTGAGTATTGTGCCTATTTTTTTGGGCTTAATTTAACACTTTTTGACCTTTAAAAAAAAAAAAAAAAACAATTAAGACTTTTTTGGCCCAATAAGCTAGGCTTTGTTGTGACTGTTAAAACAAAAAACAAAATAAAATAAAAATAAAAACTAAAGTAAACAACATCATTTGTGTATATATATATATATATATATAGACACACACGGTTACCGGTTATAACCGAGTGTATATAAATATAAAAATCGGTAACCGGACCAATTAGCCTGATTACCAGTTGGCCGGTAACCGGTTGGTGGCCGGTTATAACCAACCAGATTTACACCTCTAGATATTTGAGTAATGTTACAATTCTTTTTTTTTTTTTTTTTTTCACTTCAAGAATGATGTTGCTCTTAAAATCATATTAAGCTTGTGATTGATCAATACTAGATTTTGATCAAGTGGTGATTTTAAAAGTTACCTTATTTTTTGAGTGACACAAAATGAACTTCTAGGATTACTATAAATACTTTACTTCCAAATTGACATAGAGATGCATTTCAAATTTAAAATTAAAATGATTTGACATAAGAAGTGAAAATTTAAAATTTTGGGCATGGTATAAAAGTAGCTTATCATACAAGTTTTTAAAGAATCTGGAGTTTAGCCCAAGACCCCAAAGACTTGTGTAGGAGTGTAAAGAATATTCAAGAAGGAAGGGTTGCGTTTTGTGTGTTAGCAGCTGCGTTTTGGTAGGCCAGAACTCAGAAGCTAGCATTTTAACTGATTATATAATGGGCCGAAGTTAGGTGGGTTGGCATTGTATGTGAATACATATGGGCTGGGCTCTCTATATCTAAGCGATCTGAAGATTGGGCTCCTTTTCACCTTCCATTTGCCATACGCCAAATACCCCATTAATCAAATTCAAATTCATTCATAAATCAAATTTTCAATTCATTTCAATCATTCTTACAATTCATTTCTCATAAAAAAAAAATACAACTCAGAAAATTAAATACACTACACTGAGGCATATTAGTTCATCATCCCTGTTCTTTTATTGGTTCCTTAGGTTATAGGAAATGAAAAATGCCAATGGTTTTAAAGTGGTTGGGCATGTACCCAAAAGGATTCTTTCAATTTCAAACCGGTTAGGCAAAACAAGAGGGCAAAATGGTTTTAAAAAAATTGAAAAGGCCATTTTGTCCTCATATATTGTACTAACCGGTTCCTCTCAATTTCAAAGGAAATTGAGAGGATCTCATTCCGGCATGTAATAGGGTAAGAGTTTGACTCTTAAAATGCAAATCTCCAATCCTATTAGTATTAACCGCTTTGAATCTCACTAATACTTTAATGGAGCTAGGTTAGGATATGGCTCAGTTGAACTTGAAAGAGCGCCTACGATTCTCACAGTCTAAGCATTTTCTATGCGACTCCCAACGGGTAAGTGATAGTATGGTCATATCCAACTAGAATAGTTACAGTTGGTTTCCCTGTCTGCCTTTTATGAATAGAAAAATAATAATAATAATAATAAATTCGCCTGTTGGCGTTTAACAGCATATTACCATAGAATTTTGGCTGTTGCTTTAGTGCTTGATTGTTATATCTATCATTTAATCCAAGTTGAGGGGGTTTTTTTTTAATTCAATACAAGTTGAGCTTTGTTTATTGATGTATGCAGCTCCAAGCTTCTGTTCCTATGAGGATAGCCTTCAATCAACTTGTTCTGAAGTGAGGATTGGCTATTTATTTTACCTGCTGCTCAACTCTTTATATATCTTTCTTAGATACTCATAGATATTTTTGAATTCTTTCTTCTGATATATTTGTTCTCCTACACCAAATTTGCTTTTGCTTTGTTGCTTATTAAAACAATCTTCAATCTCCTAAATGATCATGGCATACAATATTAGAGCTGATTGGAGAAACATTATATAGGCTGCCGCAAAATAAAATTTGAATCTTGGGAAAAATAAAATTTAGTCCCTACGTCTCCATGCGATTTAAATTTAATTCTTTAATTTCTAATTTTGACAATTAAGTGACTGAGTTTTTCTCTGATTTCAAATCAAGGATATTAACTTAATGCCTAATTAATCAATGGTATGCCATGTTAAACTAATCAATTAATATCACGTGACTCTCATTTTGACACGTCATGTATCCACTATAGGTGACAAGTGGCATAATTACTTTAAAATTACAAATATCATAAAAAAAAAATGAAAATTAATGAGAGCCACGTCATATTAATTGATTGATTTGACATATACTGTTAGGGCTGTTAAGAGAGAAAGCCGCTCGTGAGCGAGCTCGGGTTCGGCTCGCATAAGTTCGGTTCGTGCTCGACTCGAATATTAAATAAAACGTTTCGTGAACACGAATCCTTACTCGAATATTAAACGAAGCTAGCTCAGCTCAACTCGTCTAAGCTCGTGAGCAGCTCGTATAAGGCTCAAATTGATAGTTATTCACATAATTCTTCATATTAATATTAAAAAATGATGATTTTTTTTTTTTCTAAAAGCATCCTTTTATTATAAAAGGATGCATATCCTCTCTCTTCGAAACCAAGTGCCTTGCTGTATTGACTCGGGCTTCATACTCCACTAGCTAGACTTAGCAAATGCTCATATTCAAGCTGGCTTCTTGAGCCGTTTAAGAGTACTTGAAGTTTAAATTTATAATAAAAAATAAATTAATAAATTAAATAAAATAAAATAGCCAACTCGTGAACTGGCTCGGCTCGGCTTGGCTTATTATGAGCTCGAGCTCGAGCTCGATTTCTTGGCTTGGCCTTAAGCTCGAGCTTGAGTGAAATTTAAACAAGCCAAGCCCAAACAAGGGAAACTCGCTCAAGCTTGGCTCGTTTATACCCCTATATACTGTTAATTAATTGGACAGTAAATTGATAGAGGAACTTTTTTTTTTTTTTTTTTAACATGTTCACACGAGAGGAGGAGGTGAAATGGAGAGACCTATTTGAAATGCCTAAGAACCTAATTTTTAAAATTAAAAACTTAAGATCAAAATTAAAACTGCATAAATTGTAGATTGATATTTAAAAACGCACCATTTGCATCCTGATATTCTCACCTTCACCTGAATCCTAATATTCTTACCTTGTGTCTCATGATATGCTTTTTATTTGATTGGGGTTGCATTTATGATTTTATGGATAACAAGAGTGTTTTAATCCTAGTGGTGTGGCGATCGGAAACGGATCATCTCCGATCCTTGAAGGACCGGAGAGTATCTAGTTCACGGTTAAGATTTCTCTAGAGAAATTTTAAGGCTACAAATGAGCCACGTCAGCTTCCACTAACAAATAAACAAATATTTTTTATTTTCAAGTTAATTTTCAGGTTAAGGGTCCGTTTGGTAAACAGTTTAGGCAAAGGCAAGGCAATCCCACTTTTTCATTTTTCCCACATTCTCTTACTTTTTACTTCACATCAATCACTTTTTATTACTATTCAAATAAAAAAAATTACTACAAAACCAAATTTTTTCATTTTTCAATACCAACCATTCTTACTTTTTCACTTTTTCAAAAAAAAAAAAAAATCTTTTTTTTTTTTTTTTTTTTCACATCAATCAATTTTTGTTACAGCATCGAACCGAAACCGAAATGAAAACGTTTACCAAACGAATCCTTAGTCTAACGAAAGGTGTTTAAAAAAAATTTGAAAACAAAGAAAACAAAGAAAAAAAGGAAAGCAGAATGGGTGACGTTGGGGGTGGTTGAGCTCAGCCACCCCTGTTGGGCCTGGGGTGGCTTTGGCCAACCCAGACCAGCCGGTTTAGGGGTGGCCAAACGACCTGTGGGGATGGCTTAGACCTGATCTGAAAAGAAAAGAAAAAAAAAAAAAAAAATGCAAGCTTAGGGTGGCCGAGCCACCCCAACGTCACCAATTATGCAAATTTTTTTTTTTTTTTTCTCATGTCTGGTCTAGAGCCACCCCCATAGGCCATGGGGTGGTTCGGCCACCCCCATACCGACCAATCTAGGGTGGTCGAAGCCACCCCAGGCCCAACGAGGTGAACTAGATACTCTCCAGTCCCTCAGGTACTGGAGATGATCCGTTTCCATGGCGATCATATATATATATAGTATTGTAAGGCGCATTACCCTAGGACTCCATTGATGTGTCCTTCGCAATCGGATTTTATCCTAATGCTCTTGGCTATAGTTTCAGAATCATGTC
This sequence comes from Corylus avellana, assembly GCF_901000735.1. Lineage (NCBI taxonomy): Eukaryota > Viridiplantae > Streptophyta > Magnoliopsida > Fagales > Betulaceae > Corylus > Corylus avellana. The sequence goes on from NC_081544.1 coordinate 21,931,497, forward strand.
CCCGATAAGTTCATTAAAATTGTAGATTTTCAAATTATGTAAATTTAGGATGTTTTTATGTATCAAAACGCTTGAAAAATGCTACCTATTAAAAATGTAGCATATTATCGAGGTAACCAAAAAAAATATTTCCTCCCAAAATGATTCATCTTCACTTTTGTAAAAACCCTTCTTCATAAAATCAAAAGACAATTTTTGGGTCAAATCTTTATGGGTAAATATATTATAAATCATTGAGTCAACGCCTCAAAACTGTAAAATCCCTAAATTTTTTATTTTTCAAATTTTTACTTCGTTGGTCAATCGAAAATGCAAAAAAATCCCTACCGTTAAATTTTTTTTCCAAAGGTTTAATGGGCGTCATTCTCATTGAAACACACCATTTCATCTTTTTTCTCAAAACTCACCATTTTGATCATCATATCAAAACGGTGAGCATTTGAACTTGGGGGTTTCGAAACTGAAACCCCCAAGTTCTCTTCCCCAAAGAGAACGAAAAATTTCTCATCTCTCTAGGGTTCTCAAATTGATGGTACTACTTTACTCCCATCGACGGCAACTTTTCCGGTCACTCTCTCGGCTTCCAAAGTGACATTACCGCACCTACACAATGGTTCATATTTGATGGCTAGGGTTTCAAAAATCTGCTTGTGGTGCCATCAAACGCCTTGAGGAAGACGAAGGTAAAGCCTTTTTTTATGCTTTTTTTTTTTTTTTTGGGTTTTGTTGATTCGAAATTGTGGAAGTCTTGTGTTGTATTTTATACCCATGAAAACGTTTGAGCTTGTGATCCGTGATTTTGTTGGTACTTTATTCCCTTATTAGTTGTGAACTTTTGGGGTTTAGTGGTTTTGTTCATAATAGCCTATGTTTGTGCGAAAGTGTGTCGTGTTTTGTCCCCAAGGTCGTCTTTTGACAATTGGTTGTGAGTCATTGAGAGGGTTGAGAGTAACTTTTTTGAGAAGGGGTGGTAGTTTGGTAGTTGAGAGTTCTTTATATGAATAAAGTAACCTATGGAGTGCACATGGGTTATGTCATTGTCCACTATTTATCACGTTTCAATGCTTGTCAATATATACATGCAAGCTTTCATGCAATTTTGACATCTCCATAGTGCAAAGGTAACTGAACCTAACATCTTCACGTTAAATTGTTGTTTGGTGTTTAGGGTTTATTAGAGCAACTAATAAAAACATAATATGTTTCAAAAATAAATAAAAAGATAATAAAACAAAAATGCAACTATTAAAAAGCCCAATAACGAGCTAGCTCATGTGAGCTATAGCTGTGAATCAAAAAGAATAATCATATTATATGTACATGATTAATTAATTATACCCTCTAATTATGAACACGTGACTCATGAGGAGTCAAATAAATACTACTTATAATTTGATCTTATATGTATACAAACATTAGTAATTTGGTAAATGTGTACAAGATGGAAAAAATTGACTGCCTTTGCTAAATGTGTATTTAGTTATCAATCCCCGTTCATATGTACTATTCTTTTTTTATTTTCTATCCAAATAAGGGGAAGCGGGTTATAGGAGATTGATAACTAAATTTATCATAAAGTTAGTGTGGCTCCCAATACATTAGTGTGGGTCTAGTATTTAATTAATACTTTAACACATCAATGAGAATTCTATATGATTTAGGGAGTTTTTTTGTTGATGCTCATATGCATCCATAAGTGCCTAAGTCTTTTATAGGCATCCATAAGTGCCTAAGTGATTAATATAGGTATATTCATCATAAGCGCCTAAGTCATTATGTTAATTTTTAATTTTTAATTTATTTATGTTTGATACTTTTTTGTTGTTGTTATAAATACTATTTTATATGTTTGCAGATATATTGGTCAATATAAGCATCCACCATGGTGGGACAATGTAATATACCCAATTTAAGTACATTGGTGGTGACGTCCATGAAGTAAAAGGGTATGACATTGTCACATTGACCACTTGAGTTTGTGGAAAGTAAAAGAGCTGGTACGCGACTTAGGGTACATGAATGAAGTTGGATGCTGGTATAACATAAGTGACAATCATGAACACGTGCTACCTTTGAGAAGTGATGGAGATTTAGTAGACTTTATAAATATAATAGAGACTTACACCTCGGAAGAAGTTCATTTATATGTTTAGCATATGATGGATGATGTTGTAGCCATAGATGAGTATTTCTTTCTTCGAGCTCCTAAACGACATGCTGGAGAAGGGGGGGGGGGGTGGATCATGTGCATGAGGGAGATGGTGGGCCAATAAGAGATGGCGGGGAGGTGTTACATGGAGGAGATGACACACTTCAAGGTGAACATGTGAGGGGAGATGGAGGAGATGGTGGGGAGGTGATGCATGGAGAAGATGGCACGCTTGAAGGTGCTGCAAGAATATCTAAAAGCCCATGGGACAAGATGAGGGATGCCCGTAGTGTTACTCCAAGCAAGTGAAGGACCTCCACTGACTGTGCAACTCCAAGCAAGCAAGCGAAGGACCTCCACAAGAGGAAGTACACTTGATTATATTCTTTTAAGTTTATTGGTGTTTAGTTTATTTGTTATTATTATTATTATTATTTTAAGACAAGTATATCTTTGCATATACTAGAACAACAAATAGCATTATATATAGGCAAAAAAAGTGTGCTTTTTTTTTTTTTTTTTGGGTTTTAGTAGTAGTAGTTACTGCACATAAAAAATATGTGATGCCCTACCAATCTTGATGGGGCGATGATTATTGTTGTTGTTGTTGTTGTTGTTACTCAATTGTGAATTGTGGTGGTTGTTGCTCATTTTTTTTCTTTTCTTTTTTTCAATAAGAAGAAGACGTAGAAAAACACCGATGCTCAACCTGTTTTTCAAGATATAGAAGAGGACAACGTTAATGTTGGTATGGACACCATGCCCAAAACAAGTAAAAAAAAATGCTCATGGTAGGCCATGGAAGACCAAAGTGGCTGAGGCTGATGATGAAGTTATCAAGTCTCTGTTGAGTGACTTCAATGAAACTAATGACGACGACGATGACTTATTCTATTATGATGAGGACAATACAGATAAGGATGGAACAACCAACTAATGTTAATTATAACATAAGTTCGAAAGGAGCCGAGATTGGGGATAATGAATCTGATGATAAAAGTAATGGTCTTGCAAGTTTCCAAGGTAGTGATTCTAATGATGTTGGAAATAAAAATAAGCTGTATAAGCAATTCAATGAGAAACATGACTTGAATACAACAATGGTGCTTGTAGTTGGGGAGCAGTTTACAGATATATATTCCTTTAAAAGGGCACTGAAGATTTATGTTGTGCAGAATGGGTTCAATTACTTCTACAAACATAATGACAAGGGTAGAGTTAGTGCAATCTGTAAAGAAAAGCATTGTTCATAGAGGATTTATGCCTCTATTGATGCTAAGACTACAATACAAATTAAAACTTCTACCCGACGCATGTTTGTGGTAATCATTACGAAAACACCAGATGTGATGGCGAGTATCTTGTTCGTACGTATAAGTCAAGCTTCTTGGATGATCCGACATGGACCCCATATGCATCGCAACAGAGGGTGAAGAGAGATCATAACATAGATGTCCCCATTGCTCGTTGCTATAGAGCAAACAAGGAGGCATTATTACAACTTTTTGGTAACCATGCGAAGCAATATCGCCAAACAAGGAGATATGCGTCGGCATTACTACTTTCCAACCCTGGTAGTAGTGCTTACATTCAAAGAGATGGAGCATTCTTCTAACGGATGTATATTTGCCTTGATGCTTGTAAGAAGGGGTTCAAGTATGGTTGTAGGTCAATCATTAATTTGGATGCTTGTCACCTGAAGGGAGAATATGGGGGGCAATTGTTGTGTGTTATAGGCAAGGATAGCAACGACGACATGTTACCCATTGCATTTGCAGTTGCCAAGGCCGAGATCGGAGAGTCGTGGGAATGGTTTATTAACATTTTGGTGGAAAATATATGTTGGATTAGAAGGTGGACATGATTGGACTATTATGTCTGATAGGCAGAAGATATTTGATGTAATAAATTGCTTATGTTCTTATTGTGTTATTTTATTTGTTTATGTTCTTATATATTATTCAATGTTATATGTATGTGTGTAGGGGCTTGGAACTGCAGTTGAAGTTGTGTTGTCACATGTTGAGCATTGTTTTTATGTTCGGCACCTACATGCAAACTTCAAAACGAAAGGCTACACGGGAAAAGCTTTTAAAGGTGAGCTATGGGGGGCTGCACGGGCTTTCAATATTTATGCATTCGAGCACCACATGCAGAAAATCATGTTGATGGATGTAGGTGCACACACTTACCTTAGTGGTGTACCTAGTGCATCATGGTCTAGACACGCTTTCAGCTATCACAGCAAAAACGATATGTTATTGAACAACTTGGCTGAGAGCTTTAATGCTTTGATTAAAGATGCTAAGAGTAAGCACATCCTGACTATGGTTGAAGATATTCGTCGACAGATAATGATACGCTTTCAACAAAAAAAGGATGGAATCCGGTCAACACAATACTCAATATGCCCAAAGATTCAGAAAAAGTTAGAGAGGTCAAAAAGTGATGCAATAAATTGTATTAGTCGGTGGCAGAATAAATTGGAGTTTGAGGTCAATCACGTGTACGATACACGGTGTATAGTCAGGCTAGATAACCACACATGCATGGCTTTTGCTAAATAGAATTCATTGCTCACATACTTGTGCTGCAATTTACATACATAAGCAAAAGTCGGGGGAATATTTAGATGGATAAGTACATGCAAGCATACGCAACTCGAGTATTTGGTATGCAAGGTCCAAACACATGATCAGCTGATGGTGTATGCGATGAAATTCTGCCACCTATTGTTAGAAGGGCTCCTAGTAGACTAAAGATTGTTAGGA